>NC_084828.1:85742599-86045629 GCF_033115175.1 Lepus europaeus
AAAAAAAAAAGAAAAGAAAATCTTCCAGTAAAAGTACAAAGGAAATCCAAAGTAAGCAATAGGAATATTTATAGAAAAATGGCAAGGCTAAATTGTTACTTATCAATAGTCACTTTGAATATAAATGGCCTCAACTCTCCAGTTAATGGAGAGTTAAGTGGATTAAAAAACAAAAGCTGTCTATTTGCTGCCTACAAGACACACATCTCACCAACAAAGATACCTGCAGACTGAAAGTGAAAGGATGGAAAAATATATTTCATGCTAACAGAAATCATAAAAGAGCTGGTATAGCCATCCTAATATGAGACAAAATAGACTTAACACAATACTATTAAAAGAGACAAAGAAGGGCGCTATGTAATGATTAAGGAATCAACTCAACAGGAAGATGTGACTATTATAAATTTATATGCACCTAATTACAGGGCACCTGGATATTTAAAAGAAATGTTAAGGGATGTAAAAGGAGACTTTGACTCCTATACAATAGTAATGCAGGACTTCAGTACTCCACTTTCAGCAATGGTCAGCACAACCAGACAGAAAATCACCAAGGAAACAGCAAAGCTAATTGACAACTATAGGCCAAATGGACCTAATAGTCATCTACAAAACTTTTCACCCTATAGATGCAGAATACAAATTCTTCTCATCAGTGCATGGAACTTAGTCTAAGATAGATCATGCTATGCCATAAAGCAAGTCCCACAAATTAAAAAAAAGGAAATCATATCATGCATCTTCTCTAACCACAATGGAATGAAGCTGGAAATCAATAACTCAAGAATCCCTAAAACATGTAAACACACGGAGACTGAACAACATGCTCCTGAATGAACAGTGGGTCATTGAAGAAATCTAAAGAGAAATAAAAAAATTTCTGGAAACAAATGAAGATGACAATGCAACATATCAAAACTTATGGCCGGTGCCATGGCTCAATAGGCTAATCCTCTGCCTTGCAGCGCCAGCACACTGGGTTCTAGTCCCGGTCGGGGCACCGGATTCTGTCCTGGTTGCCCCTCTTCCAGGCCAGCTCTCTGCTGTGGCCAGGGAGTGCAGTGAAGGATGGCCCAAGTACTTGGATCCTGCACCTGCATGGGAGACCAGGAGAAGCACCTGGCTCCTGCCATTGGATCAGCACGGTGCGCTGGCCGCGGCGGCCATTGGAAAGTGAACCAACGGTAAAGGAAGACCTTTCTCTCTGTCTCTTTCACTGTCCACTCTGCCTGTAAAAAAAAAAAAAAACAACAAAACTTATGGGATGGGGCTGGTGCCATGCTGCAGCAGGTTAAGCTTCCGCCTGCAGCATCGGCATCCCAAATGGGCACCGGTTTTAGTCCCGGCTGCGCCTCTTCCAATCCAGTGATCTGCTATGGCCTGGGAAAGCAGTAGAATATGGCCCAAGTCCTTGTCCCCTGCACCCACTTGGGAGACCGGGAAGAAGCTCCTGGCTCCTGGCTTTGGATTGGCACAGCTCCGGCCATTGCGACCATTTGGGGAGTGAACCAACGGATGGAAGACCTTTCTCTCTGTCTCTCCCACTCACTGTCTGTAATGCTACCTCTCAAATAAATAAATAAAATCTTTTTAAAAAAATGTATGGGATACAAAAAAGCAGTGTTAAGAGGAAAGTTTATCTATTGAAAGCTTTATTTAATATATGCTAAATTGATCTTCTGTATATAAAGATAATTGAAAATGAATCTTGATGTGAAAGGAAGGGGAGAGGGGGTGGGAGAGGGGAGGGTTGCAGGTGTGAGGGAAGTTATGGGGGGGGAAAAGCCATTGTAATCCATAAGTTGTACTTTGGAAATTTATATTCATTAAATAAAAGTTTAAAAAATATATAAAAAAAGAGGAAAGTTTATAGCAATTGGTGTCTACATCAAGAAATTGAAAAGATAAAATAAATGAGCTATCAATGCATCTCAAGGACCTAGAAAAACAACAGCAAATAAAACCCAAAATTAGTAGGAGAAAAATATTTAAAATTAGAGAGAAATACACAAAATTAAAACAAACAAAAAAAATAGAAAAGGTTAGCAAAATGAAGAGCTGGGTTTTTTGTTTTGTTTTGTTTTGTTTTTTATTTTCTTTTGACAGGCAGAGAGGACAGTGAGAGACAGAGACAGAGAGAAAGGTCTTCCTTTTCCATTGGTTCACCCTCCAATGGCTGCTGCAGCCAGCATGCTGTGGCTGGCGCACCGCGTTGATCTGAAGCCAGGAGCCAGGAGCTTCTCCTCGTCTCCCACACGGGTGCAGGGCCCAAGGACTTGGGCCATCCTCCACTACACTCCCGGGCCACAGCAGAGAGCTGGACTGGAAGAGGAGCAACTGGGACACTGGCTGGTTTTTTTTTTTTTTTTTTTAAATAAACAAAATTGACACACCATTGGCCCAACTAACAAAAAAAAAAGAGAGAGAAGACCAAAATCAATAAAATTTGAGATGACACAGGAAATATAATAACAGACACCACAGAAATAAAAAGAATCATCAGAAATTACTACAAAGAACTGTATGCCAACAAATCAGGAAACCTAGAAGAAATGGATAGATTTCTGGACACAAACAACCTACGTAAATTGGGCCATGAAGACATAAAAAACCTAAACAGACCAGTAACCAAGATGGAAATTGAATCAGTAATAAAGACCCAGCAAAGAAAAGCTCAGGACTGGTGGCTTCACTGCTGAAATCTACCAGGCATTTAAAGGAGAACTAACTCCAATTCTGCAGATAGTTGAAAAAAAAAAATTGAAGAAAGTACTTCATGAAGGCAGAAAATGATAACAAAAGCTCAGATCTAAACAAAGAAATGCAATAAACAGGAAATGTATGACAAATATGAAAAACTTCATGTAACTTTTTTGATCAATTTATTTAAAACATTACTGTTTTGTAACATAAAATAAAACAAAATCTACATCAATTACGGTGCAGATGATGAGAGGGGAACATGGAGGTATACTTCAATAAAGTTTTTACATTCTACATAATGTAGTAAAATATAAATTGAAGGTAGAGTGTGATAAGTAAAACACATATACTGTAAAATCTAGAGAAATCACCAAAAAATTAAATAGTTGTAGCCAACATCAGGCCAACAGCAAAGATAAACTCCAATACCAAAAAATATTCAATCCAAAACAAAAGAAATAGGAGCAAATAAAAATTGGGACAAACAGAAAGCAAATAGCAAGATGATAGGCTTAAATTCAACCATGCCAAAAATTTTATTAAATATAAATGATCTAAATACACTAGTTCAGAGGCAGAGATGGTCAGATTGGGTGGGGAAAAAAAGCACCATCTACTTATACATTGTCTACAAGAAACTCACTTTTAATGTAAATATACAGAGAGCTTAAAAGTAAAAGAAAAGAGAAAGATATACCACAAAAGGAATTTATCATAACAAAGTTGTGGTGGCTTTATTATAACATTATAATATCATTTGATACCAAGATCAGACAACACAGACACTAAAACATTTTTGCAGGCAGGCATTGTGGCAGAGCAGGTTAAGCTGTCGTTTGGGGTGCCTGCATCCCATACCACAGTGCAGTTCAAGTTCTGGCTACTCTGATTCCAATTCAGCTCCCTGCTTAAAGTGCCTTGTAAGCAGCAGATAATGGCTCAAGTACCTGCGTTCCTGTCGGCCATGTGGGAGTCATGGATGGAGTTCCTGGCTCCTGGCTTCAGCCTGGCCCAGCCATGCATTTGAGAAGTGAACCAGCATATGGAAGATCTATTTTGCTGTAGCTCTCTCTCTCTCCCTTTCTGTCACTCTGCCTTTCAAATAAATAAATCTTTTTGGAAAATAAGGGAAGGTGTTTGATACAGTGGTCAAGCTGCCGCAAGGGGCGCCTGGATCCCATACTGGAGTGCCTGGGTCTGGGTTCCAGCTCTGCTCTATTCCAGCAACAGGTGATGGCAACAGGTGATGGCTCAGGTACTGGGTTCCATGTGGGGGACTGCGTTGAGTTACCAGTTCCTCCTGGCTTCAGCCTGGCCTGGCTGTGGCTGTTGCAGACATTTAGGAAGTAAACAGCAGATGGGCTCTCTCTATCTCTCTCTCTTTCTCTCTCTCCCCCTCTGCTTTTTCAAATAAATATAAAAATTTTAAGATAATGAAACATGGCCGGCACCGTGGCTTAACAGGCTAATCCTCCGCCTGGTGGCGCTGGCATACCGGGTTCTAGTCCCGGTTGGGGTGCCGGATTCTATCCTGGATGCCCCTCTTCCAGGCCAGCTCTCTGCTGTGGCCCGGGAAGGCAGTGGAGGATGGCCCAAGTGCTTGGGCCCTGCACCCGCATGGAAGACCAGGAGAAGCGCCTGGCTCCTGGCTTCGGATCAGCGAGATGCGCTGGCCGCAGTGGCCATTGGAGGGTGAACCAACGGCAAAAAGGAAGACCTTTCTCTCGTCTCTCTCTCTCACTATCCACTCTGCCTGTAAAAAAAAAAAAAAAAAAAAAAAACAAGATAATGAAACATTAATCAGGCCGGCGCCACCGCTCAATAAGCTAATCCTCCGCCTTGCGGCGCCAGCACATGAGGTTCTAGTCCCGGTCAGGGCGCCGGATACTGTCCCGGTTGCCCCTCTTCCAGGCCAGCTCTCTGTTGTGGCCAGGGAGTGCACTGGAGGATGGCCCAAGTGCTTGGGCCCTGCACCCGCATGGGAGACCAGGAGAAGCCCATGGCTCTTGCCTTCATATCAGCGCGCTGCACCGGCCGCAGCACGCCGGCCGCGGCGGCCATTGGAGGGTGAACCAACGGCAAAAGGAAGACCTTTCTCTCTGTCTCTCTCTCTCACTGTCCACTCTGCCTGTCAAAAAAAAAAAAAAAGAGTCAATTAATCAAGAAGGCATAATAGGGACTGGTGCTGTGGGCTAAGCCTCCACCTGTGATGCTGGCATCTCATATGAGCTCCGATTTGTGTCCCAGCTGCTCCACTTCTGATCCAGCTCCCTGCTAATGAGCCTGGGAAAGCAGTAGAAGATGGCCCAAATGCTTGGAACCCTGCCACCCACATGGGAGACCCGGAAGAAGCTCCTGGCTCCTGGCTTCAGACCTGCCCAGCTCTGGCTATTGTGGCCATTTAGGGAGTGAACCAAGGAATGAAAGATCTCTCTCTCTCTCTCTCTCTTTCTCTCTCTCTTCCTCTCTCTCCCTCTCTCTTCTCTCTCTCTTTCTCTGCCTTTCAAATAAATACATCTTTAAAGAAGAAGAAGAAGAAGAAGCAGCAGCAGCAGCAGCAGCAGCAGCCAGTGCCGTGGCTCACATGGCTAATTCTCTGCCTGCAGTGCTGGCACAACCGGGTTCTAGTCCCGGTTGGGGCGCCGGATTCTGTCCCGGTTGCCCCTCTTCCAGTCCAGCTCTCTGCTGTGGCCCAGGAGTGCAATGGAGGATGGCCCAAGTCCTTGGGCCCTGCACCCGCATGGGAGACCAGGAGAAAGCACCTGGCTCCTGGCTTCAATTGGCGCAGCGCCGGCCATGGTGGCCATTAGGGGAGTGAACCAATGGAAGGAAGACCTTTCTCTCTCTCTCTCTCACTGTCTATAACTCTACTTGTCAAATAAAAAAGAAGAAGAAGAAAGAGAAATAGATAATCTGAATAGCCCTATATCTGTTAAGGAAATCAAATTTGTGGTTAAATATCTTTTAAAATAAATTTATCATGTTTATTATTTTAAAGATCTCCTAACAATACTTACCCACCTTAAAAAAAAAAAAAAAACTCATAAAATAGCAACCCCCCAAATCCTTCAGACTTAGTGCGACTAGAGAACTCTACAAACATTAAAGGAAAAGATTATATAAGTCTTATAAAGCTATATGTATTTTGTAAAATAGAGGAGCATGAAATACTTCCTAATTCACTTTATCAGGTCAACAAGTCTTGATACCAAGAAGACATTATGGGGAGGAAATGGCAAACCAATATCCCTCAAGGACTTAGATATAAAAATCCTTAATAAAATAATAGCAAATTGAATCTAGCAGTAGGATAAGAAAAGTAAAACATCATGACCAAAAAGAATTTATCACAGGAATTTAAAGTTGGTTTAACATTTATAAATCAGTGAATATAAGCTTCCATTTTAGCAGATGAAGGCAAAAAACTATGTCTTAGGAAAAGTTTTCAATTAGCAATAATCGCGCCTCAGATAACCCTCATTGGCTACGATACTGCCACTGCACAAAGCTGAAAAACTATGTCTTAACAGATACAGAAAAAGTATTAGGGAAAATTGAACACCCATTTATGCAAATGAGGAAGATAAGGGAATCTCCTCAATGTAATATGGAGCATCTATATAAAAACTACAGTTAATATCATATATAATGGGAAAAATTGAATGTTTTCCATCCTAATATTGGGAACAAGGTAAGAATGACCACTCTTGGCCAGCACCACGGCTCACTTGGCTAATCCTCCGCCTGTGGCGCCGACACCCCCGGTTCTAGTCCCGGTTGGGGCGCCGGGTTCTGTCCCGGTTGCTCCTCTTGCAGTCCAGCTTTCTGCTGTGGCCCAGGAGGGCAGTGGAGGATGGCCCAAGTGTTTGGGTCCCTTCACCCGGGTGGGAGACCAGGAGAAGCACCTGGCTCCTGGCTTCAGATCAGCACGCAGCGCCGGCCGTGGTGGCCATTAGGGGAGTGTACCAATGGAAGGAAGACCTTTCTCTAAAAAAAGAATGACCACTCTTACTTCTAGTCAGAATTACATTGGATATCCTATCCAGTTCATGAAGGCTAGAAAAATTACAACGGTTGGAAAGGAAGGAATAAGATTGGCAGTATTTTCAGATTACATGACTGTATATATAGAAAACCCTAAGGAATGTTTTCAAAATAAAAAGACAACTAGGTCTAATTACTAATTATAATTATGTATATTTAGCGAAGTGCAGGTCAGGATACAAAAGTATCCTTAATTTCTATTCTTGTATATCTGCAGAAAGCAATTGAAAACAAAATTACAAAGATAATTCCATTAATAATAGCATAAAATGTAAAATTCCAGTGGAGACAAAAACTACTTCATTGAATTTTAAAAACATTGCTGAAAGTAAAGGAGATTTAAAACAAATGGAGATTTATACCATGTTCATGCATTAGAAGACCCAGTATGGCTAAGCTGTCAGTTCTTCTCCATTGCTCTCCAGAGGCAACACAAATCCCATAAAATTTCCAACAAGCATTTCTGTAGATGTTGAAAAGTTGATTCTAAAATGTGTATGAAAGTTCAAAGAACCTAGATTACTTAAAACAACATTAATAGAAGAACAAATATGGAAGACACACACTACCTGATTTTAAGATTAACTGTAAAATTACTTTCTTGCTATAAAATTTCTTGCTAACGTAATGTATTGGATATCCAAGATTACTTAATCAAGGGAACAGAATGGAATCCAGGAACGTGTCACTTATACAATCAATTGCTGTTTGACAAAGGCACCAGGACTAATCAATGGCGACAGGAAAGACTTTTCAACAAATGGTAGTGACATAACTGGGCATCTGTATAAAAGAAAAATGAACGCTGACTCCTCTCTCACCCAACTCACAACAGTTAATCAGAGGTGGATGTTAGACTCAGACTAAAAGTCAAAACTATAACTCCTTCCGAAAAAGTCTTTGGTGGTTTGGAGTCAGCAGAGGACACTATGTGTTAACCGTGGCATCTAAAAATTAATATAAACTAGACTTCATCAACATTAAAATTTTCTGCTCATTACAAGAAAATTTTAAAAGCATAAAAACCGAGCCACAGCCTGAGACAGAATGTGTGTAATAGAAAGTTCTAAGAATTTGTGTCCAGAGCACATAAAGTTCTCCTACAAATCCATGTTAAAAAAACAAACATCCCAGTCGATGTAAGTCACAGAAGCTCTACCAGTGGCCAAAAAGAACATGAAGTATGTTCAGCATCCTTAGGCATCTTACGAGGCTGAAGTCCTTTAAGGAAGACAGACACGGACGAGCACTTGAGTGGCGTCTGGTGGACACGAGAGCAGCGATGCCTGTCAAGGAGTGTGGCCATGGGAGTGGGCAGCCCTGAGCTTGGTGGGAAGAGCCGGGCTGTCGGCAGCCGATTTTTAAACAACAGTAAGCTGCCTGCTTTCTGTCATCACCACGTGGCAACGCTAAACACACTGCCATAACATAGTCTTGCCCATAGCACCTGCGTCTGCCTCCACTCACCACTGATGAAAGGGAAGTCGTGTGCTGTATCTAATGTGATCTCATATCCCCTCCATTCCCTCGCCAACACCTTCCAGAAATAGGGTATTTTTAAAAAAGATTTATTTATTTATTTGAAAGCATTACAGAGAGAGAGGTGGGGGAGGTGAGTGAGTGAAAGAGAAGAGAGAGAGAGAGAGAAAGAGAGAGAGAGAAAGAGAGAGAGAAATATCTTCCACTCCCAGTTGGCTGCAACAGCCAGGACTGGGGCAGGCTGAAGCCAGGAGCCAGGAGCTTCTTTCAGGTCACTTGGGCCATCCTCCGCTGCTTTCTCAGGCCATTAGCAGGGAGCCAGATTGGAAGTAAAGCTGCCAGGATACAAACCTGAGCCCATATGAGATGCCTGCGTCGCAGGCAGGGGCTTTACCCGCTATACCACAACACCAGCCCCCAGAAATAGGGACTTAAAAAAAAGATTTATATATTTATTTGAAAGGCAGATTTACAAAGAGGCAGATTCAGAGAGAGAGAGAGAGAGAGAGAGGTCTTCAATCCTCTGGCTCACAGCCCAGGTGGCTGCAACGGCCAGAGCTGCACCGATCTGAGGCCAGGAGCCAGGAGCTTCCTCTGGGTCTCCCACACAGGTGCGGGGGCCCAAGGACTTGGGCCATCTTCTACTGCTTTCCCAGGCCACAGCAGAGAGCTGGATCAGAAGTGCAGCAGCTGGGACTCAAACTGGTGTCCATATGGGATGCCAGCACTGTAGGTGGCGGCCTTATCTGCTACACCATAGCGCTGGCCCTGAAATAGGGATTTTAATCACTACATCATACTGCTTCGTATTCTGTTACCTGATCCCCTATCATTGAACACCAAGGCTGCTCCTGATTTTTCGGTCTAAATACAATCTTGGGATAATAGCTCTGTGCATAACTGTTTTTATTTTTCCAGGTCACACCTTTGAGACAGATGTGTCTCTTCTTGCTTTTTTTTTTTTTTTTAATCTTTGGGGAAGTCCTTGGATAGTGAACTAGCTGGAAAGGTGTGGATGAGAGTGTGTAAAAGAGCAGGTGAGCAGGGCAAGGCAGGGTGCAGGGAAGCCTGGGAGGGCCCTGCGGAGACGGAGAAGGTGCACAGGGCCCTGCTTGGGTGGAATGCAGAGGGCACAGAGGCCGGGCGTGGACCCAGGCCAGAACCGAGGAGCACATGACAGCTGCCATGTTGCTTGTGCTGGGTGCCTGTTTCCCCATCTTGAAAAGGAACTGAACTCTGCGGCCTTCTTTTTGTAGATTAAATAAGTTGATATTTGTAAGGCACCTAGAACTGTACCTGACACACAATGTTCAGTAAGCAAAATAACTGTGATTTCTGGCGGTGGGGGTGGGAGGTAACACAGAGACTGTCCCAGCAGGAAGTCTAAGTGGAAGAGCCCTGGAAAGGGCCGGGCAACATGGCCCTGCAGCCACACTCCCAACAGGGCCAGTGCTGGAGGCCTGGCCAGGGACCTGCCTGGCTGGCTTTCCTCTTTGCCGGGCCAGTGTCCCCAAGGCCTGCTGTGAGAAAGGAACCTTCTGAATCAGGAGACAGAAGGCACTGCTTCCTCCCTTGCAGCTCCTTGGGCACCAGCCATCGCTTATTAAGCACTTTATGGCATTAAGCGTGTCCCAGGGGAAGGGAAGCCTCAGGACAGAGTAGATAATGAAGATCTATTGCATAAGCAGAAAAAGCTCAATGGATAAACGCCTCCCCTTGCACTCCCCGGCTGCCCTGTCTCCTTCTCATTAGCAGTGTGTGAGAGCGCAACATGGATTTTGTTTTCTTACTCCTTTTGGGAAAAGACATTGACCCAAGCTTGAGAAGGTTCTCTGTACCTGTTCCCTTAGCGTGAGAACCGGGTTCCACTTTGGGCTAAATGCACTACATGCTTGATGGAGCCAGGAAGTCAGAGCTGACACCTGCTCTCAGGGCTCTCAGGCAGAACAGAACTGCCCTCAAAAATAAGAAGATGCTGGGGCCGGCGCAGGGGCGTAGCAGGTTAAGCCACCACCTGCCATGCCAACATCCCATATTGGAGCTCTGGTTGGAGTCCCAACACCTCTACCAACCACAGTGGAGCCCAGGATGGAGTTCCTGGCCATTGAGTCCATTTGCAGAGTAAACCAGAGGATGAAAGATTCTCTCTCTCTCTCTCTCTCTCCCTCCCTCCCTCTCTCAGTCTTTCACCAAGGCTGAGCTGTGACATGGGTAAACACAAACAGAAAAGTTTTCTAATTTCTAGCCTCCTGCCCTGGATCTGGCTTACCAGCTCATTCGAGCTGAACTGAATCCACTGTGCCACCTGGGGCTCTCTGGCCCAGATGTGGGACTTGTAAAATCTCCCGCGACACACGTTACACCCTCCTGTGCTTTTCTGTTCCTCGGCCTTCTCACCCAACATTCCCTAGCCCTCCTTTCCATCCAGGGGGCTGTGACTGCATGAGACATGGCTCACAGTCACCATGAGCTCGCTTTGCAGGAAAAGCAAGTGCTGCTCCTCTTTGCTTGACAGTCTCTTCTGCTTAGAATAATGACATGATCTGAGTAACCGCCCGAGGTGAAGGATTATGGAAAGTGCTTCTCTCTTGAACTTTGTGACACCATCTCGGTCAGTGTCAGCAATTAGATCAAACATGCTACAGCTGGAAACAATTCACATGCCAAGCCCATGGACCGCGTTCAGCCCTAGAAGGGAAGACATAAACAAGATGTGGATTATTCGGGATGAGACACAGCTCCGCGTACCTGAATCAAGAAGATTGTGAAGGGTAGCTGTGGGGAATGCTATGAAACACTGAAATGACCACACTGAGGAGTTCGTCTCTAAGTCAGTTTTCCTTGACCTAAACACTTTTGACACTTCTGACACAACAGTTCTTTCACAAGGGTCCGCCGTGTGCATTAGAGGGTGCTGAGCCCGAATTCTTGGCCTCCATCCACCGGATGCCTGAAGTACCTTCCACAAACTTATGACAGCCAAAATGTCTCCAGTGTGCACCCCAAAGGAAGGGAGAGAGTAGCCACTAGGGTGGGGGAAAGAAAGTATTAGAGCTTCCATTTATTTTTATCTGATTACAAAGTAAAGAATTTGAGTTCTAGTACCATTAATGATGCCCTTCTCCAAGATTTGTCAAGTAGACACCCGTAACCTGGACAGAGAACATCTCACCTGCTCGTCGTTCTCAGCTTATCGGTTGTTGTAGCTCATACATGTCAACGAAGTGAATTCAGTACCTATTTTAAGCTGCAGATGATAAGAAACCACAGGATCTCACAGGCTATCCCATGCAAGTCGCTCAAAAATGTGGCACACATTTTTTTTCTTCTGCAGAACGGCAAATTCTTCCAAGTTTGATGTCTTTTCTACTAGGTAGCCAGTAGTATGCCACCTAATAGATATTTCCAATATATGCACAATGCATCCCCTCAAAGTACAGGTGATATTTAACAATGAGTTGAAAGAGTAACTGCTTTTAGAAAGAAACTTGTGCTATGACATTCTTTGGCAAATAGCTAAAAAGAGTAAGAGCTCCTCCTGGTATAAAAATGTAGAGATTGCAGGTAAACTAGAGCATAGACAGCTGAAGATTCAGAACTGAACTGACCTGAAATTAAGGACACAAAGAGGCGAAACTGAAGAGAGAGCTGGTGCTGAGGCTGCAGCTGTCCTGAGACCACTTGCTAATCTCTGAAACAAACTGAGTTTTAATAAGCTGCAGGGGAAGACGATGTGTTCAGGCCGACTAAGCTGGAAAATTGGAACTGAGACCATAAATAAGTGGGAGGCCTCAAGAGCTGTGGGCTCTGCAAAAGACTAGACTAGGAGTAATATACCCACTGGTGAACCAAGGTGAAGCTAAAATGTATCTGTGCAAGCACTGTGTGGCTTGGAAACCCCCAGCAGAATGTTAACCGTGGAATCGCCTGGGGCTGCAGCATCCCAAGGGCACTCGTAGAAACAAGACGTACTCGCCGTAGTACCCGCAAAGCCCAGATCTCACCAGCTCTCACGGAGAAACCCAGCTGAACATGAGCTCACGATTCAAAATTCCAAAACACATGAAAAACACTCAGCCACCGTAAACAAGAATCAGAAGAAACAACAAACAGTAGAAATAAATTCCTAAGGATTTCGTATTTACGACTAATAGGACATAGAATTAAAAATAAATCTGTTTCAGGAAACAAGAGAGGGCATAAAACATATAAACAAGAGGCAAACTATTTCCAAAAAGGCTCAGGCATTTGTGTAAAACAACCAAATAGAATTCTAAACATGAAGGTATTGTTGGTGAAGCCACTTCTTGCAACTTCTGTATCCCATATCAGAGTGCTGGCTTGAGTGAGTCCCAGACATTCCACTTCTTCTTCTTAAAAAAAAAATTTTGATTTATCTATTTGAAAATCAGAGTTACAGAGAGAAAGAGACAGAGAGACAAACTGTCAAACTCCAAGATTTAATGTAAAGCTACAGTAATCAACACAGTGAGCTATTTCATGAAAGCATAGACAAATAGATCAGTGGGACAGAATGGAGAGCCCAGAGTTAGACCCAATACAAGCAGTCCAGTGATCTTTGACAAAGCTCCGGAGCTAGCACAGTGGAGAAAAGAGGGTCTCATCAGCAAATGGTGCTGGAACATCTGGGCTTCCACACGCAGAAGAATGAGTCTAGACACAGACTGGGTCCTTCACAAAAATGAACCCAAAATGGATCGCCAACCTAAAAGTAAAATCCAAACCTGCAAAATTCCAAGAAAATAGGAGTTCTAGATGCCCCTGAGTTTGGTGATGACTTTTTACAAGGGACACCAGAGGACCAATCCATGAAAAGAGAAATTAATAAGGTGGACTTAATTACATTATACATTTCTGCTTTGGGAAAGACCTGTCCAGAAAATGAGAAAACACATCCACAGACGTGTAGAAAACATTTGCTAAAGACATACGATACAGAACCATGTAAGGAACTACTCAAGTTCATAATAAGGAAAATTAATAACTCAATTAAAAAGTGGGCAACATTTCTGAGCAGACACCTCACCAAAGAAGATCTACAGATGGCAAGTTAAGCATGTGAAAATTCAACTTCATATGTTCCGAGAAAAAGAATCGCAAACTTTAGAAAAAATGAGGCACACTACACACCTGTGAAAATGAGGAAAATCCAAAACACAGACACCGCCACATGTGCTGGGGGTTACATGAAGCAACGTGCACTCTCACTAAGTACAGGTGAGAAAGCAAAATGGAACACAATTTGGAAGACAATTGGACAGTTCTCACAAAGCTATAAACATAATCTTATCATGCAATTCAACAATCGCATTCCTTGTTACTTGGTCAAATGAGTTGAAAACTTATGCCCCAACAAAAACCTACACACAAAGGTCTATAGCAACCTTACGCATAATTGCCACAACTTGGATGTAACCAGAATGTCCTTCATTAGGTGAGTAAAAAATAAATTGTGGTACAACCAGATAACCGAACGCAACTACTCAGTGATTAGAAGAAGTGAGCTATTAAGTCACAAAATGACATGACAGAATCTTCAGTCCATTTTGCTGATTGGAAAAAGCCAGCCTGAGAAGACGTATTGAATGATTGCTCTTATACAACATTCTGGAATGGGAAAAGCTATAGAGAAAATGCAAAGATCAGAGGTTTAGGGGAAGAAGGGATGAATCAGCAGAGCGCAGAGGATATTTTTGGGCAGTGAAATTATTCTATTTGTTGCTGTAATGATGGATACATAGCACCATGTATTTTTCAATATTCATAGAACTGACAACCCAGAGAATAGACCCTGAACTATGGGTTTTAGCTAATAATGACCCACCAGTACAGTCCATCAGTTGTAGCATACATACCACACTAATGTAAGATGTTAATAATAGGGGTGACTGGGTGGAAACTGAGGTAGGATAATGTGAGGCTATAAGGGAAATCTCTGTATTTTCTGCTTAATTTGTATGTACATTTTAAGCTGTTCTAAAATAAACTTTAATTATCTAATTTTTTATTTATTTAAGGGGGGGGGAGAGAGGCTCATTCCAGCGCCCACAATAGCTGAGACTGGGTCAGGACTGCAGCCAGGAGTCATGAATACAATGTAGATCTCCTACATGGATGGAGGGAACAGATCATGGAGCCCTCACTACTGCCCCCAGGGCCTGCACTGGCAAGGGGCAAGAGTCACTGACCAGAGCAGAACCTCCACACTCCCGTGTGGGACACGGGTATCTTGCCTACCAGGCTAAGTGCCCACTCCCTAAAATCTAAATTTTATTTAATGAAAAACATCATCAGAATTAATTTTAAGGAGAACAGCAAGTTTACAAGCTGTGAGTTCAACATACAAAAATAACTATATTTCTATAAAAACAGCTGTGAACAACATAACAGTTGAGTCACTGTGGCCACGGTTCAAATGCTCGAGAGCCACGTGGCGGCAGTGGCCACGCTGTGGGACGGCATGGATACAAAATATTTCTGTCACTGCAGAAAGTTCACCTGGAAGTCCCTGCTCTCCGCCAGACGGTGGCTCAGTCTCCTCACCAGAAAACCAGGAGTGCTTTCAAGTTGCTGTGACTGCCCCATAAAAAGACATCTACAACAGGTGTCGGCCAGCGGTGCTACTGCTATAATTAGAAGTCGTGCCAGCCTTCGGGTCGCTTTTATCCGGCAGCGCTGGCTGTTGGGAAGAGCCTGGCTTGGTGACCCTCACTGCTGCCACCACCCCACTGTGTCACCTCCTCATTTCCCCTCCCTTGGGCCACCTCGGGCTTGTCTGGAAAGCAGAAGAGCAGATCCGCTGCTCGTGATCCCTTCTGGTATTTGAAGAGCCTGCTAATCAAAACGTCCTAGAAGGGATGGCAGACATTGTGCCACTCTGTCTCCTGCACCCACTCTGACTGAAACCCAGGAAAGTATAACAGATGGGAACCAGAAGGAGTAACTTTTTCTTTTTATGAAAGCTCCTAGAATTATTGGTGAAACTTAGCAACTAAAAATTTTAAAAGGGGGCTGGCATTGTGGTAAATCCGGATAAGCTGCCACCTGCAGTGCTGGCATCCCATAAGGGTGCTGGTGGAGTCCCAGCTGCTCCACTTCTGATCCAGCTCCCTGCTAATGCCCCTGGGAAAGCAGCAGAGGATGGCCCAAGTGCTTGGGCCCCTGCATCCCCGTGGGAGACCCGGAAGAGGCTCCTGGCTTCGGACTGGCCCACCTCTGGCCACTGGGGCTACTTGGGGAGTGAACCAGCACATAGACGATCTCTCTCTCTCTAATTCTGCCTTTCAAATAAATAAAATAAACCTTTAAAAAAGTGAAAATATTAAGAACTCAGTCTTCCAAAACATTGATCAAGGAAGGAAGAAAGGAAGCCGGGCCAAGAGGGAACAGGAGTAGGACGGAGCCTGCAAACGTGCAGGTTGCTTCCACCTGCGTGCCGGCGGCTGGGGGGCGGGGCTGGGGACGCCTGACCTCCATCTGTCTTCTGAACAGGGTAGGAGGCAAGGGCTTCCTCCCCCTTTGTCATCAGGGAGGCCGACCCTGGCTAATGGGAACTGTCACCTGGGCCTTTCCAGGTCAGAAACCAAGAACAGCAATTAACTGCTTGCCGAGGCGCGCGGCCCGGAGCAGGCCCTGCCAGGGCAGGTAGCTAAATCATTAAAGACACAGTTCTTTTCGGTGATAAATTGTGCAGGCGCGTGAAACCCGCTGCTAGCCATTCATCTGGGCTAATCAGGTTGAAAGCTGGGTTGTTTTATTTAGTAATTAACGGGTTATGTGAAAAACATGATCCATGACCTGGGGTGCATCTGTGCAGCCCTGCCCGGGAGGAGAGAATGGGGGTCGGCGGGGATTCTCTGGAGGGCCTCTCGGGCCTGTGCAATTACAGCCATTGGCAAACGCTGAAAAATGACCCCGCGCTCGTATTGACACCCAGGAAAGACGCATTCCTGCCAAGCGCACAGGCCAAGCCGGGAAGGCCGGTAATTGCTCTCTGCCCCCCACCCTACCCCCGAGTCTCGGGCATGCGCGGTGCTTCTTGCTGTCTCTTGCTACGGACAGCGGGTGTTGAAAGGAGGCTGGCTGCAGAGTGGGTCCCAGAGGGAGAGCAGGGTGGGGGTGGCGGAGACGGAAGGCGCCCCCTGTACACAGTAAGGCAGTGGAGCTCAGAGACAGGTTACCTCGCCGGCAGCTGGACAGACAAGAGGCTGAGGCTTGAGCAGGGGGCACAGAGAGGGGAGGCAGGGCCACCAGGGGCCCAGGCCCGCCGCTCCCGCCTCCCCCTCTGAGGCCTGCACCCCGCGCCAGGGCATCCTCCTCCTGCAGAGCCTGTGCCAGCCGCTGCCTTCCAGCCCTGCCCACTTCCCCGCCTGCGCCTCTGCTGGGCTCTCCGCCAGGGAACCCGACTCACCCGGCTGTGTTGCAAGTCCGCCGAAAACCCTCGGGGCCTCTCCTGAACCACCTGCAGATAAAGTAAAACCGCCTGGCCTGACTCAGAGCCCTGCCCGCCTACCGTCACACCAAGCCCCGCTCCCTTCTTCCTGGAACCCTGTGCACGAGCCTGCAACGCCCTCCGTGGGGGAAAAACGCTCCCACGCCTGCCGGCCTGACCGTCGCTTCTCCGGCAGAGATGTCCCTGCTTCCGGGAAAACCGGCCTGGCCTCCGAGCCGGGTCAGGGCCCTTCCGCGGGGCGCTGTGCCCGGTGCTCTCCAGATGCTGTACGCTCTTGGTCCTGACGCTCTGCCCCTCTCTCCTCCCAGACTCTGCGCTGGCTGGCGAGGGCCACAGCCATGTGCTTGTTTACTGTTGCGTTTCCTGGTACACAACAGGGGTCAATAAAATGTGTTGAATGAATGAATGAATGAATGAAAAAGGTCATGAATCCTAAAGCTTCTTAAAGTGCATTGAGTCTCAACCTCACCAACAAGGAAATTGATCCCAGAGTGGGTACTGGCGAAGCCCAGGAGAGGCAGTGGCTCTCAGCCCAAGATGCCACGCCACATTTCCGTTCATATCTGCCCCCACCCACATCATCTCTGGAAGATGATTTATTTGAATTGCTTGTCAAAGGCCCTTGACCTTGTGGTCCATTTAAGCCACTTCTTTTTTCTGAGCAGCCCCTTCCTATATAAGTGGGAGGATCTGACGTTTGAGGATAAGCTCAATGACTGGAAACGATGTAACCACAGGATCTATATGGTAGGCCTGGGCTTTCCTGGAGGCCCCTTCGTTGACTTGAAAGACTGAATGATTGCTGACAACACATGATGTGCCAGATCCTGTGCTATGCTTCACATGCCTTAATTCATTTATTCCCTGAACAGCAAAGCATTCCTAGCCTCACTTTACAGATAGAAAACAGCAGCCCAGGAAGGGTCAGCAAAGTGCCCAAGGTCACCCTGTCAGAACGTGAAGCAGCCACCTGTGATGCCTGCATCCCCTTTAGGCACCTGTTTGAGTCCCAGCTGCTCCACTTCCGATCCAGCTCTCTGCTATGGCCTGGGAAAGCAGTGGAGGATGGCCCAAGTGCTTGGGCCCCTGCACCCACATGGAAGACCTGGAAGAAGCTTCAGTCTGGACCAGCCCTGGCCATTTGAGGTGTGAACCAGCAGAAACAAGATATGTCTCTGCCTCTTTCTTCCTCTCTCTCTCTCTCTCTGTAACTCTGCATTTCAAATCAATAAAATAAATCTTTCTTTAAAAAGTGGAAGAGGCAGGAGGTGACACAGATGGCTGTCCACTGCACTGGCTGCTTACTGGGCTGTGCGTGGAGCCCAGCACTGACACAGATGTTCCATGTGGGTTACCCCATGTGAGTGACAGCAAAGCCAAAAGCAGCAATAAGAGTCACATTTTTCTTAACACCTTAGCTTTCAGTAGGGACTCAGTAAACAGTAGCTAATAGAACTTTACTGTTGGGCTGGGTGTGTGGCACAGAGGGTAAAGCCGCCGTCTGCAGTGCCGGCATCCCATATGGGTGCCGATTTAAGTCCCAGATGCTCCACTTGCCAACCAGTTCCCTGCTTATGCTGGGAAAGCAGCAGAGGATGACCCCAGTGCTTGGTCCCCTGCACCCACTTGGGAGACCCAGAAGAAGCTCCTGGCTTGGGATTGGCCCAGCTCTGGCCATGGTAGACATTTGGGGAGTGAACCAGTCGATGGAAGATGTGTCTCTGCCTTTCTCTCTCTCTGTAATTCTGCCTTTCAAATAAATAAATAAATAAATAAATACCAAACCTTAGTATTAGTCTGAGAACTGGTGCCCAGGAATTTGTTTTCTGCTCTTCCTACCTTTCTGTAACAGGAACCTGGGAACCTTTGTGAAGAAATGCCCTCAGCAGGGATCAGTTCCTGCGGCACTACTGAAGGCATTCTGCAAGGAGGAGCCAGCTCTCAGCAGTTAGCTGCTGCGACGGGACAGGCCAAACCCTGCGGTTTCATCTCCTTCCAGCTCCGAGGCTGGGTCACATACACACAGACTAGTAGAGAATTGGTCAAAATTCCCAAGGGCTGGCTTACTCCCTAGGGAACTGGGAAAGTCCATGGGGTCCCTGTTGTCCCTGGCACAAGGCCCTGGGCATCAGGTGGAGGATACTCCCCAAGCCCAGACCTAGGCTAACCACACCCCAGAGAAATAGTCTTACCAACTCCTTCCTCCAGGGGAGCCTATCACCCCTCTAAGACATGCGCCTTTGTTGGCCTCACTCTCTGGGTGAGCAGGGGAAGGTACCAACCCACCAGGGCCAATGGCAGTAACACTTGGCAGAGAGCAGAGTGGGGAATCCTGGGCCTTGGAGTTGCTTGGAGGATGCTTGCTTCAGGGCGAGTGCTGTAGCACTGAGGTTGCACGCAGGGCCCTGGAGGATCCCCCAGGCTGGCACCCAGTCTCTGCCTCTTACTAGCTTCGCCACCTTGAGCATGCCTCTTAACTTTGCCATGCCTCCTTTCTCTCACCCTTGCTAATGGTAATGATGCCTGCTTCACATGAGATAACCCATGGAAAGGATTGGTAGTGGTGCTTGGGACATAGCAATTGTTTGCTAAGTGTCAGGTGATTACTGTTTCTATAACCCGCTCACCCAATGCAGAAATCCTCACCGAGATGAACGTGTGGCTCGTGTCTGGTTGGCCACTGCTAGGGATGGAAAACTCCCTTTCTTCCAGGCTGCTATCCTATTGCCAGACAACTCTGATTTCTGGTGGTCCTTGTTTCTTTAGGTAGCAATCAAAAATTAAATGTGGGAAGCACAAAGATACTGAAACGTAAGATATCCAGGGTGGAGTAAATGGAGATCAAGCTGCAGAACAGCACATGCAATTTAACAAAAATAGGTTTTCCTTGCTTAACCCCGAGGCTTCTCCGTGGCCTCTTTCTCTGGCTGAGTGGCTTCCAGAGGGAAATAGAGGAGCTTCCCTCCAGCCGTGGTGTTTTCGGCAGCAGGGCAAGGCTGGTGGGTACCTGGGGAGGACGTGGGTGGTGAGGTTCTTGCTGATTAGATCAGCCAGCTGCCTGCCAATCCATTCACAGACAGGGTCAACCCCAGAGCCTGACCAAAGGAAACACATTTAGACCCTTTTCAAACATGAGCTCGGGGGTTCTCGAGTCTGTCATTAAAAAGAGTCCTCCAAATTCTAGAGAGCTGGCAGAACATCTTACATACAGAACCTCATGCATGCAAATCAGGGCAATCTCAAGTAAGCCTCTCTTTAAGGACACCCCAAGAGCCTGACCTAGGGCCTCTTGTTATCTTCGGATGATGGCCCAGATGGGTCCAGTGCACCTGCTCTCTCCCCAGCCACAAAGGGATCTGATTTTGTCTCCGCAACTGTGATACCTGGGGAGATCTGGCACAGGATCACGTAACCACTTCATTAGCATGAAGAGAACAGCCACCTTGTCTGCCAGAGAAGTTTCTGTGAGCCAACCGAAATCTGCAGATCTAAGCCCTGTGACTGCACAGACTCCGCCACAGTAATTATTCTATTCAACCTTACAATCAACCCACCTGGGTCTCCATTTTACAGGTGACAAAACTGAGGCAAGGGAGGGGAAGCATCCTCCCTAAGGCATCACAGCTCCACGGGGGCGTCAGTGGGCTTACACCAGATCTCCCAACCCCTCCTGGGATGCTCCATCTGGCCCACCAGCCCTGAAGTAGCTTCCTAGTCCCTCTTCAAACATCCACCAGTCCAGAACCCTGGGAGAAGAGAAGTCTTAGGTTAAGAGGAGGAAGGTGAAGAAAAGCTCAATAGAACAGGAAACTGTGGGAGGCCCAGGGAAGCAGCAGCAAATATAACCGTGAGGCTTGTGCATCCCTTGCAAGCTCCAGTTGTCCAGGCTGGCTCTGGGGGTCTGATGATTAAGAGTAAAGCAAAGGGAGCCGGCACTGTGGCGTAGTAGGTTAAGCCTCCACCTGCAGTGCTGGCATCCCATACGGGCACCAGTTCGAGACCCAGCTGCTCTACTTCCAATCCAGCTCCATGCCATTGGCCTGGGAAAGCAGTGGAAGATGCCCAATGCTTGGGCCCCTGCACTCATATGGGTGATCTAGAAGAAACTCCAGGCTCCAGGCTTCAGATCAGTCCAGCTCTTGCCATTGAGGCCATTTGGGGAGTGAAGCAGCAGATGGAAGACTTCTCTTTCTGTCTCCCCCTCCCCCACTTCTATAACTCTGCCTCTCAAATAAATAAATATTTTTTAAAAAGAGTAAAGCATGGGGCCGGCACCGTGGGTTAATCCTCCGCCTGTGGCACATGCATCCCATATGGGCACTGGTTCTAGTCCTGGCTACTCCTCTTCCAGTCCAGCTCTCTGCTGTGGCCCAGGAAAGCAGTGGAGGATGGCCCAAGTGCTTGGGCCCTGCACCCGCATGGGAGACCAGGAGAAGCACCTGGCTCCTGGCTTTGGATCGGCCCAGTTCCAGCCATTGGGGCCATTTGGGGAGTGAACCAACAGAAGGAAGACCTTTCTCTCTGTCTCTCTCCCTCACTGTCTGTAACTCTACTTGTCAAATAAATAAATAAAAATCTTTTTAAAAAAAGAGTAAGGCAAAGGTGCTCCTGATGACCGAGAACCAGCTGCTGTGCCCAAGCCTTAGCAGAGCTCTGTAACGTAGCTCTGCCACAAGGAGTGCTCAGCAGATGGAGTGGTGGGCAGGCCCAGCCTGGGCTGGCCATGCTCGCGCAGAGGTCGCACGGGAGCTTGGGAGAAGGCAAGGGTGCAACCGGGAAAAGGAGGTGCAGTCATGGACCACTGACACAGCAGCCTCATGGGGCAGCATCATTTACAGATAACTGAGACACCTACAAGCCATTCGCTGTTGTCCCTAAATTTGTACCACTGGCTTGGGCTCTCAACTTCTGAGCGAGGCTGGGACTGACTTCAGCGTCCCCTCCCTACTAATGCAGACTCCACTCTGCAGCCTCTGCCCCTGGATTATGCTGGCAGGTGCGGGGCAGAAGGCATGTGGGGGTGGTAGCTAGGCTTGGGCCGGGAAAGCATCCATGAAGACATCGTTGTCTTCCACTGCGACAGGTGTGGAGGCCGAGTGGCACTTGAGTCACCTCTGGGGTGTGTCTCACACAGCCCCAGGCCTGGGAAGGCCTGAGAACAGGAAATGCAGCTGCCTGCTGCCCTAAACTTCGTAAGGACAAGCTCGGAGCATGCAGTAGGGGAGGGTGTCTGCGCAAGATAAACCCCTCCTCCCTAAGAGCTTTCCTTCAAGGCAGGGCTTCTTCCAGGACCCTCCTTTCTGCATCTGTGGAACCAAGGACTGCAAGACTCTCGTGTTCTCCCTGTGCCTCCCCATCCTGTGTCCCCAGCTGCTGCAGCTCCAGGCAGACACAACCTGAGATTTTATCCGAGACAGAAGCCCCTCCTTAAAGAAGCACCCCAGCATCAGAAACAAGAAAATGCCATTTTTCTGTGATAGTTTCAGGAGGAGCCCTTGTGTTCCCAGTGCAGCTGCAGTCCATTACTTGGGTGATGTAGTAATTTAGGTTATTGCTCCCACCCCTTTCCTGGGATCCAGCCAACACTTTGGCCTTGAGCAAACCCAGAGCCCATGCCAGGTCTGAAAGTGCCCATGTCGGGTCCTGATGCCAGATTCTACCTGTCTTCCAAATGCAGCAGCCAAAGGGTGCCTTCTTTTAAAATAAATTTTTTAAAAAAGGCATTTATTTATGTATTTGAGAGTATAATCTTAAATGTATTTATATATTTGAAAGGAAGAATGAGAGAGAGAGAGAGAGAGAGAGAGAGAGAGAGAGAGATCTTCAATGTATTGCTTCACTCCCCAAATGGTTACAATGGCCAGGGCTGGGCCAGGGTCCTGGAATTCCTGCATCTGAAGCCAGGATCCTGGAATTCCACCTGGGTCTCTGACATGGATGGCAGGGTCCAAGCACTCAGGCCGTCCTCCACTGCTTTCCCAGGAGCATTAGCAGGGAGCTGGATTGGAAGTGGAACAGCTGAGACTTGAACAGCTCACAGGTGGAATCTTAAACTGCTGTGCCACACACTACCCCTAGTGATCTTTAGAAACTTCTAGAAGTACATGAGAAGCTGCACATGCAATCTTGCATCACACCCTTACAGATTCGATCAATGAAATGCGTTTGTGTGCCTAGTGCCAGGGGCACCATCCTGTGGGGTGCAGACAAGGCAAGCACACAGGGAGTGACAGGGTGTTCTGGTGATGTGACCGTGACTGTGCCTTGAGTGCTGGGCACTTGGCATCACGTTTGATCACAGGAGACACAGGCTGAGGGTAGAAAACCCCTCCCCCACGCATACAGACCGCTGACCTGCCGGGTCCACGCTCTCTGGTCTGATCACAAGCGGCTCCCTGGAGACCCCATTGTCTGCTCGGAGGAGCCAGGGTTCATTTAGGAAGCCCGTTTCTGGGAATGGAAAGGGAGATTTCAACCGTGGAGTTGGACTTTTGTGTTAATACAACTGTGTTTTGTTTGGAGGTTTTGTCTTTTTTCAAAAAACACCACACAGAGAACGCTCAGAAAGTCTTCGGGCTGTAGCAGACAGACACATGGTGTCTTTTTATTCCATTCCTTCAGGAGGCAAAGGGTACAAAGCAGAAGAGAAAGGGAAGAGAGGCAAAGAAGCCCCCTAGAGTGCCCCCCCGTGCCCTCTGCATCAGCCACGTGGGTGTGTGCAGTGAGGCTTCCATTGCTCCCGCCAGGGCCTCTCGAGGACAGAGCGACTCTGCTTATCACATATTCCTCCTTCCAGCAACTCTGAGCCACAAGGACTTCCCCAGGGCTGCGTTGTATTCCTAGAGACTCAGGGTCCAGCTGAGGAAACTGTCCACAAAGAATGCGGATGGGGGCTGGCGCTATTGCATAGAAAGTTAAGCTGCCGCCTGCAGTGCCAGCATCCCTTAAGGGCGCCAGTTCATGTCCCGGCTGCTCCACTTCTGATCCAGTTCTCTACTAATGGCCTGAGAAAGCAGCGGAGGATGGCCCAAGTCCTTAGGCCCCTGCACCTGCATAGGAGACCCAGAAAAAGCTCCTGGCTCCTGACTTTGGCCTGGCCCACTCCTGGCTGTTTCAGCCATTTAGGGAGTGAACCAGAAGATGGAAAATACCTCTCTCTCTCTTTCTCTCTCTCCCTATCTCTCTCTCTCTCCCTTTCCTTTTCTCTCTGTGTCTCTACCTTTCAAACAAATAAATATTAAAAAAAAAAAAAAGAACGCAGATGAGAACAGTATGGAGGTGCCTTGAAACACTAAAAAAAGATGCAGCGGATGACCCAGCTAGCCCACTTCTGGCATATATCATAAGGAAGTGAAGTCAGCAAATGAGAGAGATACCTGGCTCCTATGCTCAGAGTAGCTCCATTCGCAATCACCAAGACACGGAGGTATCCATCGACTGATGATTGGATAAAATAGAGTGGCAAATATACACAATGGAATACTGCAACTGATAGGTGCAGCTGAACTGATGGAGCTGGAGATCGCTATGTCAGCTGAAATCGGGCAGACACAGAAAGACGGGCACCTCCATTTTCTCTCGGATGTGCCAGTTGAAGAACAGTGGGTCTGCAGTGAGAATGGTGGTGACCGCGGTCTGGGACGGGGGGAGGAGATGTGCTCACAGGTACCAATACACCAACAGATACGGCTGCCCAGTGTGATTGCTTCCTGCTACGCATGTGCATGAAGTATCGCACTGTGCCCCACGGGCATGGACAAGTATCACAGGCAGGCGACTCCAACATTTTAAATGGAAATAGAAAAAGAATGCAGAAGAGGCTGGCTGCTGGCTTCCCTTGCCTTTTTTGGTGGCCACAGAAAGTTCGTTGGGAGTGCTAAGTTGCTTTATACCAGGAGCAAGGAGTTTTTTCTTTTTTATTAAAGATCCATGAAGAGTCACGTGTATTTGAAGTCATCTAGATTTTTTTTGTTTTTCAAAAATCTCAAATTTTCAGCTTATGATCAAATTAAGAGCACTGAATTTAAAAGCAGAGTATCTTCACTCAGGAGTTTGCTGTCAAATAGGTCTTGGCTTCAATTAGTGGAGAGAGAGAGAAGGAGGGAGGGAGAGAGAGAGAGAGAGAGAGAGAGAGAGAGAGAGATCAGACAAAAAGCAGGACAGCAGGGAACGCTCCAAAACGCACAGCCCCTCACAATTCTGCTTCCATCCTCCCTGCTGGTCCTCCCCCTACTCCCACCCCACCCCACACAGCAGAAGGGCCTCTGCAAATGTTGGCCTGGGAGGAATGAGTTCCATGCACACCACGGCTGCAGCAGCTGCCGGTCTCCAGTGCCAGGGCATCCCCGTTAGGACAGGCATTTTAGCTGCCCGACACACGGACCTCCCACACTGATTGCACGCTCTGTAAGCAGAGGTTGTAGCAGCACCACACCCCGGATTCTGGCCCATGGAAGGGGCTAATAAACGTATGCAGTGAATCAGAGGGAGTGCATCAAATGTATACAGTGTTCTTCAACAAACAAGATCCCTAGTGAGAGCGAGGCTTCCTGTGTGGGAGGAAGCTTAGTGTTGGGAACTCTCGCCCTGGATCTTCCCTCATCGAAGGATGGGTGCAGCTCTTGGAGGTTCCTGCTTGGCCCAGCTGCTCCCCACCTAAGGCAGGTGCAGCCTGGTTTCCTGTGTTGCGCTTCACTCACCGTCATCCTCGCCGAATCTGTGGGACGTTGCTGTGGGTCTGACATCTACCACCTCACCAGGTTCCACTGCACCTGGAGCACCTGGCTCTAATCCTACCCTTCAGAGGGAGGAACCGAAGCTCCAAAATAGTTCAGTCACTTTCCCAAGGCCACGCAACCGAACAGGATGGACCCAGATCACAAGACTGCGCTCCTGGAGAGGGGGACCCCGTGGGACCCATGTCTGCCTCCACACCTTGCCCGCACTCTGCGGTTTTGAGTGTTGTTGAATACATGAATGAAGCAAGATTCTTCTCACTCTGCAAATCCAGGGGACTTCCAGGATCCTTGAACCCTCAAGTGGGAGACAGAACTTGAAGAAATTCTATAGAAGGGCATGGCCTTTGGAGAGAAGCTCACTTCCCATTATGGCTTATTTATGAGTCTGATTGGATATTATTTTTTTAAAGACTTATTTTATTCATTTGAAAGAGTTACAGAGAGAGGTAGAGACAAAGAGAGAGAGGTCGTCCATCCATGGGTTCACTCCTAAACGGCCACAATGGTCAAAGCTGAGTTGATTTAAAGCTAGGATCCAGGAGATTCTTCCAGGTCTCCCATGCGTGTGCAGGGACGCAAGGACTTGGGCCATCTTCCACTGCTTTCCCAGGCCACAGCAGAGAGCTGTATTGGAAGTAGAGCAGCTGGGACTCGAACCGGTGCCATATGGGATGCCGGCACTGCATGCAGTGGCTTTACCTGCTGCGCCACAGCGCCAGACCCCGATTGGATATTGAAAACCAGCAGCGTCACCTGCCACCGGCTCAGATGCAACCCTTCCATAAACAACTGCACAAACTCCTTTATTGCAGGGGCATCTGAAGCCAGCTCACCCCTCCCGGTCAGCAGCGTCCCTGCCCCCCAACACCTCTCAGCTCTTTGACCTTCCCAGTCTCTAGCGCTTTGTCAAAGAACTCAGAGGAAGTGAAAGGTTCACCCTAAAGGGGGCCGTCTTTGTTGCCAGAATAAGTCAGTGGCGGGGCTGCTGTCCAGCCACCGCTGCTAAGGTTTCAGCTGCTGCTGCCACACAGAGCAAGCCTTGTTCTTTCATGAAAGTTCTAGCCCCAGTTTTGTTCCAGGGATGTGGAGGCTTCAGCAAGGCCTTTGTGGCCAAAGAAACCTTAGAGACAATAGGGCCGCCCTCCTCCAAAGCGCTTGCTCGCCTCCGAGCGCGGGCCAGGCTCGCCAGCTGCAAGCTGCCCAGCACTCGTGGACATGGAGAGTTCCCTGAAGGGCCAGCAGAAAGGGAGGGCCTGGGTATCCCTGTGCCAGGCTCCCCAGTTGCTCCAGAACAACAACAGCTTCCCGGTGCTACTACAAGGAAGTTGACTCCTGGAGTAATGCATGTGTAGAGCAGAAAGCAACCTTGGAGACCGTGTCTATGAACCCGTCTCCACTCACCCCTTCTTGACTCAGTGGGAGTCCATTACCAAGGAGAGGAAGTGATTTTCAATGCAAAGAATCTGCAGCCCACACTTCTGGTAGGAGGTTTGGTCTTGGTTTTGTTTGGGGCTGAGCTTCAAGGCAGGATGTCTATTCTAATGCCAGCCTAAGATATTTTACCTAAGCACACAGAAGGCTGACCTCGACACTCAGAGCTTTCTCCTGTCATGCGTTCTTTGCTCCACTCCAGGGAAACACGACAGATTAGCGGGGAGCTGGGGAACAGCCTCAGGTAGCCTGATAGGTGATGAGACATGCTGATGGGGAGGCAGTACCCGGAAAGAAGGAAGGAATAAGGCTCTTGTCTTTTCTAAGTTTGATAAAAACTATATACCCCCAGATCCAAGAAGGTCAACAACTCCCTAAACACAAAGAAAAGTGCAATAAAGCCTATCTTCACTGAGTTGTTTAAAACCAGTAGCAAAAAGAAAAAAAACTCAAAAGTCAGGGCCGGCACTGTGGCGGAGTAGATTAATCCTCCGCCTGTGGTGCCAGCATCCCATATGGGCGCCGGTTCCAGTCCCAGCTGCTCCTCTTCCAATCCAGCTCTCTGCTATGACCTGGGAAAGCAGTAGAAGATGGCCCAAGTCCTTGGGCCCCTGCACCAACGTGGGAGACTGGGAAGAAGCTCCTGGCTTCCAATAGGCACAGTTCTGGCTGTTGCAGCCATTTGGAGAGTGAATTAACGAAGGAAGACCTTTCTCTCTGTCTCTCCCTCTTACTGTCTGTAACTCTACCACTCAAATAAATAAATTAAAAAATCTTAAAAAAAAAAAACCCACCTTAAAAGTCGATCAGAAAGATACATCGTGCATAGTGAGTAAAGTGTAGTGTTAGAACAGTTGCCCCCTGGAAACAACCCCAGGGAGAAGAAGTGGAGCAAGGTTTTTCAGGTTCTGAAAAGTAAAACCAGTTGAGCACTTTATGCCCAGAGACAAGAACATTCCGATGCACCTGTGAGATGAGGATTTCCTCCGACCCCTGCAGAGCTGGAAGAGCTCAGCAGCCGCAGCCCTGGACGACAAGAAGCAGGAAAGCAAATGCATCCTCGAGTGGGGCCGTGGCACCCGTGGAGCAGGGCTGTGGCACCCGTGGAAGCCCCCTTCCAGAGGGAGAAACCTGGTCACCACATGGTAAGTGTAGGAGGTTTTATTATTAAGTCCCTGTAGGAGGTCACTTTACAGAGATCAGCGCCTACTTAAAGAGGAGCACATTGTGGAACTGACAACATACGCAGAAGTAAAATGTATGACAGCAGCACCAAGACTGAGAGAGGAAACATGGAAATAATGCCTTTCTAAGGTTTTTATATGCAAGGGATAATATTACCTGAGTTAAACATAAACAATATGTATACAAAGTTAACATTAAAAACCAAAACAGCGAGATGGCTAACATGCCAATCGAGGAGATGAAATGGAATTATTAATTCTATTTAATTAATTCAAAAGAAGGAAGAAAACAAGAGAAAAGGGGAATGACACGTCAAAGCAGTGGGAATCTCAACACGATAGACCTGAATCCAGCATATCGATAACCACAGGACACGGAAGTGATCCGGGGCAGGTGTTGTGGCACAGCAGGTTAAGCTGCCCCTTGGGAGGTTTGCATCCCAGATCAGCACGTCAATTCTAGTCTCATATGTTCAGCTTCCTATCCAGTTCCCTGTCAATGTGCCTGGGAAGCAGCAGATGATGGTTCAAGTACTTGAGTCCCTTCCACCCAAATGGGAGACTTGGATGGAGTTCCTGGCTCTTGGATTCAGGATGGCCCAGCCCCAGCATTTGCAGCCATTTGGGAAATGAAGCAGCAGATGAAAGACCTCTCTTTCTGTCACTCTCTGGGTCACTTTTCTTTTTCATGAAATCTTTGTGGGGTGGAAAGAGAAGGTCAACTCTTTAAAAAAAATGGAAATTATCTAAATTCCTGAATTCAACATAGAAAGCAATGGAATAGACACTTTTAAAAAAAGACTTATTTATTTTTTTGAAAGGCAGAGAGAGAGAGAGAGAGAGAGAGAGGTTCCATCTGCTGGTTCACTCCCCAGGTGGCCATAATAGCTAAGATTGGGCTAGGCCAAAGCCAGCAACCAGGAACTTCATCCAGGTCTCCCACATGGGTGGCAGCAGCCCAAGCACTTGGGCCACCTTCCCATCCTTTCCCAAAGAGCTGGATTGGAAGTGGAGCAGGTAGAACTCAACCTGATGGCTGTATAGGATGCTGGCATTACAGGTAACTGCTTTATCCATTATGCCACAATGCTGGCTCCATTCTTTGTTTTTCAAATAAATAAATATGATTTTTAAAAAATATTTCTTTAATTATCCAAAAGGTAGAATTACATAGAAGCAGAGGCAGACAGAGAGACACAAGCCTTTTATCCACTGGTTCGCTCCTCAAATGGCCACAATGAGTGCAGCTGAGCTGATCTGAAGCCAGGAGCTTCTTCCAGGTCTCCCACATGAGTAGCAGGGGCCCAAGCACCTGGGTCATCTTCTACTGCTTTCCCAGGCCATAGTAGAGAGCTGGGTCAGAAGTGGAGCAGCCAGGACTCGAACTGGCACCCATATGGGATGCCAGCACTGCAGGCAGAGGCTATACCCACTATACCACAACACCAGCCCCTAAATATGATTTTAAAATTTATTTCTATTCTCAAGGCCTTATAGGAACTTGCTTTTCTTATAGCTCTAGCAGAGTTGTGGCATTGGGCAGGGACCTAAGAGACCTGGACTTCAGTTTTGCTTCCACCATGTACTTAACTTGACCTCTCTGACCCTCAGTTTTTCTTTTTTTTCTTTAAATTTTTTGACAGGCAGAGTGGACAGTAGAGGGAGACAGAGAGAAAAGTCTTCCTTTTTGCCGTTGGTTCACCCTCTAATGGCCGCCACGGTTGGCGCGCTGCAGCCGGCGCACCACACTGATCCGAAGCCAGGAGCCAGGTGCTTCTCCTGGTCTCCCATGCGGTTGCAGGGCCCAAGCACTTGGGCCATCCTCCACTGCACTCCCGGGCCACAGCAGAGAGCTGGACTGGAAGAGGGGCAACCGGGACAGGATCGGTGCCCCGACCGGGACTAGAACCCAGTGTGCCGGTGCCGCAAGGCGGAGGATTAGCCTGTTAAGCCACGGCGCTGGCCTGACCCTCAGTTTTTCATCTGAAAATGGGCACAATAAAACCTACTGCACAGGGTGGTTGTGAGAAGTGTGCAAGGATGTCTGGTGCTGGCGTGTCACGAGTGCTCAGTGAAAGGCATTCTGCTCCACAAGAGCCCGAGCCCAAGCATCCCGCCTGGAGTCCATTGCAACCCTGCAAGACACAGTTGAGAAGGACCTCATTTAGGAAGCCAAGGCCAAGGTGAGTCCAGCTAACTCCAGGGTGGCTGCTGTGAAGTTCCTGGTCCATCTGCTGCCCTTGCCCACCCTCAGGACATGCCACCTTATGGCTTTGTCTGGGACTCGTCCAAGTGCTGGGCACACCAACGTCCCCTCCTTGCTGACAGTGAGGGAGAGCGCACCGAGTCACAAGTAACAAACCCTTGTGTTTGGCCCCACAGGCTGGGCCCCCTGTCACTTCACACCTGGACTCTGGGCACAGACTCACCTTGATGGTCGCCCAGCCTTCAGTCTTACTCTGCCTTGTACCTCCTCATCTCCAGATCCACCCCTCTTTTCATGCTATTGTCACAAGGATTTGATCAATTGATTTTTTTAAGAGTACGCTTGGGTTCACAGCAAAATTTAGAGAAAGCTACAGAGATTTCTTATGTGTTTCCTGACCCCACCCACACACACATCCCTGGCTAGTACTACCTCCCACCAGAGTGGTGTACTTGTTACAGCGATGACCCTGCTGTGACACACACCATCACCCAGAGCCCATGGTTTACACCGGGTTCGCGCTTGGTGCTGGGCATGCTGTGGGCTTGAGTAAATGTGTAATGACATTGGTCAATGTCATAAGGAGAGTAGAGAAACTGACCTGCTGAGCCCAGAGCCCCCTGTGTGTCTTTACTAAGGAAAGAGAAGAAGGATGGGGATGATATTGAAGAGTTGGGTTTGATTTAAATTGTGACCAGCTAAGGAGCTGGGATTTCTATCCTGAAGAGGATGGGGAGGCCACTTAAGGCTTCTGAGCAAGAAAGGGACATGATCGGAATGGACTTTTCAAAGGCTCGTTTGCTAGAAGAAAACATCTGTGAAAGACACTTCTTGTAAAGGATCGCCATCCAACATATACAAACTCTTACAGGTCACCAATGGGGAAACGAGCAGCAGAGAGTGACACAGCGTCACGGTCACAAACACCCTGTCTGTGCCTGTTCATCGCTCCTTCTCCTCTACCCCAGAAACCAACAGTCGTTTTACTGTCCCTACAGTTTTGCTTTTTCTAGAATGCCATGTAGTTGGGATCACATAGTAGGTAGCCTTTTTAGGTTGGCTTCTTTCACTTAGTAATATGCATTCAAATTTCTCGCATGTCTTTTCAGGGTTTGCTAGCTCATTTCTTCCTAGTGCTGAATAATCTTGTATTGTCTGGATACAGCACAGTTTATGCATCTACTTATTCAAGGATGTCTTGGCTGTTTCCAAGTTCTGGCATTTGTGACCATAACGCTGCTACAAACATCTGTGTGCAGGTTTGTGTACGGATATAAGTTTTCAGCTACTTCTAGGACATACTAAGGAACGCAAAGATTGGAGCCTATGCTAAGGGTGTATTTAGTTTTATAAGAAATGGCCCACTTTCCTATCATTTTGAATACCCACCAGCAATGAAGGAGCATTCCTGTTGCTCCATATTCCTGTCAGCATTTGGTGTTGTCATGGTTCTGGATTCTAGCCCTTGTAATAGGTGCATAGCACTATCTCACTGTTGTTTTAATTTGCAATTTCCTAATGATATATGTAAGATATTGAGTATCTTCTTCATGTTTATTTGTCACCTGTCTTTGGGGTGGTGTTTATTAAAAGGCTTCTGACACATTTTTTTAAAAAGGATTTATTTTATTTATTTAAAGACAGAGTTACAGAGAGAGGTGACCCATTTTTAATTGGGTTTCTTGTTCCTTGTTGTTGAACTGTAAGAGTTCTTTGTATGTGCTAGATAACGGTCCTTTGCAAGAAGTGTCTTTCACAGATGTCTTCTTCTAGCAACAAGAGACTTTGAGAAATCCATTCTGGGGTTGGTGCTATGGGGTAGCTGGTAAAGCCACCACTTGTGCTGCCAGCATCCCATAAGGGTGCCTTTTTGAGTCCTGGCTGCTCCACTTCCTATCCAGCTCTCTGCTATGGCCTGGGAAAGCAGTGGGGGATGGCTCAAGTGCTTGGGCCCCTGCACCCGCGTGGGAGACCAGGAGGCAGCTGCTGACTCCTGGCTTTGGATCAGCCCAGCTCCAGCCGTTCCAGCCATTTGGGGAATGAACCAGCAGATGGAAGAACCTTTCTCTTTCTCTCTCTCCTCCCTCTCTGTAACTCTGGCTTTCAAATTAAAATAAATAAATCTTAAAAAAAAAAAAAGAAGGAAAATGCAGTCTGATCATGTCCCTTTCTTGCTCAGAAGCCTTAAGTGGCTTCCCCAGTCTCTTTGGGATAGAAATCCCAGCTCCTTAGCTGGTCACAATTTATGCAGTCCCCTCGCACAAACACATGTTGCAGAGAAATGAACCACAACAGAGGAAAAGAAGTGTGTGTGGCTTAGCCACCACTGGGCAGCCCAGGGGTCATCCATTTCAAAGAGCCCCACTGTCACCATGGCAGGGCACCGTGTTTGAGGGCCGGCCACTGGCACGTGTTGGCCGAGCAAACACTCGGGCCTCCAAGCCACTGTCCCCTCTGTGTACACAGGGAGTTAGGCCGGGCTCTGCCAACAAAGACCGCAACGCCCGCATCTCGTAGTTGTCAACAGCGAGGCCGCACTCGAGTCTTTGGCCCAATATTTGCAGAGTCAGAGAAGCCGCACTCCTTTGCAATATTGACTTAGATTCATCACTCTCCGGGACAGCCTGCGCGCTCGGGCTCCCCGCCTTGCGCAGAATGTGCGGAGTCACCGGACGCCAAGCTCCCGGGAGCCAGGCTGTGGGACAGGGACCACGAGGCTGCAGGCTGCTGATCAGCATCCTCGAAGGAGCTGGGAAACCGAGGCCCGGCGTCCGCGCCCTTGGGCTGGAGTCTGCAGGAGAAGGCACCTGGAGAGCCTTCCTCTGTGAACAGCTTTCTTCCCACAAACGGACTAAACCCTGGAGATGCCAAGCACGTGAGCCTGTAGCTCGGGTTTGCCTTTCGGAGAGACGCTTAACCACGGACACCCCGCCAGGGTGAGCCCCAGGGCCCCAGTGCCCGGTCCCGACCTGTGACCCCCTCGCCCCGGGGGCCTCCCTGCCAGCTGGACAAATGGGGCCCTGACACACGCCTCTAGGCTCTGCTTCCCACCAGAGCCGAGCCCTTGCTTGCTGCAGGTGCTGTGGCCCCCGGGGCAGCCCGGCCGCCCAGTCAGGTGGCCAGGCACCGAGGCCGCTCCTGTCCCCACGGAGGAGCCGCCGTGCCCTCCCTCTGCCTTCGGGGCCCACACATCCAGCGAGGCCTCCCGTAACCACCAATTTAGGCAATTTCCCTGGCCACGCCGTCCCCCCCGGGGACCCCACTTTGGTGGGCAGCAGCGGAACAAGCGTCCCCGCTGTTTCCCTTCCCTTTTAATTAGGCGCGGCCGGGCTTCCTGGGGCGGCCTCCGAGGGGCGAGCCCCGGGCCGGCCGCTGGCCTCGGCAGACAATGCACACATGTTCCGCGGAGCTCCCTCCGCGCCTAATCCGGCCGCGAAGAAAAGGGCTTTTCTTCTCCTTGTCAAAGGGGGTCTTCGATGCTAAGATACCATTTTGTGTCTCGAGTCGTGTCACGGGACTTCTGCCTCGGTCTGGCCGCCAGCCCTTTAGAAATGAAAGCCACAGCCCTTGATTTACCTCGGGACAAGTGCCTCCCACCCTGCCCTCCTCGGAAAATGAAAGGGGGCCGCGGGCCGAGGGAAGCCGAGGGGAAAGCTCTCGACTCCCACTGTTCCTTTCTTCTGCTGGCAACCCCGGCTCTCTGCACTGTTTGCCCAAGGGATGAGTCCGGAGCGCTGGGCCTCACCTGCTGATCTCAAGGGTCATGAATATCCTCCTAATCCCTGCAAAGAAGAGCCCTTTCATTACGGGAGCAGCCTGGGTCCCGGCGACCGGCCGGGTGCTGCCACCTCGCCTCCCGCCTCCCGCCTCCCCTCCCCTCCCCTCTGCCTTCCTGCGCCCCAGCCCCTGGGTCCCCGCCGGCTTTTCTGCTCTTGGTGCTGGCTGGCTGGAGAAGTAGATTTTCCTGAGGCTGCTTCCCGTTGCTAATCCATGTCCCTGTTTCATACACGAATGAAAGGAAATAGCCACAAAGAAGTTACAGACACGACACCTGCTGCTTTGGGAAGGTGCTGGCTTCAGACCACAGGAGAGCGAGCTCAGCGCATCGCTGCCAGGGGCGGCCGTCTTGGGTTTACGCCTTACCTCTTGGTCTAAAGGATTTGAGGCAGCTTTTGGCAACACCTACACACATTCAGACGAAGGAATCAAAATGAAATACGGGGAGAGAGGTAGCAAACGGAAGTCAAATGAGGGAAAATTTAGCATCAGGGACTTAGGACTGTGAGGTCCCGTTCTGGAAGGATAGGCTGAGAAGTTTTGGGCTAGGGGAGAAAGCTGGCAGAAGCAAACCCGGAGCTCGTGGAAGCGACACTGTGGTCTGAGACCCCTTTGTTAAGTGGGACCTGCAAACCCTAACGCTGGGTGCTGAGTGTTACTCTAATGTCCCTGCATTACGGGGAAGCGTGTTTGTAAGCCGCTCTGAAGTGGGTTCAGCTAGATCCGGCTAAAACAGGTTGGGACTGGGTTCTCTGCACATTCTCAAGAGAAGCTGAGCCCTATCAGGCTGCAGGGTAGGTGCAGCCCGTGGCACGCCCCCTGCCAGAGCTTGTCCTGAAGGTACACTGAGGGAGAAGACCAGGGCTGGGAGCTGGGCTGTTCACTCTCGGAGCCAGGGGCCCCAGCACCCAGCACAAGCACGTCACACCAGATCGGGCGGGTTCCAGGTGGTATGGCCATGGACAGCACCAGTGTTGAATCCACAGGGCAGAGCTGGGCCTGGGCAGCTCCTCACCTCCCAGGACCTGAGAACAGAGCACCTAAAGATCAAGATAAGCCTTCGCCTTGCAGAGCGAGTGAGCGAGCAGAGGAATACGCTGCATTGTTGGTGTGAGTGGAGAAGCGCTGCAGGAGAGGAGCAAGGTTCCATCCTCTTTCTGGTGCCATTCTTGTCTTTGGTTTGGAAAATCTTGATTGGATTTCAATGTAAGCCATCCTAGTATCATAACAACAGCTAATAGTTCTGAATACTCATTGTGTGTGAAACACTTTGAAATTTTAAATATAGTCTTATTTTAACCTAAAAACTCTGACCACACACACACACACACTTTTCTTTACAATGAAATGAGACAAAGGCTTGGAAAAGAATTTGATATTACAAAACTAGAAAGCAGCAGTGCCAGGAGTGGAAAAAAAATTATTTGAAAGATAGAAAGAGAGAGAGATCTTCTATATGCTGGCTCACTTCCCAGATTACCACAATGGCCGAGGCTGGGCCAGGTTGAAGCCAGGAGCCTGGAACTCCCTCCAGGCCTCCCATGTGGGTGGCTGGAGTCCAAGTACTTCAGCCATCTTCTGCTGCCTTTCCAGGTGCATTAGCAGGGAGCTGGATCGGAAACGGAGCAGCCAGGACTCAAAGTGGCACTCACATGGGATGCTGGCTTCACAGGTGGCAGCTTAACTCACTGTGCCAGTGCCAAGATTTTAACCCAGTTTTGTCTGCTAGCAGGGCCCAACGTCTTCCCCTACATACCATTCTGAGATCATACTAGAAGCCTTTGGTTCTCAGACCATTGCTTTAACAAACAACTTCGCCATGTTCTTTCAGGGATTCATTTTTTGCCAGGTTTTCAAATAGGGAGTGGCTCTCTAAAAGCCTTCATAGTTCAGATAAACTCATTCATTCATTCAATAATAACTTAATGTGCCAAGCATCGTGTTGTGAGTAAACCAGATGGAGTCTCTGATCTCTCAAAAATCTCCAATCTAAAAAGCAGCTAGAAATGCGACACGCGCCAGGAAGACCCCGCTTAGGGGTTAGAGGCATAGCAAGAGAACTAAGTTAGAATGAGTCGGGGCCTTGGTTTGGGAAGAGCTCCCAAAGGAGCTAAGGTTTAAGCTGAGCCCTAAGGATAAGTAGTGGCTTTGGGGCTGAGAAGAGAATGTACAAAGGGTCAGGTTGGCACAGACCGTACCACAAGGGTGCATTTCAAGTGACTTGAACATTCATGTGACTGAGGCACAAGGAGAGAGGGGGATGGAAAAGGCCGAAGTGGGTCTCTGAACCCTTGAAAGCCTTGCTGATGATTTTAGACTTTAATCACAAGGACAGTGCCAATCAACAGAATGGATTGATGCAGAGTAACAATGACATACCTACATTAAAACCCCCTCTGGGCTGTAGTACCTAGGCTAGGTCAGAGGGAAGCAAGAGAGGAACTGAATTAGGAGGCTCTGCAGGAACTCATGGCTAGGGCCAGTATCTGAGATATTCAGAAGCCTTGGTGGATGATTCAATGTGAATATTAAGGGAGAGGAAGGACTCAAGGGAAATAATATTACCATTTATTGAAACAGGGCAAAGTGGAGTGAGTGCAGGGTGGGGTGGATGATAATGAGTTTAGCTATCAGGTAACTTTGAGAAATGCCAAGTGATAAGGTTAAACAGCCACTGGCAAATAATGGTAGCTTGAGCCATGGGATTAGATGAAATCTAGATCTCAGATTGGGGAGGGCCAGAAGAAGAGCCCCAAGGAACTCTAATACTTAATGGTTGAATAGAGAAGGAAACTGGCAAGGAGATATTAAACAGCCAGCCAGAAAGGTAGGAGGAAAATCAGATGCATCTTTAAAGAGGGAGTGTGGTCGCAGTGCACAAGGGTGATGGGCCAGGTGTGAGGGAGACCGTCCAATGGGTGTGATGCCACAGGTGTCCTTAGGGGGCGTTCCAGTGGAGTGGTACAGATGACCTGAATGTGGGATCACGGATGTTTGCTAAACTGCCTCTGGCACTTGCCACTGATACAGAGTGCATCTCCATTTCACTTGAAGAAACCAAGAGGTCATTTTCACGGGACATGCAGTTCTATAGTTTTTTTTTTTTTTTAAGATTTATTTATTTGAAAGGAAGAGCAACATGGAGAGAGATCTTCCATCTGCTAGTTCACTCTCAAAATGGCAGCAACGGCTGGGGCTGGGCCTGGCCGAAGCCAGGAGCCTTATCCAGTCATCCCACAGGGTGGCAGGGGTCAAACACTTGGGTCATCTTCTGTGGCTTTCGCAGCACATTAGCAGGGAGCTGGATCAGAAGCAGCTGGCACTTAACACCAGCATCTTGAGCACCAGCTCCATCTGTGACATCCTAACCCTGGCTGAAGCTCTACAGATATCTTAAACAAAGGGTCTGTTGTAAACAAATCTCTGCTTTAATCTATGAGTCTAAGCCATGATTTTTCATTGTTTGTTTAACCTCTTAAAAATATTGACTCATTATTTTAAAATTAATAAAGCACTACATATTAACATAAGGAACATTTCTCATGAAAAACATATAGTGACTAAGAACAGCAGTTTTCTTTTTTGCAATTCTTTTTAATCTCTGGTTGATAGTGGCAACTAGATTCTCATATTTGCTTTTGCATTCAGTCTGTTGCAAATTGCTTTGCAATTGCCTGGCTTCACATAGTCATGTAATCAGAAAAGAGAGAACTTTACAGTCATCCCAGGTAATCGTGACACTGACGAACACCTGACAGAGGCTCACTGCATGCAGACTCTGAAACCCCATCAGTGAGCCTCTCATACCGACTTACAATCCACTGGTTGACCTCCTACTTTGTAGGGATCTTGACCTGTGCCTGCTTTGCAACTAGGATTAGCCATTTGGAAAACACGGGTTCTCTATGCAGATCATCCAACCACTGACACATTTCACTTTACAATACCAAAAAACCACATTCATTAATATCACTGTCCATCTCATTGTAAAGATATGAGACGCTGTCAAGCTCATGATGGCAGATACAAGTTTTTCAAAATTCTCATTTTTGCTTAATTGTGTCTTGTCTTTGGCAGCAGACTCACTCTGCTTACAAGGATTTTTTTTTTTTAAAGATTTATTTATTTATTTGAAAGGTAGAGTCACAGAGAGGCAGAGGCAGAGTGAGAGAGGTCTTCCATCCAACGGTTTGCTCCCCAGACGGGTGCAATGGCTGGAGCTGTGCCAATCCAAAGCCAGGAGCCAGGAGTGTCCTCTGGGTCTCCCATATGGGCACAGGGGTCCAAGGACTTGGGCCATCTTCTACTGCTTTCCTAGGCCATTGCAGAGAGCTGGAGCAGAAGTGGAGCAGCCGGGACTTGAGCCGGTGTCCATATGGGATACCGGCACTGCAGGTGGTAGCTTTATCTGCTACACCACAGTGCTGGCTCCATCTTACAAGGATTTTTTTACATTTTCATAGTTTGTGTCATCACAAGTTTAGGGTTACACAACAACTTTTTCTCAAGACCACAATTATGTTTTGTGTGTATTGTTTTATGTGATCTTCCCAAATTGTCACTTTATTTTTCCAACTTACGAGTGCAGAGCAATGAAGATGATGTAATGCGCATTAGCATTTTGATGCCATTGCCTTGACTCATGTGAAGGTTCCGTGTTAGCTACTATTGCTTTTGTATTATCTGTGAATGTCAACACAATGAAAATGGCTAATATTAACACACTTTTACCAAAATCCTGTTGATATTGTATACTAGTGAAATTCGGATCCTGGGGACCTTCCAGGGTCCATAGATCACCTTTTAGCCATTGCTGTTACAGGGGAGAGTGGCATCTACAAAGGCAGTTACTCATGGACAGACTAAGATGCCAAAAAATAAGAAGGATTTTCCTCTGAAAATGTTTTGTAAGTTGAGTACAGTTCTGATAACTAAGGAATTAGAGCTGTGTTTTGTGCTGTAGTAACAAGTATGTCATAAATTTAGTTCCAGAACCAAACTATTTCATTAAGATTAGATACATGCTGAAGTAAGATAGCTCTTTTCTGTTCTCCACCATGGCACAGGACCAAGGTGGAAAGGAGAACCCTCTGTGGAACTTCTTATTGGCATGCTGTGTCCCAACATCTGCATGGGGAGAGTGGACACTGACTCAGGCGACCAAGGGCTTGGAGCCACCCTCAGCCAGAGACGCCTGTGCTTTCCTAAACTGGACACTCTGTCAGATCTTTTGGCATCAGGAGGAAGGAAAAGACGGCTGTCCACCGCATAGTCTCTAGGGCCACAGCAGAAGAAATTCTGGAAAAATGTCTGAAATTGCAGGAGTGTGAGTTAAGAAAAGTTAACGTCTCAGTTGGCGCCGTGGCTCACTAGGCTAATCCTCCACCCTGTGCAGTAGGTTTTATTGTGCCCATTTTCAGATGAAAAACTGAGGGTCAGGCCAGCGCCGTGGCTTAACAGGCTAATCCTCCGCCTTGCGGCGCCGGCACACCGGGTTCTAGTCCCTGTCGGGGCACTGGATTCTGTCCCGGTTGCCCCTCTTCCAGGCCAGCTCTCTGCTGTGGCCCGGGAATGCAGTGGAGGATGGCCCAAGTGCTTGGGCCCTGCACCCCATGGGAGACCAGGAGAAGCACCTGGCTCCTAGCTTCGGACTGGCGCAGAGTGCTGGCCATAGCGGCCATTTGGGAGGTGAACCAACAGAGGGAAGACCTTTTTATCTCTCTCTCACTAACTCTGCCTGTCAAAAAAAAAAAAAAAAAAAAAAAAAGAAAGAAAAGAAAAAGTTAACTTCTCAGATACCCAAAACTTTGGTTTGGGGATCCAGGAACTCATCAGCTGGGGATCCAATACGACTGAAGCACTGGCATCTATGGCTTGGACCTGAACTTGGTGCTGAGTAGGCCAGGCTTCAGCACTGCGGACAAGCAGCACAGGAGCGGCTGCACTGGGGCCACACCCAGGATCACAGCGGCTCTAGCTTTAGTATGATGGGATCATCCTTCCTGGAAATAAACTCCCGTTTCTATCCAAAAGGTCAACAGAATGCAATAGAATGTTTTCAGTGAAATGCTAAAAAAAAAAAAAAAAAAAAAAAAGGTAATTTAATGGTGTTCTACCTTTTTTTTTATTTTATTTTTTTCACAATGACTACCTTTATCTACTTTGTTAATACATTTTCAAGAGGAAATGAAATAGCTCTAAAAGCTGTATGCTAATTAAGGCAGTTTCATTTATAATAGGCAAAAAAAAAAAAAAAAAAAAAAAAAGGAAGCCCTCACGAATTAGAAGGACCTTAAGAGAACACCCAACTAAATTCTCTTGCTTTATCAATGGGAAATAAAGCTATCTGGAGACAGCTTTTTATTTCTTTTTTAAAAACATAGGATCAAGTTTATATTCTATTTTAAAGTATTTATTTTTTTCAAAGGCAGAATTAGAGATAGAGAGATGGAGAGAGTGAGAGAGACAACTTTTCATCTGCTAGTTCACTTCCCAAGTGGCTACAGAGGCTGGGGGTGGGCCAGGCAGAAGCCAAGGGCCAGGAACTCCATCCTGGTCTCCCACATGGGTGTAGGGGCCTAAGTAATCTGCAGCCTTCCCAGGTGCTGTAGCAGGGAGCTACATTGGAAGTGGAACAGCTGGGATTCAAACCAGAACCCTGACATGGGATGATGGTGTCACAAGTGGTGGCCTCACCAGCTGGGCCACAATACCAATCCCCACATTTACATTTTAGATCCTTCATTCTGGTAAGAGTGTGCACAGGAAAGAGATGAAAGATGGCCCATGACAGTAACAGAGGTGAGACATGAGGGCGGTCAGATCTGTGTGGAGACAGTATGGTGGGAAAGACAGACAGGGCAATAGGCTATAAATACACAGAGTTTACAGAGGATGCCAACTTTTACATGCCGGAGTCAAGGATACTTTAAAGTTCCTTTGACTTATTTCTGGGTAACTATATGCAGAGTACCCAGAACATTAAGTTAAAGTGATGGTTAAAAAATATATATATATGAAGAAAAGCCTGTCCAAATTTGAAAAACATAAAATAGTTAATGCAACAACCATACTGCATACTTTAAAATGCAAAAACAAAACAAAATACAAACCCAAAACACAGCATGGCCTGGAACGAGGGCCGTAAGAAGCCAGTCTCTCTGCTGCTTGGCCATGAACATAAGCACCCACACATCTCACCCCGTGTCCTCTCTCAGGTGAGCCAATCAATAGAATCTTTAAGCACTTACCTCTGTTTTAGGTCTCTGCACACCCTAGTTTCAGTGCAGATGAACCCAAGCTCAAGTCCTTTCCTCTGAACAGGAAGGGCTGCCAGACATGGGCTGTGAGCGGGCAGTCAGGGGTTTGGTGAGTTTGTCAAGGAGCCAGCAAAGCTGTCTGCCAACACTTGGGGGAGCAGGAGCCCGCTGATCTCTGGCTCCCACACGCTGCCTTCTGAACTCACCACTTCTCAAGGGCCTCTGATGCCCTCTGCCTTTTCTTGCCTCTTCCTGGGCCGGGCAGGCCATTTGAAGCCAAGACACAGTATACAGAATGGCATGGTGGTGAAGTGCACAGACTGGGAATCAGATTTCCAGGGAAAAATCCTAGCTTATCACTTACAAGCTAAGCAAGCTCTGAATCCATTAACAATATAGGGGCTCCATTTTTTTAAAAAAAATCTGTAAAATTGGGGGTTAATAACCAATTTCCCAGGGCTGGGAATTATAGTCTTCATATAGGCTACACACTTACAGCAGTACCTGACACATAAGCATTCAACGAATGTCAGCTGTCAAACCAGGGTGGGGAAACTAACATCAACTCTGAATGCTGTCATGGATCCTGGATACATACACATACACACGGACACAGAAACACAGATACCTGACTCTCCTTTATGATAAAGCACCATTTAGTGGGAGGATTTCATGTTAGCTGTGCAACCTAAACAAAACAATTATACTGACTCTAGGATACCTCTTTCTCAGTAAACCTTAACAGTAAAATGTGCTCCAACATTCAGAATTCATTAAAATGTATAAAGTTAGAGCGACTTGTGGCATTTCCCTCTGCTGAAGTTCATGGTATGCCTTTCAGAACCTTCCAAACAAAAGGCTTGTGCATAAGTACACCCGTCTTATCAATCAGGGTTTTCACTTAGCACCAGCTCATTCACTGTGTGGAAAGTAGTGTGCCCAGGTACCTCTCCATGAACACACACTTGTTTGCCAACTGATTCATGACGTGAAAAAGAAATGCCAAGCCAGGACCATTGCCCAGATAGGAGAAAGGAGCAGTTAGCACACTTCCAGCCCATTCTGTACCTGCTTTTTCCAGGCTCTGCAATCAGCTCTCTATGGGCTCCCACAAAGCCCTAGTCAGCCAGCCAGCTGTGGAAATTCCAGCGACTTTGGGAGCCACAGTGGGCCTGCTGGTGAAACAGTGATAACGCCTACCCTGGGAAGCTGTAAGGATGAGTCAGGCAACGTATTTAAAGTACTTGTAATAGACCAAGCATTTATTTTATTATTTTTTAAAGATTTAATTATTTATTTTAAAAGTTGGAGTTACACAGAGTGAGGAGAGGCAGAGAGAGAGAGGTCTTCCATCCGATGGTTCACTCCCCAATTGGTCACAACAGCCGGAGCTCAGCCGATCCAAAGCCAGGAGCCAGGAGCTTTTTTCCGGTCTCCCACGCAATATAAGGGCACAAAAACTTGGGCCATCCTCTAGTGCTTTCCCAGGCCACAGTAGAGAGCGGGATCAGAAGTGGAGCAGCTGGGACTTGAACCGGCGCCCATATGGGATGCTGGCCCTGCAGGTGGAGGCTTTATCCATTGTGCCACAGCACTGGCCCCAGATCAAGCATTTAGTGCATGAGAATTTCCTTCCAGCCTAGACTCATAATAAATAAGGCTGAAGCAATGAACAAAAAAATCTATGGGTTTCCAAGAATGTCCAGAAATCTTGTTATTTTTATAAGACCTTTGTAGGATTATGTCCAAAACCCACTGAGGCCAGAGATGAACAGAAAATTATAGTTTAAATCAGAGGTTTCATGTACTAACTTGTGGTTGGGTAGCAGGCTTCTTGTAAATGTTTTTTATTCATACAAGTGTTTAGGATTTTTAAGATTAGCAACTAACATTTTATAATTTTTAAGATTTACCTGTAATTATTTGAAAGGCAGAGTGACAGAGAGAGAGAGAGAGAGAGAAAGAGATCTTCCATCTGCTGTGTCACTTCCCAGATGACTGCAATGGCTGGGGTTGGACCAGGCCAAACACAGGAGTCAGGAACTCCATGCGTGAGTGGCAGCGGCCCAAGAACTTGGGTCATCTTCCAACACTTTCCCCAGCACATTAAACAGGGAGCTGGATTAGAAGTGGAGCTGCTGTGACTCAAAACAGCACTCCAATATGATGCCGGCTTCACAGGCAGCAGCTTAACCCACTGAATCACAACGCTGGCCCTAGCTGCCTTTTTTTTTTTTTTTTTACAAAGATTTATTTTTTTATTGGAAAGGCAGAGTTACAGAGAGGCAGAGGCAGAGAGAGACAGAGAGAGGTCTTCTATCCACTGGTTCACTCCCCAATTGGTCCCAACGGCCGGAACTGCAACGATCTGAAGCCAGGAGCGAGGAGATTCTTCCAGGTCTCCCACGTGGGTGCAGGGGCCCAAGGATTTGGGCCATCTTCTACTGCTTTCCCAGGCCATAGCAGAGAGCAGGATCAGAAATGGATCAGCTGGGACTGGAATCGGCGCCCATATGGGATGCTGGCACTGCAGGTGGTGGCTTTACCCATGCCACAGTGCTGCCCCCCCTAGCTGCTTTTAAAAATAGGTATGTTCCACATGAATATCTCATATTCCCTACCTCTTTTATAAGTCACTCATACTGAAAACAATTAGCCAGGTAGTAGATTTCAGAATATATAAAACACCGGTTGCACAAAAGATTATCCTAACTATAGGCATCAGTGTAAAAGCTGTGATATAACCCAGAGAGAGGAAAAGGTTTGTAAAATGAAGAACTACTCTGCTTAAATACACGGGAAACTTTAAGCTTCCCACTAGCAGATGTTGAACATGCACACAGGCCGCATGTCCATCTGCTCTAGAAAGTTCCCCATTTCCATATTCCCGTCTTGTGGCTTTGAGGAGGCTGAGCATGCCACGCCTCATCCTGGGGGCTTCCTGCTCGGCTGGCTTCAGACAAAGTTACCATTAACTCCCCAACCTGCAAGAAAATGATTTGACACAAAGGATGCCAAAATGTCCTCCTCTCCCCCTACAAGCCTGCAAACAAATGGTACAGGAATGAGGTCAGAAAGGAATCCCCCGCCCACCAGGCCGCTGAATTCATTTACCTACCTCAGAGCCCATTCAGAGGAAGGGGTGGGACAGGGAACAAGAGACGCTGGAGGCCAAGTGGAGTTTGGGGGTCGAGCGCTACATGACAAGATTTGACAGGCCTTTGCCAGCCTTCAGCTTCTTTGTGTCTCTCGCATAATAGAGAAACACAAACTGAGCAGCACACGATCTGTGGTTACACCCCTGGACAGGGCACACTCTTTGCAAATGCTAATAGTATTGTAGCATCCTGTCACCAGCGAACACAAAAAAGGATGTTGATTTTCACATGAACCAGAACAGGCCCATTGTACACAAGTTTGTGACCAACTTGTAGTATCTGCACATCAAAAGCTCAGCCAATCATAGGGTACACAGCTGGCAGAACGCACCAGGGCACGGGGCGGGAAGGAGCGCCTGATAGGGAGGGCCAACGCTGTGCTCTAACAGGGTGACAAAACACAGTACTTCTGTACTGCTGACATGAACAGAATTACACTCTCAAATCTTGATTCACCTATGGCCACTCCAATCAGTATAATGAGCAAGAATGTAAATGTCTCGGATTTTAGAAAGAGGAGTCTGCAGGCAGATGGGAGCAGCCTTGTGCTTGTGCTGAAAGCTCTGACACAGTGCAGGCTGCGAATGGCAGGAGTGTTAAGCATTCCTATCAGAGGCGTTCTGATAGCTTAAAGATAAACTCTTAAGAACTCTAGCAGAAAGTAACTACTTCTAGCCTAATAGTCTTGGGAAATTAGACATATCTCCAGGCCAGAATATTAAAAGAATATTAAAATAATATTATTCAATGTTATTGAAATTGTAGAAGCTTCCACTAATCCCATTACTTTTTTTATTAAAAACAAAACAAAACAAAGTATATTAGAAACAAAAAGGCAGTCAAAAACAGTAAAACTTGTAAAATAAAATAATTAAGGTTTTAAAACTAGGGTAAGGGCCAGTATTTTGACCTAGGGGATAAAGCCACTCCTCCAACGCCAGCATCCCCTTTGGGGACAAGTCCAAGCTGCTCCACTTCCAATCCAGCTCCCTGCTAATGGCCTGGGAAAAGTAGAAGTCGGCCCAAGTACTTGGGCTCCTGCACCCACGTGGGAGACCCAGATGAAGCTCCTGGCTTCTGCCTGGCCCAGCCCCAGCCATTGTAGCCATCTGGGGAGTGAACCAGCAGATGGAAGACCTCTCCCTCTCAGTAACTTAAGACTTTAAAATAAATAAACCTTAAAAAACAAACAAAAAAGCAAAACTGAGGTTAAAAAGATGAGACTAATTTTAAAAGTTCATGGAAAAAATGAATTTAAAATATATTTTTGGTGTAAAAATTTTTTGAAATTCATGCTTTTTGTCAATGCTATGCATTTCCCATGAACTTTTTAAAGATCCCTGAAGTGTGAAAACTGTGTACTAAGAAAAAAGATGCATGGATTTCAAAAATGCTATTGCAACAAAATTATCTGTTAAGTCTACATTTCCATTAACTTGTATTGAATTATAAATTAATCTGGAGAATCTGCATAGGTAGGATGAGAAAATTAACATGATTAACTCATTAACAAGAAACTGCAAAGCACTCATTTTTAACTTCTACCACTTAAGGCCTGGGCTTGCCATGAATTACTCCTGAATCTCATCTTGCCCATCAAGGCTGCACAGGGGACCTCACTTCTCTGCTCATTCGTTTTTCGCAGTGCAACACAGCAGCTTCCTACAGATGGGAAATGCTATCCGGTGCCAGGTCTTTTATGAAATGAGTTAGCTCGCTGTGCACTTTCCAGGTGGATCAAGGACCCTCATGTGCTCCTCACATTAGAATGTTCATTTCCCTACAATTATTTTTGAGAGGCAGATTTTGGAAAGTGCAAAGGTTTGTTGTCAGCCTAGTTTCCAAATTTCAACTTCGCTACTGACTAGAATTACTTTGCCCAAGTCACTCAAAATTTTTCTATGCCTATTTCTTCACCTATAAATTGGAAATTAATATGCTGTGATAATGGATGCAAAACGAAGGCCATATCAGTTCTGGTGCTCTGGTTTTAAGTTCTCTTCTCAACTTCAACATTCAAATGGAAAACCAAGAATTTCATGAGACTAATCTTTGGCAAGACAGTGTACTGACCAATAAAAAGGCTTTCAGGAATTTGTCAATGAATCTCCAAATGCTAACAGCCAGTTACAACACATTCTTTTGGGGGAGTTCTGAGTCCTGCTAAGGGATGTATAATAGGCCCAGGCAAGGATGTGTTGACTTTTCTGGAATGGACACCTATCTGACCCTTATTCCCAACATATCCTAGGCATGCTTTACTCCCATTAGTCGGGCTCATGGCTGCAGAGAGGCAGACACACTATTGTCTAGGTGGTCAGCATGTACTATGCTCTTGAGGCAATTTCAGCTCTTTATTATGTATAAGTTAATTATTGCAGAGAAAAATTATATACACTAGCCATGCAAGGAGCGTCTCAGCCCACGTAAGAGCTCTGGACAAAAACACTTCTTAAAGGAGAAATAGTAGCAATGCATTTTGTTAATGACACAGGATTATTTCTGTGTCACAATGTATAGACAAGAGATTAACAACAAATCAACACCAACAAAGCAGAAAAATGGTTAATTCATAACTTCAGTTGAGGTCAATTAATTTCAGCATTTCCCGGCACCGGAAGTAAAGAAACTGGTAAGGCCTTGAGTTCTTGCTGTCAAAAGGTAAGCAGTATACGCATCTGTTCAGAGGGGAAGCTTGGTTGGCACAGAATTATTTAGTAACCTTGACATTAGTGAACAGGAGTGATAACAGACATACTGTTAGACTTCTGCAAAAATGCTGTTTTCTTTAAGTAGATGTATTGTACAGTATTTATGAAAACTAAGGGCATAATGAAGAGGGAGGAAGGTAGTCCAGACGGTATTAATTTCTGATGATGTAGCCTAATCCTGAGATAAACCTTAGCAAAGAAGATGAAGCTAACCTATTCGCTACATATTTTCTCACAAATATTAGGTCTCATGAACTTCGGACAAGTGGTAGATCACAATAACTGTATTTTCTGACAAATGACTAAAATTTTAATTTTCATGTTGTTGCTGATTTAGTAAAATGCAGAATACTCTGCTTTGACATTAAGGAGTATAATGCATATTCGGTCCCAAAGTTCATTTATTTCAAAGGTTGAAAGAGCGGGGCTAGCGGGCAGGGAGATTGATTTCCCATTAACCACTGGCTTACTCCCCTAATGTCTACAACAACTTGGGCTGGGCCAGGCTAACTCCAGGAGCTGGGAACTCAATCTGAGTCTCCTATGTGGGTAATAAGGACCTGTGCCTCCCAGGGCATGCATTAGCAGGAAGCTGGAATTAGGAGCAGAACTGGGACTTGAACTCAGGCACTTTGATACGGGATGCAAGCAACTCAAGCAGCATTTAATAGCTATGATAAACACCCATCCCTGTAACATGTGTTCTTAACATTGCCATAAAATCTCTCTGTGGGAGGTTGCTAGCAGCATCATGGAGGCAGTGCCTGTGTCTTCACTGGTGCCTCTAGTCTCACCTTTGTTCCAGAAAGGTTTTTGAGTCTTCCTAAGTACTTGGGTAATAAGAGTTTCACATGAGTTAATAAACTAAAAACAAAAAATAAACCAGCCAACAAGACACCAAAAACCCATCCAGCAACAACAACAAAAACTCTCTTTAGAATGAAGGGACAACCTTGATTTAAAAACATTTAGAAGTAGTATTTACCTCCTTGTAGTGACTTGATCCAAACGAGCCATAACACTGGTCCTAAGGGGTACATAACTCACAACAAGTCTTTTGGGGAAGGTTCATATATGAACTTGTCATGTTCAGTAACTCAATTCTGTCATTTTAGGAGAGAGATTTAACTTAATGCCTTATGATGCAGGTTTTTCTCACCCTTAGTTTTATAAACTGTCCTCGTTAGGCTAAAACTCACTCCCAATAAAACATTCCTGATATCATCTTAGTTTTTAACTTTTAACCACTCTTGTAGACTTGACCCAATCTTAAGTTTTCTACATTTATGAACTTTGTCTCATATATGTAGAACATAATCAGATCATGTTAGCCATCGGAAACTGGGTATGTGACTACTTTAAAACCATTTTGTACTATCCATAAACTCACGGTAGCTACTTCAATTTGCTAAAAATATTTTTTTAAAGATTTTTTTTTTTATTTGACAGGTAGTTAGACAGTGAGAGAGACAGAGAGAGTCTTCCATCCAATGGTTCACCTCTCAAATGCCCGCAATGGCTGGAGCTACGCCGATCTGAAGCCAGGAGCCAGGTGCCTCTTCCTGGTCTCCCACACAGGTGCAGGGGCCCAAGCACTTGGGCCATCCTCCACTGCTTTCCTGGGCCACAGCAGAGAGCTGGACTGGAAGAGGAGCAACTGGGACTAGAACCTGGTACCCATACGGGATGCCGGCGCCGCAGGCGGAGGATTAACCTAGTGCACCATGGTGCTGGCTCCTGCTAAAAATATTAACTCTTCAATAGCACATGTTAATAGAAAAAGTTGTTCTATTATATCTTCAGTAATTTAATTCTTCAAATTTTTCTGATACATGAGGATTTTTGAATTGAACTGCACAAAAGATAAACAATTTAAAATACAACTTTCTTTGGGTCTCACACTAACATCAGCCTGTTAGCACAGATAAGAGATATACATGACAATACGACTAACGTGTTCTCGCCCATGTACCTTCTAAAGAACTTAAAAGCCTCTTGACATTTCTTGACCAGAAATAATCTATTGTACAGCTACTGTGCACTATTTCTTGAAGCAGTCGTGACTCTAAGTCTTTTCCCAGTTTTGACTTCAGTGTATGAATCCTGGAGAAGGCACTCGTACACCTCCTTCCTTTACACATTAAATGAACGACAAAACAAGTATTCAGTAAGTATCATTTATGAGCCAGTTCTGGTAGGAAAAAGAAAGTGAGTAATGGGAGTGGTAGATGGAATTAAATGATCTTTAAAATTCCTCTTAGTTCTAGCAGTTGTAATGTTTTAGTGAGCCTCACATGACTAGCATCATTAATATATACTAGCATCATTAATGAAAATGATAGCCATAGCAGAAAAATGCAATTAGAAAACTCACGTATTTTACTAAACAAACAAACCAATACACACAAACAAGTCCAAATATTTTGACAACTGTCATGGAAAAAAAAAAAAAAGCACTGGTTGCCCACAGATAGCCATTGTAAAAGGCAAAGCATATGAAATTCAAGCATTCAGGGAAGAGCCACGTTAAAAGCTTGTTAGACCAAGAATTTGGTTTTATGGTAAGGTCAAATAATGACTCTATGTACATAAATTTCTCTTTCTCTCTTCCTTATTAAGACAGAAAATTTAAAATTTCAAAGATTCTCTCCACTAACAGAATTATAATGTGATTTAAGCATCATTTAATTACACATCTACACAAATAACCTTAGATCAAGCACAGGCAAGATATAAGTTGCAGGAACATCTACATGTAGTATGAAGTTTTTAAAAAATAATACAAAGTTCATTCACAGTGCACAAGTGACAACAATGTAAGTTTTAAATATTTACACAACACAGAGTCATGATCATTCCCAAGGTAAGAGCAGTTTCAAGTACATTTCCATACTGCTAAAGTACCTGAAATTATAACACATACCAGCTTAGAGGATGGAGACAAAAACCATTACTTTGATCCCCTTTGTTGGAAAGAGAAAAACCACATTTCTTTTCTCAGATAAATACACCTAAAATAAATAAATACAAAATGAGCGAGTTAAGGAATTTCTCTTTTAAAGCTACATGCTCAGTCTCAGCTGTAAAATTCCAAACTGTGAGCAGAGGAAGGGCCTCTTTTACATTGTGCATTTGCATCTGGAGGCTAAACAGTTTGTGGGAAGGAGATTATTGGAAAAAGCCTGGAAAATGGGGGTAATAAAAATGAGAGAATATAGCTAAATTCTACATTGTTATGCCTGTGAAGTGCAGTGAATTCCATTCAAGTGTGATGTAGCAAGAATCACTAGCTTCCTATCATGTATCATTGATTTTTCAAATTAATATCTGAACCAAATTAATTTTGGATATACCTATGCGAAAATTCAGTCTTCCTTAAGGAGCTTTCCTCAGCTTTGTAAACTGACCTGAAAAACAAATGATTTCTTGTCTAATTAGAATTTAACTTCTGTATACTGAATATCTGAAGTTATTTTAAATTTCAATTTGAATTTCTAATTTTTGAACTATAGACACAACACAGAGTTTCTGTAGAGACTGAATTTTATTTTTTCCTCTCTGCAACACTGCTTCTAAGAAAAAAAGGCATGCTCAGAGATTAGCTAAAAAAGAAAAAAAAAAAAAAAAGACTCCATGAAAGAGACTGTTTAACTGAAGGGGATGGAGACAATGCCAAGTTCTCATGGAATTTAAATAATATTAATTTTCACCACCTACTTATATTTAAAGATACTGATCTCAAAGGAATAAAGATCCCTCCCTCCCCCTCTTTTAAAAACTTATACAGAGGGTTGTGATGAAAGTACTAATAACATCAGACTTTTTCATGGAAGAAATATACAGAAATATAGTGAGGGCATTCTTTTCTCCTACCTACAATTCATGGAAATATGAAGTCCTATTTCTTTTCTTTTTCAGAAACAGATGTGTAGTTGTAACAACTAAATTTTACAACTGTAAAAAATCTTCAATAACATTTCATGATGAGTGACCACCAGCACTGGCTGGAGGGGTTTAACCAGCAAGGGCCTCTCCTCACTTTTTACAGACTATTACGGAGCTCTACTCCCTTTCTGTTTTTAGCACCACCCCTACCTCTAGGCGGAACACCAAAAGCTCTTCACTACTCATCTACCAAATAATGGACATAGCTACCAGCTGCTTAAGATATACTTTGGATATACTTTTTTATCAGCAGTATAAAACAAGTATTTACAGAACCCCCAGTCTCTGAAATGTTCTGTGATATTCTCCAACCTTGTGCGCTAAGTGCCAGATCTTGAGGGTACACAATGGAGAATGTACCAATATAAAAACAGGTGGCCCAGAGGCGGGGTACCCACGGGGGTGGCATGAAAACTGGTACCAACAAACAGTTCCAAGAAAACTGGAGACTGTAAAATAAAAACTGTCGCACAGCGGGCACTTTTATTAGCATAATGAAAGCCCAATGAACAGGCAACAAATGAGAAAGACATTTTAGGTGAAGAATGGTCTATCTCGTTGCTTTAAAGAGCAGCTGCTCAAAGAAAACTAGGAAAGTTGATTATCCACAATGATCATTCCCTAGGTGGTCTATCCAGATTAAATCAATCTAAAAATTTCTTAGGTCCTAAAGATTTAATGAAGTTATTAAAATCCAGAAATTATTTTAGGGAAGTGAAAGAATCATGAAAAGGTCATTAGTGATAAAGATCTTGAGTTATTAGATCGAAGAGATCTCATTGATCAAATGAATGCCTCAGGACTGATTAAAGAGATGAAGGGGATGTTCAAGAAGACACTTGAAAATTCTGAGGATCCCAGTCCTGATTGTTAGTTTTAGGAAGAATGGGTTTTAAAAGTTCTTGCTTACATCCAGTGACTTACTTATTATTAGTTTTGAAATCTAGATTGTCCATTTTACTTTTTTGATTATATCCATTTACATAATCTAACAAGTACATTACATCACATACCTAATGGATTTTAATTTCCTGAGCGTTATTAAGAACAAAAACATCTGTACTAAGGTTATATCTTCCATTAATTTTTGAGACTGAGTAGTCCTCTTGGGTACACGCGGATGTGTATTTAAAGCACCACCAGATTTACATTTGTCTTCCTGTGGAAGTTCAGTTAATGTCATTCCCCCAATGCCCATCTTTTGGCAGTATAGTTCACAGGTTTTATGGTAGTTCAATTATGGAGCAGGCTTTCAATGGGAAGGGAAAATTGGATGATGCTTTTTGTAATTTAAGTAAATATGTTTCATTTTAGAGTCTCTAAGATAGTTTATCAAATAAATGTTTATTAAAGGATGGAAAGAAAGTCCTTTAACCAATAAAAAAATGGTATCTAAAACACAGGAAAATGTTATAGGAGTATTATTGTAACTGAACTGCAATTTTTCTTTAGATATTCTACTATGAGAGACAATCAACATTCTTCTAGTTGTTGAAATAATTTCTATTTAAATTTTATTAAAGAAAATACTTTCCTGATTTGTAGTTGAAATGTGTGACAATATTTTAGATAAAATTAGTTGATAATTATTAATCTCTCCCATCTTGTATCATATAGCAATGGCTCTGTCTACAGAGATAATAATTTTTTAAAAAAAGTACATTGTTAATAGCCCAACTTAAGTATACAACATCCAAAACTAAATTAATTTTAAATGGATACAGAGTGTGCCAAAATAGTAACTGAATCAAGTAGGTAAGGATCTACCGACTTAGCTTCCATAGAAAACTTCTAAGCTTTCAAGGAAAAGTTGAACTTTCTTGCACTGAATGTACATTGGGTTCTTAAAATCCAAATTAACCTACTTAAGGGGGTCTTCTGCTAACCAGTTTCCTTTCGTGTAATGAATATAAACTGAATTATCACAATAGCTCCTGGAATTACAGATATACAGATTACGACTCAGTAGCTATCATCACTTTATATATGATGGCTAACTTTTCAAAAAATTGCTTTAAGTTTTATTTCAAAACATCTAGCACTGTATTTTTGGAAAAGAAATGCCACTGCAAGACAGCAGTTAATAAATTAAACTATTATCATCACAAATGAGACAATAAGCAGAGCTATTCTTATCGTCAGCCTAATGGTTATCCCATTGTATTATCTCCATTTGTTTCTTTGATACAATAAAATGACAACCATTTTTCCATTCAAAAGGCAGCTGATGGTCAAAGTGCCTATAACACAAATGAAATGTTTTCACCCTTCACCCCGTGACTTCCCTGTGTGTTTAGAAAGGTGGACAAGCAGAAGGAAAAGAGGCAGGACAAAAGACTTGACGTTTTCTTTCTTCAGCTGTATGCAGAAGTGGTAATATTATGAGTAGGATTCTGTAAAAATAAATCCATTTGGTCAAATTAGGTCGAGGGAGATAATGGCAATGTTTCTAAACAAACTTTATTATGGCATCATCATAAAAATCCTGAAACTTAACTGTCAAAAGTTTGATAGATGTTTGTGGACTAAAACAAAATTAATAAAATGTTATCCAACATGATGTAAGAATAAAAAATTACCAGAATTAATTTCTTAAAAAAAAGAGTTAAAACACATTAAAATCAATTAGTATGGAAGAATCTGTATATGGCTGTGTTGGGTATCAACGTCCTCAGCAAATATCAGAATCACAACTTAAAACTATTATTTAACAGTCAGGACAAATGCTGATCAAGTCACTGTTTCTCATAGTGTCCCTTTTACTTCAACAGGTTTCCTTTTTTGTGGTTGGTTAGTTGTCACTGATCAGGGAGAACATATGATATTTGTCCCTTTGGGACTGGCTTAATTCAGCATTTGTCCTGACTGTTGATGTACAATTTAATACATTATCCCTTTTAGTATTATTTTAGTTCTAGTTAATACTACTGGTTGAACTCTGTAATCAACACACAATTATTCTTAGGTGTTTAAATTTAACTGAAAAGTGACCCTTGTTAAATATAAGAATGGGAATAAGAGAGGGAGGAGATGTACAATTTGGGACATGCTCAATCGGACTTGCCCCAAATGGTGAAGTTAGAAAGGTGCCAGGGGATTCCAATTCAATCCCATCAAGATTGCATGTACCAATGCCATCTCACTAGTCCAAGTGATCAATTTCAGTTCACAATTGATCACACTGATAGGTCTAAGAGTCAAAGGAATCACACAAACAAGACTAGTGTCTGTGAATACTAACTGACAGAATAAAAAAGGGAGAGAACGATCCAACATGGGAAGTGGGATATACAGCAGACTCATAGGATGGCAGATGTCCTAAACAGCACTCTGGCCTCAGAATCAGCTCTTAAGGCACTTGGATCTGGCTGAAGAGCCCATGAGAGTATTTTAGGCATGGAAAGCCAAGACACTCTGGCAAAAAAAAAAAAAAAAAAAAAAAAAAAAAAAAAAAAAAAAAAAAACAAACCTAAATGAAAGATCTCTGTGAGTGAGATCCCAGTGGAAAGAACGGGGCCATCAAAGAAGGAAGTACCTTTCTCTGAAGGGAGGAGAGAACTTCCACTTTGACTATGACCTTGTCAAATAAGATCAAAGTCAGCTAACTCAAGAGGCTTCCATAGCCTTGGCAACTCATGACTAGAGCCTAGGGAGATTTCTGACGCCATAAACAAGAGTGTCAAAATGTTAAGTCAACAACAGGAATCACTGTTTACTTACTCCTTATGTGAGATCTCTGTCCTTAATGTGTTGTCCAATGTGAATTAATGCTATAACTAGTACTGAAACAGTAGTTTACACTTTATGTTCTGTGTGGGTGCAAACTGATCGATTCAGTATATACTAAGTAAAGATTTCATCAGTTTGCACCCACACAGAACATAAAGTGTAAAATACTGTTTCAGTACTAGTTGTAGCATTAATTCACATTGGACAACACATTAAGGACAGAGATCTCACATAAGAAGTAAACAGTGATTCCTGTTGTTGACTTAACATTTTGACACTCTTGTTTATGGCGTCAGAAATCTCCCTAGGCTCTAGTCAGGAGCCTAGTCATGAGTTGCCAAGGCTATGGAATCTTGATGTGAATGGAATGGGAGAGGGAGTGGGAGATGGGAGGGATGTGGATGGGAGGGAAGTTGGGGGGGAAAAAGCCATTGTAATCCATAAACTGTACTTTGGAAAATTATGTTTACTAAATAAAAGTTTTTTAAAAAAACCCTATTATTTAAAAAAGCAAAACTACCAGGCTGAAGAACTCCAGCATGTTTAAACCACAAATGAGAAACTAATCCTTTGAATGAATGTTTGGTAATTTCTTTTTTTTTTAAGATTTATTTATTTATTTGAAAGGCAGAAATACAGAGAGAGAAGGGGAAAGAGGGAGGGAAGGAGGGAGGGAGGGGGAGAGAGAGAGAATCTTGAGATCTTCCATCCATTGGTTCACTCCCCAAATGGCTGCAACAGCCAGGGCTGGGCCAGGGGCCAGAAGATTTTTCTGGGCCTCCCATGTGGGTGCAGGGGCCCAAGTACTTGGGCCATCTTCCACTGCTTTCCAGGCACATTAGCAGGAAACTAGAAGTAGAGCAGCTGGGGACTGGAAGTGGTGCCCACATGGTATGCTGACACTGCGGGCGGCAACTTAACCTTCTATGCCACAGCGCCAGCTCTGTTTGTCAACGTCAATAAAATGGTCAGAAGGAGGCAAGACTACAATTATGTTAGATTTATTCTTTAATGAACACTAGGGTTCAAGAAAAGTTCATCTGTCCAATGCAGATTTTTTTTTTTGGACAGGCAGAGCGGACAGTGAGAGAGAGAGAGACAGAGAGAAAGGTCTTCCTTTTCCGTTGGTTCACCCCTCAATGGCCGCTGCTGCTGGCGCGCTGCGGCCGGCGCACCACACTGATCCAAAGCCAGGAGCCAGGTGTTTCTCCTGGTCTCCAATGCTGGTGCAGGGCCCAAGCACTTGGGCCATCCTCCACTGCCTTCCCGGGCCACAGCAGAGAACTGGACTGGAAGAGGGGCAACCGGGACAGAATCCGGCGCCCCGACTGGGACTAGAACCCAGGGTGCCGGCGCCGCAGGCGGAGGATTAGCCTATTGAGCCACGGCGCCGGCCCAATTCATAGATATTTTTAACAGTTCACAGAGTCATAAATCGTAAGGTTAGAGAAGTACCTTAGAGATTCTAGACAGAAAGGAAACAAAGGAAAACTGGGATGGTTCCCCTAGGCTCGGGGCCTCTCCACACACAAACATCACAACTAAGCTCTTAGGGCTGCAGTCACCTGCTCTTGGAACAGAACACAGGCATGTTCCCAGCAGCAACAGCAACTCTGGACGTCATCGGCTTAGGGGAAAGACGCTATTATGTAAAATAGTACATGACTCTGAACTTGCATATTTCAATAACTAACACAAAATGAGTACTACATCTTTTATTTTTTCCTTTTAGAGCTTTTATTTTTAATGTGGTTTCTGTGGATTTCATAAATATTTTCCCCCACCTGTAGACAAAAGTGTCATGTAAACTCTAGTGCTAAGGAGAAGATCCAAATCAGAAATTAGTAAAAACAATGATCTCTAATAGAAACTATTCATAGTAAGTATAATGATAAGGATATTTTAATACTTTACAGTTTTAAAGTAAAATTTTCATGGACTGACAATGTAGAAAAATTTAAAAACAAAGTAAAAACATTAACTTCATTTTTGGCTTGTGTTAAAGATGATTATGTATTTTTGTATACTTTTATACATTTATCTGTCTTTGAGTATGAAATAAACAAAGTAACAAAGGTTGCTTCTAAAGTTTTCTTTCTTTCTTTTTTTGGACAGGCAGAGTGGACAGTGAGAGAGAGACAGAGAGAAAGAGAGAAAGGTCTTCCTTTGCTGTTGGTTCACCCCGCAATGGCCGCTGCGGCTGGAGTGCTGCAGCCAGCGCACCGCACTGATCCAAAGCCAGGAGCCAGGTGCTTCTCCTGGTTCCCCATGGGGTGCAGGGCCCAAGCACCTGGGCCATCCTCCACTGCACTCCCAGGCCACAGCAGAGAGCTGGCCTGGAAGAGGGGCAACCGGGACAGAATCTGGAGCCCTGACTGGGACTAGAACCCGGTGAGCCAGCGTCGCAGGCAGAGGATTAGCCTATTGAGCCGTGGCGCCGGTCGGGTCTAAAGTTTTCTAACTCCTTCCTCTCTGCTGGTATACTGTTTGAAATGCCATAGGAACTATGATATATATGACATAAATGTGTATTTATTATAATAAATACATTATATAAACATATACACACACATAAGTAGAGTGGGTAGGTTGGTTTAAGAGCCTTTTCTGAGCTGAAATAAGTGCAGCCAGTGGGCAAACCTTTCACATTTCTATTTCTTTTAGTTCTGACCAGGCTGTAAGCTACCTGTAGGGTCAGGCTCACAGGGTGATGAACTATTCTAAATAAATGAAAATGGCTTAACTGTACTATTTTTCTTCTCAACTTTTTCAACAAAAACAAAGACTTACTGATTATAATTCTTCAGTGATAAAAAAACAACTGAGTATGCTAGTAAGGGCAATCTTTACATATATATTTTATTAGGAACATGTTCTAATGCCAGACCAAAGAATTAGACAACAAATACATTAAGAAGAATATTAAATTCTAAGGGTACAGAAATTAAATAAGAAAAGGGCTTTTCTAATTGTTTTTAAACAAAAGGGAGAATAAGAACAAACTGCACTTTTAGCCCACTCAAATAAAACACTTTTGCAAGTGGATATTTAACATCCATGTAATTATTCATTAACTATAAACAACTAGGAATAAACTAGTGACAACTATAGTTCAATGCTTTACATGCAGAAAATGCATTGCCTGTACATTATAATCTTAACTCTTTGTTCACCTTTGTTTTCTTCAAAATAAATTCTAGGAAATAATTTTAGTTCAGCCAGAAAGCAATCAAGTTATTTAAAACAGTATTATACATATGAAATTCAGAAGCTAGTTTCAGAGATTCATGCAATGAAAATTATTATGTAAGTAACAAGCAGGATACAATTAAGCGGAACAAACTAGTTTAAAATACAAATTTTGTATTTAGTTAGTACCAATTTTACTCACTTAATATAATTTATTTCTCCTGATGAAGAGCTTCAATGAAAGCATCTAGTTTTTCTTGAATTTCTCTAACTTTCTCTGTGGGCAGAAAATGAAATCATCCATTAGTTAAATAAAAACAAATTTATTTTTCAAAGGCATTGCAAGTCATAGTAGACAATTTCACTAAACAATTTGGCATATATATTTACCTGTTTGGGGAAAAGGGGGAAAAAGAAGTTTCACTATTCCACTTTATACCCCAGGATGTCCAGATTGATTAAAGAAGTAACTTGGCTATTTATTTGGAAGGGGGGGATGGGAAGCTGTACACAATTTTGTACAGAACTATAAAGAATAAACATGGACTCATAGTTAGCAATGTCTGGAACAGAAAAAAAAAATATAAAACAATGAAACAATTTAAAAAAATTTAAAGAAAATACAGGTGGGTATTTAACTGGTGTTAAACTGAGAAATGACTTTTTAAGCATAAAGTAATAGGACCAGCCTGACTCTGGCTGTTGCGGCAATTTGGGGAGTGAACTAGTGAATGGAAGACCTTTCTGTCTCTTCCTCTCTCTCCTTTTCTGTAACTCTTTCAAATCAATCAATCAATCCTTTTTTTTTTTTAATTTAGTGAATATAAATTTCCAAAGTACAGCTTATGGATTACAAAGGCTTCCCCACCCACAACTCCCCCCCCCCCCACCCGCAACCCTCCCCTTTCCCACTCGCTCTCCCCTTCCATTCCCATAAATCAATCCTTTTTAAAAAATAGGTGTTGAAGATAATAAATCTTAAAAAAAGCAGTCAAACCAATGAAAATACTTGCTTTACCCAAATAAGGCCATGTCCTTAGTTTTATAATTGATTTGTTTAGTTGCTTACAGACAGCCCGTTCTATTTTTTTTTCAATGAATTTTTAGAGTTTCACATAACAAGTTTCACATAATGAGTTTCAGCTCATTAGCTGAAGAATTTGTATAAACCAGAGGGGAGGTACAGTTTCAGAGAATTTAAAAAATGAACAGGGTCTTTAAAAAATATCTAACTTAAATAGCACAACACACAGAAATCTCAAACAGATGTTTAGAGCCTCAGCAGCTCTTCCAAACATTTCAATGAGAAATATTTCTACTTGGAAACACTGAACTAGATGAAGACAGGAATCCAACTCCATTTGATGCATCATTTGAGTCCAACAGGGAGCTGCAGGGTCAGCTCTACCCATCCTTTTGTCCTATCACTGACTTCTGTCTTCAGCTGGATGGACTACCTGAGGGCCTGTAGTACAGTAATATCATGCATAAGAGACTCTTTAGAACAAGATCTATGTGTATTGAATGATACAAGAGCCACTCTGATGCAGACATCCAACCCTGTAAGGTCTAACTATTAAAAAGATTCTTGGAGCCACTGCTGTGCAGTAGCAGGTAAAGATGCTGCCGGCAGTGCTGGTATCCCACGTGGGTGCCGTTTCGAGTCCCAGCTGCTCCACTTTCAATCCAGCTCTCTGCTTTGGCCTGGGAAAGCAGCCCAAGATGGCCAAGTCCTTGAGCCCCTGCACCTGAGTGGGAGACTCCAAAGAAGCTCCTGGCTCCTGGCTTTGGATCGGCCCAGCTCCGGTGCTTCGGCCATTTGAGGAGTGAACCAGTGGATGGAAGAGCCCCCATCCCCCCACCCACCTCTTTGTAACTCTCTCAAATAAATAAATAAATAAATATTTTAAAAAGAAAAGTCTTGAGAGCATTTTTTTCTAAATGAAAACAACAGGACTACTTAATTCACATCAACAGGAAAGCCACAGAATAGAAAACTGCCAAATTTCCCTTAAAAAACTATGCTTTCACAAAATATTTTGCAATCAGAGTATCAGGACATAGTACTATCATGCCTTGAAAACTCAGGAATGACAAAAAGGGCATTTAAGGAAGTTACTAGGAAGTCATGGGTTGAGGATGTGTACATGTTGAAGGGAAGAAAGAATGGTGGTGTTGGGGCTGGCCCGGTGGCACACTGGGTTAAAGCCCTGGCCTGCAGTGCCGGCATCCCATATGAGCACCAGTTTGATTCTTGGCTGCTCCACTTCCAATCCAGCTCCCTGCTAATGCATTTGGCAAAGCAGCAGAGGACTGGGGCCCTGATGCTCACAAGGGAGACCCAAAGAAGCTCCTGGCCTCGAACTGGCTCAGCTCCGGCCATTGCAGCCAATTGGGGAGTGAACTAGCAGATGAAAACCTCTATCTGGGGGCCGGCGCTCTGGCTCACTTGGTTAATCCTCTGCCTGCAGCACCAGCATCCCATGTGGGCTTCGGGTTCTAGTCCCGGTTGCTCCTCTTCCAGTCCAACTCTCTGCTGTGGCCTGGGAGGGCAGTGGAGGATGGCCCAGGTGCTTGGGCCCCTGCATCTGCCTGGGAGATCAGGAGGAGGCACCTGGCTCCTGGCTTTGGATTGGTGCAGCGCTGGCCGTGGCGGCCATTAGGGGAGTGAACCAATGGAAGGAAGACCTTTCTCTCTGTCTCTCTCTCACTGTCTATAACTCTACCTGTCAAAAAAAAAAAAAAAAAAAAAAAGAAGGAAGGAAGGAAGAAAGAAAACCTTTGTCTATCTCTACCTCTCTCTAACTCTTTCAAATAAATAAAATAAATCTTCATTTTTTTTTGGAGGTGTTAGAAAAAGGAGTTGTGATAAATATATCCTTTTAATACTAAAAAGCATTGCTTTCATCACTTGTTCTTCTACTTAATGCACTGATGGTATGACAGAGATGATAGCCTATGTTTAAGAAGCATTCTTGGGCTGGTGCTGTGTAAGCCAGCCACCTGCGGTGCTGGCATCCCATATGGGCACCCGTTTGAGTCCTGGATACTTCGCTTCCAATCCAGCTCTCTGCTATGGCCTGGGAAAGCAGTAGAAGATGGTCCAAGTGCTTGGGCCCCTGCACCCATGTGGGAGACTTGGAGGAAGCTCCTGGCTTCGGATCAGCGCAGCTCTGGCCATTGCGGCCAATCAGGGAGTGAATCAACGGATGGAAGACCTCTTTCTCTCTCTCTCTCTCTCTGCCTCTCCTCTCTGTGTAACCTTTTTTTTTTTTTTTAAAGAAAAATAAATCTTTTTTTTTTTTTTTAAAGCAGCATTCCTTGCTTCTCCCACTCTAGGAAGTGTCAACTATTTATGTTGATTTCAAATTAGACTTTTCACTTGGTCCTTATACAAAATCACTGCTAAAGATGAGGATATTAAAGCCTGGAGTTAACTTTGTCCACATTCTTCTGATTCAGAAACATACTCATATGTTGACTCTCATGGTAAGAAAGCATATGCTATCATCTTAAGTCCATTTGTTGTAGTATTACCTTTTATGTGAAATCAGACACAGTTTGGTAAAAACCAGAGAACAGAATAGTTATTGATACTTTCTAAACATTCTTGAGCTAAAGGATGCCCCAAAATTGCATAATCCACTATCATAGTCTGGTGAATATTATTATCTCTTGAGGAGACTAAATCTACACACATTTGGAGAAACCCTTGGAGAAAAAGTTCTGAAGTATAAAACTAGACAAAAATTGTTTAGTCTCTTCAGAGTCTAGAACAATGCCTGGATTACCAACCATATGTGCCCAGGAGGTACTCAACTGAATGAAGTTCCTCAATGTATGGCATAGAAAATAAGTGAAGAAAGCCATTTGGCGGGCTTTCTGGATAATTAAAAACTAACCAAGAGGGCAGAAACCAGGACCAGAAGAGCTAGAGGAAGCCTGGTTACAGAAGGCAGGGTTCACATAGGTAGTGAAGGTCAAGGAAAGCTGAGTGGTCACACCTGAACTAGATAGGCAACACAGAAAATATTTAGATCTAACAGTGTGAGGAAGAGACTTCAACTTAATTACTGCACCATTTTATCAAGGCTGAAATACACTAACTATAAATTCACGTGCAGCTTTAGAAACTACACTCTGATTTCATGTTTTGCAAGGAAAACTACATTACAAATAATAAGCAGTATTATTTCACATATTTGAATTTGTTCATTTAAAATTTTGATAGAAGTTTTCAAGCCATCTTGGGCATTAGCTATGCTATATGGCTGCACAAAAACAGACTTATTGATAAAAATGAGGTTGAATATTAGCAACTAAAACTTTTTACTTCTTTGATCCTTCTAAATTAATCCATCAGTATCACAGTGTTTTTAAATTTCAAATGTTACTATATTTATTTGAGAAACATGCAAATATATTAATAATGATCTAATTAAAAAGAACACTTCCTTTTCTATCAAATATCTGGGTTAAATATTCATACCTAGAGAATTCTTATAAAATTTGTAAGTTACTTGATAAAGTAAACCAATTCAGGAAGGGATTAACAAACAGCTATTTCTGTTACACAGAATTCTACATGTAGTGGATACTGAGTCTACTTTCCATTTATCCAATGTTTACTTAAAAGATGAGCTATTTCAAACACCAATTCATTGTGCTTCTTGATTGAGTCATGAATATTCCAATAATCCCCAACTCATAAACCGTGAGTGTCAGTGAATGAGGTTCCTTCTCTTTTCTCTTTCCTTCACATGACCTGACACCCATTCATATTCGGGCCTCTTGATCTCCACATGAAATGATACTGCTACTCTCATTTTCTTTTTTAGTCTTCTGATACTGCTCTAAAAGTCTCAAATATAGACTAATCTGTAATTAGGTTCTGAATACACTGTGAATACCAAAAGGCCAAACCCAGGAGAAGGTTCACTTCAGTGGTTAATAACAGTTTAGAACAGGAACAAAGAACCACACACAAAATACTACCACATGCACAGAAATAAACCTTTTACTGTTTGAAGCTTTTCAAAAAGCATGAAGAAACAAGCTGCAAACTTACTAGTGTAGTAGACTCTAAGTGAACCACACATCCAAAGAACCAAATGTACCTTAACTGAACTGTTTTATAACATGTTGCATAAACATTTGGTACCAAATATTAAGACATTTCTCGTAATATATTTGCTTTTTATTAGTTATGCTATACAAGTGCCTCTTAGAAGCTAAGCATTTAAAGGAATCTTTACTATAGAGAAACAAGAAAAAAGGTACTTAGATTTAGCCCAAGAAAAACCTGTACTTTTATAATCAATGGAAGGATTAACCAGACAGAGAAATGTAGAGCTAAATCTGGCATTTATCTTCTCAATTTTAACCCTGTAGGTTTTTTTCTTCTTGTATAAAGTCATGATTATTTTTAAGCACCCTCGTTAATGAAGACAAACAGAATACTTCTGCTTGTAACAGAATGAAGCACCAATTCACCTGTCCTGGAAAGCAATAAAAAGTAGGACAGTGCAAAACTAGGGTTTCCAGGCTTCTGAGGCCTGTGAAGGCTGGCTTAATTTCATTATTCAAAACATGAAACAGAAACCTTTGTTTGGGCTAGAATTATATGTTACCTTAAAAACTATTTATTTTTGCTGATTAGGAGCTATATTTAGTTCCTGTATGTATAATTAAAAAGAAGATAAAGCGTATAGTTACAGACAAAAATCTTCTAAAACATGGGCTTCATAGGAGTGTACAATAACAAAAGTGTTTGATGAAAACTTTTCAGCAGTCCTTGGCTTAACATCTTTAATAATCAACAGGGCAGTTATTTTACACAGTTTTTTGAAAATAAAGGACAGAACAAAATATAATACATATCTTATACATATCAATGTGGTATTTTGTTATTAACCTCGTGGACAAGTAACTGTGGCCAAGCCAGTCCTACTTTCTTGATCTATAAAATGAGAGAATCTATCCAGAAGAATTCAAAGCCCATATTACTTTAAATTTTAGGACTGAAATGTAGTTCTCTAATTATCTGCATCCTTTTAAACTTGTATTATTGTTTATTCCTTAGTATCATTTTATTTATCTGATGTTAACCTACCAGTAAAACATGTAATCACAAATTGCAGTACTATTCTCATAGGGTTACATCATTTATTTTGGAGAGAACACTTTTTCTTTTTGCTGCAAATCAGTGTGGGGAAGAGCATGGACTGCTTATATGAATTATTTAAAAAAAAATCTGTCATTTGAGATCACTCAGCTCAGTACAGTCCTTGCTGTGTAAGGGATGCTCATAAATATTCATTAATTCTTCACTCATTCATTGTTGAGTGATCTGACTTAAATACCTAATTCAAACATTAAATATGATTATAAAAAAAATTCTTATTTTATCAGCCCAAATCAATATGATTTAGTAAAAAGCTGCCTTAAGACAGTTTGTGAAGTAAATAACATTATACCTGCTAAACATATAAATAGCTCAACAGCAACTAGTGGATAAGTTCAGACTTCTTTATAGTATAAGCAGTGCTGCAAGGCCTCATTTGGCTACATATAATAAAAATATCTTCAAATAATTTCTATAAGTTTTGAAGCCTATTCCCCAGATATTGAAGGATCTAAGAGGTATAAAAAGCTGGACAAATACCTAAATATATACATTCATCTATAGATAAAATATTATAAATGTTCACTTATAATTAAAAAAATTTAAAATTATATATAAATTACAAGTGATAATTATAAATAATCAACATTTAATATTTAGATCTTATGTTCAGGTTTTTTTTTTTTTTGACAGGCAGAGTGGATAGTGAGAGAGAGACAGAGAGAAAGGTCTTCCTTTTGCCATTGGTTCACCCTCCAATGGCCGCTGCAGCCGGCGCATCATGCTGATCCGAAGCCAGGAGCCAGGCGCTTCTCCTGGTCTCCCATGCGGGTGCAGGGCCCAAGCACTTGGGCCATCCTCCACTGCCTTCCCAGGCCATAGCAGAGAGCTGGCCTGGAAGAGGGGCAACTGGGATAGAATCCGGCGCCCCGACTGAGACTAGAACCCGGTGTGCCGGCGCCGCAAGGCGGAGGATTAGCCCGTTAAGCCACGGTGCCGGCCAATGTTCAGGTTTTTATACCTCTTAGATCCTTCAACTAGGGGCTGGTGATGTGAGGTAGCAGCTTAAGACTACCACCTGCAGCACTGGCATCCCATATGGGTGCTGGTTTGAGTTCCAGCTGCTCCATTTCCAATCCAGCTCCCTGCTAATGCACCTGGGAAAGCAGCAGAGGATGGCCCAAGTCCTTGGACCTTGTAACCATGTGGGAGACCTGGATGAAGCTCCAGTCTTCGGCATGGCCCAGTCCTGGCCTTTGCAGCCATCTGGGGAGTGAACCAGTAGTTGGAAGACCTCTTTCCCTGCCTCTACTTCTCTGTAACTCTGATTTTAAAGTAAATGAATAAATCTTAACAAAAAATCTTTCAACTTTCATATGTAGATGGTAATCCTACTGCTCAGTCAATTATTGATAATAGGTCAACCTTAACAAAGAGTAGTATCAGTCTATGTGCTGTGAGTATCAACGTAAAACTCTGAACTGTTGGTTAATGAATCTTACTAAAAGATTCATCTGCAAAAAAGAGACAATAATATAGAAGATTGTATGAGGGATGTACAAGGGTTCTCAAAATTTCATAAAAGTGAAATTTCATAAAAGATAATTTTGGTGCAAAAAATTTAAAAAGCCATGTGTAGTTCTGTCATAATACACATTTTCCATGAACTTTTAGAAGAATATCTGCATGGATTTCAACTGTTTTGTATCCAAATAAACTTATCTTTTAATTGTTTTCCATGAACTTTTTGAATTACAGTCCCATGCTTACATAATTCTTTATATTTTTACTTCTTTATCTGAAAGGTGGAGACACAGAAAGAGTGAAATCCATTTCCTGTCTCGCTCCTCAAGTGCCTGAAAAAGCAGAAGGCAAGAGCCAGGAAGTCAATCTGGATTCCCAAGTGGGCAGCAGGGGCAGATGTGCACCAGCAGAAAGATGGACCTGGGAGTCAACACCAGGCCCTCCAGTGTGGGATGCAGGTATCTCAAGTGGCATCTTAACCACTGTATCAAATGCCCAGCCTCCTACCACATTAATTCATCTTTAGATCCTATTTTATCTTTAGATAAGCCAAACAGCTATGTGTTTGGAATGTCATTTTGATTTCTCCCACAACTACATATCATTGGAGAACATTAAAATAAAGAGCTCCATGGAATTTATGATTATATGTAACCATTGGACTCACTGTATCATCTACTGCAGTGTCCACTAAGAGGACAGATGAGAGAAATTTCTCTCAGGTGTGTACACTGGGAATTATTTATTCTTCTCCTAAGTTAACTGTTGCGTTATCTGATGGCCACCATGAATCACATAATAAACTCTGCACTACCTCTAGGAAGCCCACGGCTAAATCTGTTGGAGCTTATTTCTAGCAAAGTATGTAGAATCTTTGAGCACGTATTTTGAGGGGGTTACTAATCTTTAATCCAAAGTTTCAGTTTATTTCACTTACCTGGATTTTCCCTTTCTTTCCATGTAACCTTTCCACTTAAACATTTTGTTTAAAAAGATTTTATTTATTATGATAGGCAGAGTTACAGACAGAGAGATGGAGAGACAGAGAAAGGTCTCCCATCTGCTGTTTCACTCCTCAAATGGCCTCAATGGCTGGAGCTGGGTTGATCCAAAGCCAGGAGCCAGGAGCTTCTTCCGGGTCTCCCATGCAGGTGCAGGGACCCAAGAACTAGGGCCATCTTCTACTATTTTCCCAGGCCATCAGCAGAGAGTGGGATCCGAAGAGTAGCAGCTGGGACATAAACCAGTGCCCATATGGGATGCTGGCACTGCAGGCTGAGATTTAGCCTACTATGCCACAGCACCAGCCACTCAAATATTTTTTATCTTCCCTACAGGGACAAATGTTTGTAAGCTGCCTCAAACAATGTTTTTAATAAGCCAGGGAATTAATGAACTAGTTCTAGCAAGTTTGTTTGTAGAAGATACATATATTCACTTATGCATACAATATATCATATTAAGCCGGCGCCGTGGCTCAACAGGCTAATCCTCCGCCTAGTGGCGCTGGCACACGGGGTTCTAGTCCCGGTCGGGGCGCCGGATTCTGTCCCGGTTGCCCCTCTTCCAGGCCAGCTCTCTGCTATGGCCAGGGAGTGCAGTGGAGGATGGCCCAAGTGCTTGGGCCCTGCACCCCATGGGAGACCAGGAGAAGCACCTGGCTCCTGCCTTCGGATCAGCACGGTGTGCCGGCCGCAGCACGCCTACCGCGGCGGCCATTGGAGGGTGAACCAACGGAAAAAAAGGAAGACCTTTCTCTCTGTCTCTCTCCCTCACTGTCCACTCTGCATGTCAATATATATATATATATATGTATATGTATATGTATATATGTATATATCATATTATACCAAAAGTAAGTCCTTGTATACTGGTAATGATTTTTATACTAGTAATTTGAGAATACTCCACAAGATAGAGAGGAAGGGTAGACTATCACATTTAGCATCCTAGAAATAATTTCTGCATGGAGGAAAAATTATTTTTATTTCTATTTAACTTTTGGAAAACTCAATGACTTAAATACCTAAACTTACAGCACTTATTTATTTTCAGAAATAGAAGAATCTTAACTTTTATGGAATTTATGATCACCTTTTAAAATGTAAAAGATTCTAGCATAGCATTATAATAGTCTTCTGTGAATTATTTTATTCTGTATTCAGTACATGCTTTGTATTGATAAAAGCAAATTATCACTAAAAATACTATCATTTTTCAACTTATTGATGGATGCACGATTGACATCAAAAAGTGTATATGTTAAGGGTGTACAACATGGTATTTTGATAAATATATGTACATTGTGAAATGACAATCACAATCAATCTAATTAACATACTCATTAGCTCATAGAGTTGCCATTTCTATTTTATGGTAAGAACATTTAAGACCTACTCTCAGCAAATTTCAAATACATAGTATAGCATTAGTACCACACTGTACAAGAGGTATTCAAATAGTTCTTGGAAAATGCAATCAGAAGAAAAGTTTATTTTGGAATCAATGCATAATATTTTCATAATAAATATTTCTCATGAGAGTTTGAAAGACTTCTCATATGTATGAATTTCAAAATGTTTTGCACCAAAATAAACTTATCTTTAATTATCTTTTTAAACTTTATAATTTTTTAACTGATTCAATATACTTTATTATCTTTATATGCTAATTTAATAATACATTGGTTTCTTTTTTCCAAAAAAGATTAAAACATATTCTTTCTAAATAAACACATTGTATTTGCTCCCACAGAAAAATCCAAATATCAACACATTTGTAAAAGTATGATTTAGGCAATTAATTGGGAAGACAAGAAAAGATCAGTAAAATACTTTATTCTAATCAACTGAAATGCTTTTAAGAAATCTACCATTTTTTTCTCCCTCTTCTGTTTCCTTCTTAATTCTTGAAAGTACGTTTTACTCTGAATTTTGTTGGGAGGAAAGCTGAAACATTTTAAGAAAAGGAAAACCACCCAGGCAGCCCTTAAAGAGATAGGACATCATTTATCACCTGAAAAGACAGATTTATAAGAAGAGGGCCCCTTCTGTTCCTTTAAGACTGCAAAACAGATGGGAAGTGAATGGACAGTCAATGGGACAAGAAAACACATGGGAGGTGCTGCTGTATGTATGTTCCCAGCATAAGAAAGAGGTCAAGATTGTAACTGCATGACTGGGTCTTGGAAAGGGTCTTTCTTCATGCTGTTACAAAGACAAACGCTGTTCCTCATCCTGCTGTCAAACTGTTATAAATATTGGTTTGTCAAAAGACCTTCAGTGCTGAAGCTTTAAAATGGAAGCGTAACAGATGAATGTATCATGAGAACGATTCTTAAACAGTCAGCTCATTAATGTAATTTTAAAAGTAAAGAGTTTGAAGAATGTAATTCTGATTCATGGACCATACTAAAAATTTACAAAAAAAGTAGAATTAAAAGTTGCAGGCTTTAATAAAATTATAAATTAAGTAAGATGAAATACACAAATGAAATACAAGTTATATTTCTTAAATAAGATGTTGCATTAGGACAAAATAAATGAAAGCTATCAGAAGGAAAACAGGTAGGTATTCATGCTTTGTTAGACTGATTTCTCAAATTTTCTGCTATTTCTCACAATTATCCTACAACACAGGTTGAGCATGTTCCATCTGAAATGTCTGGGACCAGAAGTGTTTCAGGTTGCGGAGTATCTCCCTAGAATTTACCAGTGCATGGAACTAACCTAAAATCTGAAACACTCTGAAATCTTCTGAGTATCATGTAAGTGCTCAAAAATTTTCAGAATTCAGAGCAATTTGGATTAGGCATGTTCAACCTATATTGGTTCCAAAGCCAGAACACACTGCAGAAGAATGAAAACAACTTCAGAACTAATTTCACATATTATTAAATTAGAAATTCACCCATAAGTTTTAAATCACAATCTCTTTTTGCATGAAGAGAAGGATAATTACAAAATCAAAACTATAATAAGAATATATAAATTTAGAAATGCCAGTTATCATTTTTTGAGGAGTGAAAATACTGCCATACATCTTTAGGAGCCAAACTCATTGTTCCAGATTTTCATGATTAGTTTCACTAAAATATGTTTTAAAACTAATGTATGAAAAATAATATAAATAATAATAACATAAATATATTATAAATATAAATAATAAAAATAAGGAAGCTAATTATATTAACTTGTGATTTACAATCACCCACACAAATCCAAAGCCTAAAAATGAGCAGAATTCTGAAACAATCTACAAAGCCACTGTCTCCCAAACTGTTAGCCCCTGCTTTGTCATACATGTTTATGTAACTGGTTAAATCGTTATCCTCAATGGACGCAGGGGTAATGCATTACAAACCTCATATGACTTTGCAAGACAAACAGACAAACAAAGGTTTTCTAAACTGTAAAGCACTAGACAAATGGAAGGGGCTGTTAGGAAAGCAGAATTAATTAATTAGTTAATTAATTAATTTCAAAGTATCAAATGATGCGGTTACACAGGAATATTTTCTCTTCCTTAATGTTTGCCTGGATCATTGTTTTCTCTTGATTTTTAGTAATCCAAATCCAAACACTTTCGCAAAAAGTGAGCATAAAAGATTACAGAGTTAAGGGGATAGATAAAAGTGGAAGCAGCAGGCAAGAGTCTTCCTGTGTGAGAATAAGATTAAAACATAGCTAGACTGCATGGAAGGACCAATCCATCAGTTTTAAGATGAGAAATGTCTTAAGCTTCTTTGAAGAAGGAAAGGAGAGACGTGATGAAGACACAAGCATACACAGGAGGGCCAGGGTCTCATACAGGTCATGGTGGGGAATAACTTTCAAAGGAGACTGATTTTTCAATACATGTTATACTACAACATGGTATCTGGAATACTTAAGCTACATCAAGGAACTGGTACCAAAGGTTTTATTTTCACTAATGTTGCTTGTTCCTGTTAATAAACATTTTTGACATAGGTTTACATAAAAAAGGAGACATTGAACCTACTCTGATAGCTAGGAAACTAGAAATACTGGAACTGACAATGAACTGAAGATGTGGGGATATAAAAATAAGCCAAATCAGGCCCACATTCAAAATTTTGTTAAACCACATACAATGCTACAGTAGTAATCTCTGGATAATGGCAATTATTTTTCTAAAATTTGCCATCTATATTTTCCAGAATCCATATGTATTAGTTCTGCAATTGAAGAAGGAAATAAAAAGAGAAAAGAATCAAACTAATTGGAAATTCAAGTGCAGCTAATCTGTCTAGAGACAGATTTGTACATGTGACTCAGAATATGAAGTGGGCCTAATAGAAAGAAAGGCTAAATATGAAGACTAGAATTTTTGGCCCAGAAAGGAGACTTAACTGATGTCAATAAAAATAGCAAATTTCTTTTCATAACTCAAAATACTAAAGCTAGGAGATAAAGAGCTGTTTTAAAAAATTAAAATGGGATACTCCACAAGGTAACAATGAAAGAGAAAGCTTATTATTTAAAATGGGTTGCACAAGTTTGAACATTTCTCTAGTTCAAAAACGATTTCAGTTCATTCTGAGATGACAGATATATGATGGGCAGTTACAGGAAGCGAGACTTTAATGCTCATTTCAACCACTGAGGATGGCAGCATGAGTATTCATAATGTAGCCCCATGAAATTTCTTGGTATCACAACTACCAAGATATCAGCTGGAAAAATACCTGTCACTTTTTAGATTCGGCATTATTATATATCAGCTCCATCATTTCCATGGATAGGATAATTAAGATTATGAAATTTATAGAGTAATTCTGAACAGTGCTTTCAGGGGGGGGGGAGAATTTAGAAATAAATAAAATTAAAAAATTAAAATCCCATATGTCCTTACCCTACCTCCTCTCTAAGTAACTACTCTAGGAACCATGCCTTATATATAAATCCACAAATTCTTCAAAAAAATTTTTTAAAAAACTTGTATCTTGCTTGTTTTATAATATACTGCTGAATAGGCCAATAGATAATTTTGTGGTTAGATTTAGTGTCTATTACTGGGTTCTATTTTTCTATCTTAGAAATGGAGAGAGGGGCCGGCGCTGAGGTGCAGTGGGTTAATCCTCCGCCTGCGGCACCAGCATCCCATGTGGGCGCCAATTCTAGTCCCGACTGTTCCTCTTCCGATCCAGCTCTCTGCTATGGCCTGGGAAAGCAGTAGAAGATGGCCCAAGTCCTTGGGCCCCTGCACTCACATGGGAGACTGGGAGGAAGCACCTGGCTCCTGGCTTCGAAATGGCGCAGCTCTGGCCGTTGCAGCCATTTGGAGAGTGAACCAGTGGATGGAAGATCTCTCTGTCTCTCCCTCTGTCTCTAACTCTACCTCTCAAATAAATTAATAAAAAAAAAAAAAGTAATGGAGAGATTAGGAACCAGCATTGTGGCGTAGAAGAAAAAAAAATCTGCAGTGCTGGCATTCCATATGGCTGCTGGTTCAAGTCCTGGCTGTTCCACTTTTTTTGGACAGGCAGAGTGGACAGTGAGAGAGAGACAGAGAGAAAGGTCTTCCTTTTGCCGTTGATTCACCCTCCAATGGCCGCCGCGGTAGCGCGCTGCGGCCGGCACACCGCGCTGTTCCGATGGCAGGAGCCAGGTGCTTCTCCTGGTCTCCCATGGGGTGCAGAGCCCAAACACTTGGGCCATCCTCCACTGCACTCCCTGGCCACAGCAGAGAGCTGGCCTGGAAGAGGGGCAACCGGGACAGGATCGGTGCCCCGACCGGGACTAGAACCCGGTGTGCCGGCGCCGCAAGGCGGAGGATTAGCCTGTTGAGCCACGGTGCCGGCCCTGTTCCACTTTTGATCCAGCTCCCTACTAATATGCCTTGGAAAGCAGTGGAAAATGGCTCAAGTCCTTGGGCCCCTGCACACGTGTGGAAGACCTGGAATAAACTCCTGGCTCCTGGCTGGGAACCAGCCCAAGTCTAGCCACTGTGGCCATTTGGGGAGTGAATCAGCAGATGAAAGATTTTTCTCTCCCTGTCTCCCTCTCTCTAAAAACACCTCTGCCTTTCAAATAAATAAATCTTAAAAAAAAAAAAAAAAGAGAGAGAACATAAAAACTATAATTATTAAAAGAAAACAAAGTTTAACCCTAACTATTTATTTATTTCAAGATAGTCTTTTTTAAAAATTTTATTTGAGAGGTAGAGTTACAGACAGTGAGAGGGAGACAGAAAGGTCTTCCATCTGCTGGTTCACTCCCCAAATAGCCGCAATGGCTGAAACTGAGCTGATCCAAAGCCAGAAACCAGGAGTTTCCTTGGGTCCCCTACATGGGTGCAGGGGCCCAAGCACTTGGGCCATCTTCTACTGCTTTCCCAGGCCACAGCAGAGAGCTGGATCGGACGAGGAGCAGCTGGACTAGAACCAGCGCCCATAGGGATGCTGGCACCAGGCGGAGGATTAACCTACTGTTCCATGACACCAGCCCCTAACCCTAACTTTAACGATATTATTTAATTCTAAAATCTTTCATTGAGGAAATAGTAAGCATTATTAGAAAGGGAAAAAATTTTCTGGTTTTATATATGTGTACTGGTCTTTTAAATATCTATGAATATTTTTACAGTAATATATAAGTAAATTTCACTTTAAAATAATAGCAAATACAATAAATTATTGAAGAAAACTTTAATCAATTAAAACCTGAATTTAAAGCAAAAGATGCTTGCTAATAAGGCACTGAGTATCAGTAGCCTATATACTATTTCCCAGTAGTAAATATCCTTTCAATCTTGTACCAATTTGTCAACAGCCCTCAATCACAACTCTAAAAGACAAGACATAGGCCATGAAAAATGTGCTTCATTCTAAAAGCCCACTCTGAGTCTGAATTTTCTCCTCTGTAATCCAGAAAGCACAGTCTGCCGGCCTCCTGGGGAGCTCTGCCTACATATATCTCTTCTCTAACACAGAGGACTCTCTCTAAGGATCACTATACTCTTTGTGTCAACTGTTCTTTCTTCTTCTTCTTCTTTTTTTTTTACAGGCAGAGTTAGACAGTGAGACAGAGACAGAGAAAAAGGTCTTCCTTCCATTGGTTCACCCCACAAACGCTGCTACAGCTGGCGCGTTGTGCCGATCCAAAGCCAGGAGCCAGGTGCTTCCTCCCAGTCTCCCATGCGGGTGCAGGGCCCAAGCACCTGGGCCATCCTCCACTGCCCTCCTGGGCCATAGCAGAGAGCTAGACTGGAAGAGGAGCAACCAGGACAGAACCCGAGAACTTAGAGATGTGTGAGAAGCTAGGGGATGAAACAATACTGAAGTCTTATCATTGGTGGGCTAAGAAACAGTAACAGCACTGAGATATAAATGATGCTACAGGGATAACGATTCTTACAGTTCGTGCTTTCTCTCCAGGGTACCTCATTCTATTATTTTGTGATTGTGTCCATTTAAAAAAACTTCTCTTTTAAAAATCCCCTCTGGACCTTTAGAACTCAGTGTAACTTCTTCCTCCCTTAAATCCCTTTAAAATTAATTTTTTTTGGCTAAATTTTCATTTCAGAAACAAAATGAATATACCACTGCAGATGTAATTCAAATAACTTACTAAATTTTCAACAGCCATAATAACAGGCTCTATAAAAGTAGATGTTAGTTTTTCCCAGTTAATAAAATGACAAGCTGGATTCATGTGGAAGAATACCAGTCTATGGGCAGGTGAACAGGTGGTAATGATGGATGCAACAATCGCCTGCGGAGCCTTGTCAAAACAGGCATGCCAGGGTCCTACCTCTGGAAAAATAGTGTCTGAAACATATTTTCTTTTTGTGCAATTTTAAGTTTCAAATTATGAGTTTAGTAATTGTTCAGGCTTATGTTCAGTTTCATACTACTTCAGGGACACTACTTTCAATCTATAATTATCCTCAAGGATTTTGTAGGTATGGAAGCTTGGATCTTTTTCTAAATGCAGAAGGGTCAATTTTAGCTAGATCCTGAGTATTTTTTTAAAACCAAGTTTTAACATGGCATGAAGATATTCTTATAACTATCCTTTAAATTAGAATATTTTAAGAGAAATAATCTTCTTAGATTTAAGCAGTTACAGCACACAACTCTTCTAATCTTAGCTGTTAAACTGACATTCTGCTGCAGCTCCCTTTTTAATCACCATCATTTAAAAAATGCACATACATCTGTTTTTGTCATTAAATAGTATAATATTAATTTTGAAGAATAAAGGTTTCATTCTAAAAGTGATTTTGGCATTGAAATCTGATAACTCAGAAAAAAAAGCCCTTTCATTTATAGTCTGTATTTCTGAATTTTAGAGTTAAAACTGAATTTCACACACACTAATATATAAAGGCTGTTATCTTTGCTCTTTTCTAATTATCCAGAGAAAGCACAGAACAGAGGATAAGAGGAGACTGGGAAAGTGAAGCAACACAAAGACAAGCTCCAGCAGCATTGTGTACGCCCAACAGAAACAAACTCTAAGTTTCCAGAAACAATTGCCTGCTGTCTGGGAGATGCTCAGGCATCAAACAATAAAGACCAGTCAACAGAGGCAAGAGGCCGAGCATGCTGCTGCGACTCCTACTCACTAATCCCTCTGAGCTCTAGTAAAAAGGCCAGCTGTTGCCACCTCGTGTAGGGAGTCAGCAGAGCAAATTAACTGCAGGAAGAAAAAAAGCTAAGGATATTGGAAAATTCTAATTTACTAGCCTACTTAAGCTAACTGTTTTTAACATTCAGGATATCAAACTATACCACCAAAATAAATCTGCACAATGGTAGCCCAAGTAAAGGAATTTACCACTGTTTTCAAATTTTGTTGCCAAATGAGACGTTGTTATGAAGTAATTCAGATTTCAATGAAGTGTATTTTCTGCTCACACAAAGTACAGGAAGTGCAAATATACTGAAACTTATGAGAAAACATTTTAATATTCTCAAACTAGCTGTTACAAAAATAGCCATTATGCTCAATTAAAGATTGTGCAGCTGTTAACAGCTGGACTTCAGAACTCTTTACATGAACACAACCATACTGAAAATCTGTCTCAATTTTGGGCAACTAGATACTTCTTCACTATAGTAGTATAGTAGTGACAGAGTATAATTGGAGACATGCTTACAAGTCATAAAAAGAAGATTAACTTCCTTTAATCTGTTTAGTGGCTTCATTTACACTTTAATGTTCCAAATGTACCTTTACCCAGATGTTCTATTGAAGTTTACATATAGTTTAAAAGTTTAAATTCCAACACTTTTTATAATGCAGGAAGTAACTAGGATGATATAAGTATAACCATCATCACTAATATGTCTTTCTCTCCCAACTGTGAAGGACGTCGTTAATTAAAGAAACTTCCCAAATAAGGAACAATTTTATAAAACTATATTTTTTAAACGCTTGATTATTTTTTTAGTTCAGCATGGTAATCTAAAATCTGAATTCAGTTCTTGGCTTTATTGTTTACTACTGATGCATTGCTTAGCTCCCATTTCTTCATCTGTAAAATAAGAAAAACAACTGTACCTATCAAATAAAGTACAGAGAAAGCATTTAACTGGGTATCTGATATATAAAAATTATTTCAAGTTTTCTTTATGAAAATGAATTTTCTGTAAAATAAGGAAGAAAAGACTCCTTAAATTTTAGGAAGAACATGCTAATTGATTGGCAATGAATCTTTTATTCCTGGATATCAGTGATTTTCTGATTATCTACATAGAGAATAAAAAGTATACCTTGGGTTCTAATGAACAAGAGTTAAAAAAGAAGCCTAAGTTCCAACTCCCAAGCAATTTAAGGATTTAAAAACTCATAATAATCTAGTTAATAGTTGATATAATATTCACAGAGCAACTGATGAAACAGCAACAAACATTAACCAGCAATTGCTACCAGCACCCAGGTACTTAACTTCTGAGACAGAATGGGATAGAAAACCAATTATAACAAAAGTCTGTGAAGTGCTAGCATTTTTACCTGCTTTATATAACAAGCATAAAACAGATTTCATAAATCATAAAGTAGATCTCAAAGAGAAAGAAGATCTTTTAACTGGGCTCTCATATACCAACAGTTGTATCTCCACAGAAAGGACTTAAAAATTACAGTTTATTTCAATAGATTAGATATATTACTAAAAGTTACAGTGGATACCCAAGTAGATTTTATTGAAGTTGACAGTGTATATAAACAGCTATAAAAATTATTTGAAATTAAATTTTCTTGGGGCCAGCATCATGGTGAAGCAGGTAGACCCACCACCTGCTACTCCCATATCAGCATTGGTTCGAGTCCTGGCTGCTCCACTTCTGATCCAGCTCCCTGCTAGTGGCCTGGGAAAAGCATCAAAAGATGGCCCAAGTATTTGGGACCCTGTCACCCATGTGGGAGACCTGGAAGAAGCTCCTGCCTTTTAGCTTAGGGTTGGCCTAGTCCTGGCCATTGTGGCCATTTGAGTAGTGAACCAGTGGATAAAAGAGCTCTCTCTCTCTCTCTGCAACTCTACAATCCAAATAAATAAATTAATTTTAAAAAGATTAAACTTTTCACTAAAGTTAAAAAGAATTTCATGAAGGTCATGAGCATATTTAAACTCCACAGACTTCTAACTGTAGGTAGACACTGCAAATGAAGGATCTGGGTGGAAAGAAGAGACACACCAATCTATTGTACTATTCATGAAGTAACTCAGTCTCCTGTTTATCTTCAGAGACCATGTTTTTCAAAGATCTCATTTTCTCTAATATATTTTCACATGATCTGGATCCATTATCAGTTATACAAACAAGAACAAAATTAAAGCCTTCTTTTTACTTTTATGTGAAAACCATCTTAGGCTCACAGAAAAGTTGCAAGAACATATTTTTCCTGAAATATTTACTGTCATTATACCTCACTGCCTTCAAATATGTATTCTAACATATATTAGCTATGAATAAGGATATTTTTCTAAATAATCCCAAAGCTTTAAAGCTAACACTGATATACTACTACCATGGAACCCTCAGATCCCATACAAATTTCACTGTCACATTAATGTCCTTTAGAGCAGTAAGATCCAGCCCAGGATCACGCACTGTACTTAACTTTCACTTTTTTTAAGTCTTTTACAACCTGAACAGTTCCTCAGTTCTTCTATGTCCTTCACAAATGTGACACATTTGAGGATTATGGGACAGTTCTTTTGTACACTGTGACTTGATTTGGGCTTGTCTGATGTATTGTTATACTTGGACTTATTTATTATTGAAAGGCAGAGTTAACAGAGATAGGGAGAGAAAGCTTCCATCTGCTGGTTCACTTGTCAAATGGCCACAACAGCTGGGGCTAGGCCAGGGCCAGGCTGAAGCCACGAGCCTGGAACTCCATCTGGGTCTCTTACGCGGATGGTGGAGGCCTAAGGATTTGGGCCATCTTCTGCTGCTTTCTGAGGGTCATTGGGTGGGAACTGAACAGCTGGGATTTGAACTGGCACTCATAAGGGATGCTGGTGTCACAGGTGGCAACTTAACCTGCTGTACCACAATGCTGGCCCCAAGATATAAATCTTTGATAAGAAGATCCTAGAAATGATACTAGGTTCTTCTCATTGCATTCTACAAGGTGGAACAGTTTTGACTGGATGATTACTAACTTTGCCCACTGACATGGTGATAGCCAAGCTTCTCCATGTTCTCTTTTCCTTCTAATGAATAAATATTTTCTTTAATTATATCACTATTCCATTCTTAGTCACTGATTTTATTCATTTATGTACATAATTGCTGATTCATGGATTCCTATTTTACTCAGTAAGGACCCAAGAACTTGAGCCATCACCTGCTGTCTTCCAGGGTGCACATTAGCAAGGCAATCAGAGACAGGATTGGAACCCAGGGACTGAATATGGGATGCAGGTGTCTCCAAGTGGTGTCTTTAACCATGGGGCCAAATGCTTGTACCATCATTATTAATTTGAGTGCAAACTGTCTCTGGTTTGGCCAGTTGGAGACTCTTCAAGATGGCCTCCGTGTCTTGTTGACTAATCCTTACTACTTCTTCTTTTCTTTTTTTTTTTTTTAAAGACTAATTTATTTATTTATTTGAGAGGCAGAGTTACAGACAGAGAGAGGGAGAGACAGAGAGGTCTTCCATCTGCTTGTTCACTCCCCAAATGTCCGCAATGGCCACAGCTGGGTGGATCTGAAGCCAGGAGCCAGGAACTTCTGGGTCTCCCACATGGGTGCAGGGGCCTCAGCACTTGGGCCATCTTCCACTGCTTTCCCAGGTGCATTAGCAGGACCTGGATCGTAAGTGGAGCAGCCAGGACTTGAACCAGTGTCTATATGGGATGACAGCACCACAGGCGGAGGCTTAACCTATTATACCATAGTGCTGGCTCTGACAGATCCTTACTTTCTAAAATCTAAGATGCCTCAGGCTCATCCTATCCCTTTCCCACTCCAACTATGGAATACATTGCATCTTCAAAATATATGTTCTCTAGATTATGAGGGAACAATATATTATTTCTTATGTGCTCATCTTAAGGGACAATCAATGAATCTCTAAAGTAATGGTAATGATTTAAAAGAGAGCAAGTTTAAGACTGGCAAAAATGAATGTATCAGATCAGAATTTTTACAATTTCTACATCACTCTTCTCTTGACTGTTTTGAAATTGCAGTAAAACCGCCTGATTGCCTCTCTCTCTGAACTCTAAGAACCAACACACTATGTTTTAATTGAAAATGTTATTTTCGAAACTGTGATCCACATAATTGTGTAGTAACTGTTAAATTCTGAGAGTTTTCTGGCTGAAGGCATCCATGACCATATTCCCCAGTGTCACATCAAAGACAACAGTAAGGAAAAGACGCTCTCAAGACTCTTCTGCAACTGATGGACAAAGTCATGGCTCATTGCCTTTGGTGTGACTGATGAAGTGAAGTCACCAGCAAGACCGTTCCTTTCAAGGGCGTTATTTGGTACATTAACACCACCATAATTTTGTATGTGCAAATGTAGCAAATCATTTCAAGAGATTCAAAAGACTACTTTCTCAGAAAATCACCTGGAGAACAGAAGACTTGGCTTGACAGTGTACATATCTGAGTTAGCAATATACTTTCTTTAATCCAAGTAGGAATGGAGAGTGATGGGGTTACACAAGCTTTAATATAAAACATGAAAAAAGACATTTATTTTTCAATCACTTTCACTTAAAAATTTTACATGGTAGTAAAATTCATTAAAGTATTTCATTATCTGAAAATTATACCCTGAGGGTACAAAAGAAATACATTTGTATATATCAAGACAGTGACACACCTCTTCCAGTAACAGTACTAATTTAGCATGAAATTATGAGCCAGAGACTTCCAAATGCTTGTGGAACCAATTTTTCGAACAAGCCAGTGAAATAACTATTATAACAGTCACTTAAAAAGCAAAGCAGCCAAAGCTTTGGAAAATCCCCTAATCGTAAAGCTAAGAATCAGCTAACACTCAAGACAGAACTAACTAAACCCTCCAAACAGGGCTAAGTTAGGCTGGGGGTAGGCACACTAGCCTACTGTAAGTGTTAAAAGTTTCACCAAGGATAAGGAGGTTTCACCAGGGGAGCTGGTAGCCTGGCCCAGTAGTCAGGAATATCTGTGTAAGGAAGGCAGCCCACTGTAGGGTGTCAGAGCACAAGTAGGATGAACAGAGTATCTGTCTCCACAAAAGCATGGTCTGGCATTAGGTGATGTGGAGGAGCAGGACAAAGCCTGGCACAAAGCATTTGAGCATGAGCTCCATTAAAAAGGTCTCTGTCTAGGTGGTGTTGTGTAGTACTGGTTAAGTCACCTCTTGCAGTGCCAGCATCCCATATAGGTACCAGTTCAAGTCCTGGCTGCCCTACTTTTGATCCAGTTCCCTGCTAATGATCCTGGGAAAGCAGGGAGGATGGGCCAGGTCCTTGGGCCCCTGCTACCCATGTGGGTGACTCAGAAGAAGCTCCTGTCCTTTAGTTTCAGTCTAGCCCAGCCTTTGCCAATGTGGTGGAGATTGAACTAGTGGATGGAAAATCTCTCCCTGTTTCTCCCTCTCTCTGTAACTCTGCCTTCCAAAGAAATAAAAAACAAATCTTAAAAAAAAAAGTCTCTGTAAGGAAAAGCAACCTGGTATGGGATGTCAGAGCCTAGACAAGGTGAAAAGGGTATCCATGCAGAGTTAGGAGCTCTGGTGAGAGCCTGGTGTGTGATGATGAGAGTCCAAGCTTGGTGAAAAAACAATTTTCACAATGAAGGGACAGTGGTAAGTTTGGTTACATATAGGAGGACGGATCAGAATAAGTAATTACATTAAGGATACTAGGAGGTAGGCATTTCACTGTCAGAAAACAGAGTTACAGATACGAAAAGGAAGAAAACTAGTATTGTAGTACTGGACTAAAATTGGAAGTATCAGAATCAACTCATTGTTTTCAATATAAACACATACATAAGAATGTAGATGTAAATGAGTGCGTATATGCATTTATACATAATATATGTATGTATAAACAACATTTACTCCCCAGCTGTTTTTACTGAGAAGGCTTGGGAGCAGTGATATTTCAGTAACAATGAGCTTATCTAGTTCTCACATCTTGACATCTAAATAACATTCTCCAAAAAAAGCTAGATTACAGAATCAGTCTCTACAGAAGGACAGTACTGGGACATTGGGTCAACACTGAATGGGGTCAGAGATTAAGATATAGTAATATACCAATGTTATCATCCTGATTTTGGTGACTGCATTATATGGTTGTTAGCAGAAAACCTTATTTAAGAAATAAACACTAAAGTACATGGAAGTGACAGGACTTCAGATCAGTAACATACACTTTGTAGATAACTTTTTTGTAAGTTTGATATTAAATGGACTAGTAGATAAACAGAAACAAGGAAGGCAGATAGGAGGTAAGGTGGAGGGCACAGAGAACTACTTACTGAGGTCTTCGGCCAGTTGAACACGTTTACCAGTAAGCAATTTAACTTTCTTTTCACTGTCTTCAGCAAAATCTTCCAACACCTCTTTAACGTTTTTCTCTAATCGCCTAACTGTTCAAAATAAATAAAGAAATTGGAGGAGTTTTTTAATAGATACTCCAGGATAATAATATTAACCATAGGAGGGGTCTTCAAAAAGTTCATAAAAAACATATTATGAAAAACTATGTGTAGATTTTAACTCTTTTGCACCAATATAAACTTATCTTTTATTTTACATTTTCCCAAGACTTTCTTGAAGTATTCTCTATTGAACAGTAAGTTCTTATGTTTTCTTATCATGTTAGATCTATTAAGTTTATAGTTGTCAAAATTACAGAGAGAATTTCTGACATTATATAGCACGTTTTAACAGCACATAACTGACACAAATATCAGAAAACAGCATATTCCTAATTCAAAATACTTTAAGGAAAGCACAGATTTCTTGGGAATCTATTACTAATCTACTTTTTGTGTAATAAAGGTAGATTCTTGCTATGTTTCATCTTCTACTTTTTCAATTATGATTTATTATTTTTTAAAGGCAAATTATAATTTTTTCTAATAAATCTAGTTTTAATGAAGTTTTGCGATCCTTCTACTAAAAATGGATGCTACTACCATTTTAATGCCAAAATGAGAAAGCATTAGCCCTTGTGGCTTACCTTCAGTGTTTGTAAGTTGCTGCCTTAAAGTATTGGCAGTGATAGCAAGCATGCGCTGTATTCGCCAAAACAGGACAACATCATTGCATTCCAACTGAAATATTAAACAATTAAGATTACCAGAAGCAAATCTATAAATGAAAACCAAGTGCTTATAGAGACAACTACCAAAGTCAGTACCTATATCTTGGGCTTTAATATACATTATTACATTTATCTAATACATATAATTCTATAATTAGAAACAGAGGCAACTTTTCTGTACAGATCCATGAAATTCTGCCTGTTCTGAGTCTTAACTACCCTATATCTACATAGATTTGTTGGTTTTATTTTTTTTAAAGATTTATTTATTCATTTGAAAGTCAGAGTTACACAGAGAGAAGGAGAAGCAGAGAGGTCTTCCATCTGATGGTTCACTCCCCAATTGGCTGCAACAGTATTTCCTTAGCTTATATTTAGTTTCCATTAACAATCATGCTTATCTTAAATATGTCCTTGGGTCAACCCCTTTTGAGTGTGCACTAAAGCTGGTTTTGTGATTTAGTTGTATTTCAAAATACATTGATATTTAAACTTTTATTTAAAGAATTTATTTAATTTATTTGGAAGTCAGAGAAATAGAGAGGCAATGAAACAGAGGGGTCTCTCATCTGCTGGTTCACTCTTTGCAAGTGCCTGTAACAGCTAGGGTTGGGCAAGGCCAAAGCTAAGAGGCAAGAACTCAATCCAGGTCTTTCAGTTGGATGGCAAAGAGCCAGCTACTTAAGCCATCACCTCCTACCTCCTAGGATGCACATAGCTCTGTAGTAGAGGTAGGACTTGAACTCTGATATTGGATGCAGATACACCAAGTGGCAGTGGCATCTTAACCAGTGTACCATATGCCCTTCCCTCAGATTACATATACACACACACACATACCACATTTAAAGATTTAAAGTTTATTCTGTAGAGTTTTTTTCAATAATTAAAATTATGCAAAAACTTTTTTATGTAAGTGAATTTAAATACAAATTTATTTTAAGCTTAAGAAAACAAAAGAAAAGTATTTCAGAGGTCTTAGATTGCTGAGTTTTTTCAGAAGGCTATTTAAAAGCATGTTTTGTCTGTAAGAAAATGCCCAAAATATATCAATCTGCTGCCACCTAGGGGTTACTTTGTAAAAAGTGACGCTACATTATTTTAAAAGTCCATTATAGTAACTTCAGTTCTTTTAAGGAATTATTTAATCTAAGGGGCCGGCATTGTGGCATAGGGGGTAAGGCCCTTGCTTGCGATGCTGGCATCCTATAGGGGCACTGGTTCAAGTCCTGGCTGCTCCACTTCTGATCCAGCTCCCTGCTAATGGTCTGGGAAAAGCATCAGAGGATGACCCAACTATCTGGGCCCCTGTCCCTCATGTGGGAGATCCAGAAGAAGCTTAGGGGTTCCTTTGGCCTGGACCAGCCCTGGCTGTTGGGCCATGTGGAGAGTGAACCAGCAGATGGAAGATTCTCTCTCTCTCTCCCCCTCTCTCTAACACTGACTTTCAAATAAATAATATTTTTTAAAAATAAAGGATTATTTAAAACAAGGTTTCAGTGATATGAAGAATGATACATAAAAAAGTACAGTAAAAATTTTTTTGCAGCATGTTTTCTACCATGTAAATGGCTGGTTATACATATACACACACACACACACACACCCTCCCTGTGGATAGAAAAAAATTGAACAGAAAGCCATGTTAACTAAAATTATTTCTAGATCAGAGGATTATAAATGATTATTTCCTTTTACATATATTTTCACATATATATTTAAACACATACATACTGTTACAGGTGCCAGGGATGACATGTATGTAAGATGCAGTTACTACCAAAGGGACAAACATCTTTGAAATGATAAGAATTATGTTAATCTTCATAGATTATACATACTTTTTCCAGATGATTAAAGGATGTAAAATTAAGATTAAAGCCAAAGTTTAATAAACATCTTATACATTTCTCTGCTTTTGGAGTTCTTACCTCAGAATCTACAAAATGCCTTTGGTAATAGTAAAAGCCTCTTCGACAAAGGTTACAATGGTTTAGAGCTGTTTTTAAGAAATGTCTTCTATACACTTGATGCCAAGTATCCTTAATCTAAAATGAGAAAAGAAAACAAAATTATTGTGTACACTCTTCTTATTGATCAACTATACTCAGAAGCTGTATAGAAATAGTTTTCTGTAAGAGTTAATTAAAAGCAACAACAATATTGTGTGGGTATTCTACCACGTTTTTTATTCATATAACATTTTTTCAAGACAAGGATTAGATTTGCTACTAGTCTATCAGTTTGTGTAATTCAAGATTTACATTTTAAACAAAAGCTGTTAGTATATTCAAACAATCGTCTTATAGAATAAAGTCCCTTAGTTAGAAGTGAGGATAACCATAGCAAAAACAGATCGAAAGCCTTGACAAAGGCAAGAGTTCAGACTTGGAAGCTAATCTAGGACAATGCTCATTAACCCAACAGTATCTCCTTTCTGGTGATTATATATTTAAATATATTTTCAAAGTATGATAGTCTTATTTTAAAAATTCTTATTTATTACTTATTTACATTTTATTTGAAAAGCAGAGAGACAGATATCTTCCATCTGCTGATTCAAATATCTATAATATAATCAAATATCTATAATAGTTGGGGATGGGTCAGGCCAAAGCGAGAAGACTGGAACTCAATCTGGGTCCCCCATATGGTGGCAGAAGCCCAAACATTTGAGCCATCACCTGCCGTATCCCAGGATGCGCATCAGCAGGAAGCTGGACTCAGAAGTAGAGCTGGGACTTGAATCCAGGTGCTTTGATATGAGATGAAGTATCCCAAGTAGTGTCTTAACACTGCCATCAAAATACCTGCCCCTCATTACTGATTATTAAATTTCACTGCAACCATACCAACATGATCCCCCACTACTTTTATTACTACCCAGTCTGCTCAATGTTCTCTCATATCAATTGTCTTTTTCTGAGCATAATAATATTAAGCAGGTAGAATAACTATCATCAATACCATCTGACAAATGAGGAATGTGGGGCTCAAAGACATTATATCAACTACTAAAGGTAATATTACTAACTCATGTAATGTAATTGGATTAGAATTCACATCTCTTTTTTTTTTTTTAAGATTTATTTATTTGACAGGTAGAGTTACAGACAGTGAGAGAGAGAGACAGAGAGAAAGGTCTTCCTTCTGTTGGTTCACTCCCCAGTTGGCTGCAACGGGCTGGAGTTGCGCTGATCTGAAGCCAGGAGCCAGGTGCCTCTTCCTGGTCTCCCACACGGGTGCAGGGGCCCAAGCACCTGGGCCATCCTCCACTGCCCTCCCGGGCCACAGCAGAGAGCTGGACTGGAAGAGGAGCAATGGGGACTAGAACCAGGTGCCCATATGGGATGCTGGCACCGCAGGCGGAGGATTAACCTAGTGTGCAAGCGGCACTGGGCCCAGAATTCACATCTCTTAACATCCCTTTTAGTATCTTCATTATGGTCTTTTGTTTGTTTGCTTGCTTTTATTTATTTTAGGATTTTGCAAAGTATATAGGACAAAGTGTCACTTGGAAAAAACTAAATTTTCTTGCTCACTGAAAGTAATTCAGATACATAGTCAATCCACAGCCTAAGATACTGGAAAAACTAAAAAAAAAAAAAAAAAAAATCAAATCATATAATCTCTTCCATTTTACTTCTAAGACAAAAATCTTTCTGCTGTATTAACCAACACAAAGTATACACACTAACAGCCACATAAACTTTAAAAGTATCAAGAGCTAGGACCAATGTGGATAAATTATAAGTTTACATCTATAATCAGTTAAAAATTTCATGTTCAACTTATAATGCTAAAAATATAACAGCTTTAACTGCTGAGTTTGAACTTGGGTGGAATTTAAATGCAATCATTCCTCAAGTACAGGAACAAAAATAGCAGATAATCTTTTAAAAACAATGTATGTGTAGCAAAGAAAAAAAAGTTTTAAAGATTTATTTTTTATGTATTTGAAAGGCAGATCTAGAGAGGAAGAGATGGAGATGTCCTCCATTCTCTAGTTCACTCCCTAAGTGGGTGCAATGGTCAAAGCTGGGCTGGTCTGAAACCATGAGCCAGGAGCTTCTTCTGGGTCTCCTACATGGGTGCAGGGGCCCAAGCACTTGGGCCATCTTCTACTGCACCCCCAGTTGCATTAGCAGGGAGCTGGATGAGAAGCAGATCAGCTGGGACTCAAAACAGCTTCAATATAGGACGCTGGCACTGCAGGAGGTGCCTTAATCTACTATGCCACAGTGCCAGCCCCAATAAATTTTTACATGATTACTTTCTCCATCAGATTTACTTTTTTTGATTGGGTTTTGCTTATAAAACAAACTTTTAAAATATTTATTTATTTATTTGTAAGGCAGAGTTACAGAGAGGCAGAGGTAGAGAGAGAGAGAGAGAGGTAGAGAGAGAGAGAGAGAGATCTTCAATCCACTGGTTCACTCCCCAAGTGGCCCTAACGGCCGGAGCTGGGCTGATCTGAAGCCAGGAGCCAAGAGTTTCTTCTGGGTCTCCCATGTGGGTGTAGGGGCGCAAGTGCTTGGGCCATCTTCTGCTTTCCCAGGTGCATTAGAAAGAGCTGGATCAGAAGTGGAGTAGCGGGGACTAGAACCGGTGCCCATATGGAATGCTGGCACTGCAGAAGATGGCTTCACCCACTAATCCACAACACCTGCCCCATAAAATAAACTTTGGAATTCTTACATCACACTAAGCAAGAGAGAATGTAGGCTGGGGAACTTTTTTTTTAAATTTGCCATAAATAAGCATCATGAAGAGAAGCAAAAAGTCTGAAGTGTCGGCTATTTTTATCTAATATTTATTTTAAGTGAGGAAAATAAGAACTCAAAGACCTTTCCAATTTAATGAAAAGTTATTTACAACTCTTTCAAAGTCTTTTCCACTCATAAGCATATATAAACAGAAATTATGTCTTGCAATCTGAAACAGTGAGACGTGATGCAAAGTCTGGATGCATTTCGTTCCCTTCTCCAAGAACTGCTCAACTTGTCCAAGTAAATACACTTTTTAAATCTCAATTTTCTCCTTTACAAACCAAAGTGATACATTTAACAAAACAACACTGAGAATAAAATTTCTACTCTTCAATCAAAAATTTATCATCAGCAAATGTTCAAAGTCAAATTGAACAGTTAAATTTTAATCCATTAGGAGTAGCAACATTTTACTGTAAGAAACAAAGATTATGCAAGTCAAGTCATGCTAAAAAGCAATATTCATTACCAAGCTTGGATCTACTGCTACTCCTCGGGACTCAAGGTTCTTTCGGACTGTGGTTATCTCATCACTTGCAAGATATGCTGGGTGTTCTTCATTACACTTCAACATTTTCTCCAGTTCATTCTTGGTTTCATTGTGGACACACTTAGAAATGTTTAAAAGAAGACTATGTTTAGGTGGCTCATGATTTGGCATTTGTCAAAACAGAGTCTGAGTTGTTTTTTTTTGTGTGTGTGTGAGAAGGTTTTTACTTAATTAATATAAATTTCCTATGTACAACTTTTAGGGACAGAGTCTGAGTTTTAATAACTATGTTACTGTCACCAATATGTGACACAAACTTAATCACAACAAACAAAAAATTCTCTGGTTTATGAATGAGTAGTTGGCCTATGAATGCAGTGCTACTTCTCTTGATAGAGGTGAAAAAACACAGTCCCATTTGTTCCATTCTGTTTTTTCTGAATTTTTTTACCATCAAGTTACTGCATCAGGCACCTTATTATATACTTACTTTCTTGACCTTATGGGATAATTTGGATGTAGAAAAAGTAACCTGAATACATGGTAAGAGATCATGTTCTATACATGCCTCATATCTAGCAACTAGATGACCGAAACAACTCCTGTCTGTTGACAAGCTTTTCTGGTAATTAAATTAAATACAAAATGCATCATTTGGTTTACTAAAAAGGCTTTTAATTAAAAATCACACTTCAGACTGCTGCTGTGGGGTACCTAGCATTCTTAAATTCACTTCCACCCTGTAATTACTTGTCAATCTCTTCACCAGTGGAAGAATACATACACACAGCAGTTTTGTTAAGTATGAAAACAAGACTTTTTTACTGGATAAAATTAAATTTATCTTGTCATTTTTCAACCCTTCACTCAAAATTGTAGAATAAAATAAGCTAGCTTATAAGTAATTCACTTATTACTCTAACAAATTGCTACAACAGTTCTTGCCCAAACTGGACCACAGCTATAGAATATGATTATTTATATGAGGATGTTCAGAAAGTTAATGAAAAAATGGAATTAAAACATGAGTTTATTTTGGTACAAATAAATATTGAAAACGATGCATGGATTTTCCTAGTATTCCTTTTTCATGGACTTTCTGAAGGCCCTGGTATAAGAATGACAGTTGTCAGTGGAGCTTTTAACTAAACTTCCTCAAGACATGACTTTAGAAACTTTAGAACAAATATTATTTAATGAAGAAAAAGTCACTGTTTGCTCAAACATCTGTTAGCCAGTCTAAGGCAGGAAAGAAACATGGCCTGTGACTCATCCTCCTCCTGGCCTGTGTCTTCACTTCACCTTCCTACCTATCACCACTCCACTGCCACCCACCATCGTTGGCCTCCAGAAGAGAATGCTCTCCCATCTATCCTGTCCAAGATTTCTACTAGTTCAGCTCAGACAAGATAAGAATATTTCAAAGGCAGGGATTTTATTAGAAAACTAAGGAAAAGGTAACACAAAAGCACAAAATAGTCTTCATTTTTAACATAAGATTGCTCATCTTTAACACAGAATTGACCTTAATTTTTTCTTGTCAAATCCTATCACTCTAAGACAGAAGGAACATGGCTACCCAAACTGCTCTTCTAGAATCTGTTTGTCATCTTTTTTTTTTTTTTTTAAGATTTTATTTATTTATTTGAGAGGTAGAGTTACAGACAGTGAGAGGGAGAAACAGAGAGAAAGGTCTTCTGTCTGTTAGTTCACTCCCCAGTGGCCACAACGGTCGGAGCTGCGCCAGTCCGAAGCCAGGAGCCAGGTGCTTCTCCCCGGTCTCCCATACGAGTGCAGAGGCCCAAGGACTTGGGCCATCCTTTAATGCTTCCCCAGGCCACAGCAGAGAACTGGATTGAAGAGGAGCAGCCGGGACTAGAACCGGCGCCCATATGGGATGCCGGCGCTGCAGGTGGAGGATTAATCTACTACGTCACAGTGCCAGCCCGTTTGTCATTTTTTAACCTCCAGGTATGAGGTCAGCACAGTGGTTTTTAATGGGAGTGGGAGAAGACAGGTTAGAGAAGAACTGGACTAGTAAGCTGGACATGGGGCTATCTTTGGAAGTGTAAAAAAACAAAAACAAAATCATATAGTTACATCCTCTCATCTGCTCCAGCAATTCTCATGTTCCTTTCTTCTATATTCCACATTATGACCTCCACTCTGTAATCTGCCCAAGTCTTACATTTGCTGCCCTGAAACCTGGTGGGAGAAGGCTCTTCTCGTAAGGATTTCCAGATTCCTCTTCTAGACAAATGGACTCTGCATTGACTTTAAAGCTAATTCCTTTGCTTCTCTTGAGAGGATTTCCTATACAACCAGAAATCATTTCTTTTCTGAGTATTTTGCCATGCATATTTACCACTAGTAGCTGAGGCAAGTTTTGTCAATGTTAATTATTCTGGAGACTTTACACCTAATTTCACTGAGCCTTAATGGCTAGACACTTTCTTGCATTTATCTGCCTTCTAGCAGCTTTCTAATCAATCCTCCTTCCTGTCTCAAAGTCAGAAACCTCTAACAGATCCCAGAGAAAAGCTTTTCTGACAGAACTCCTTCTCTCAGCCCATCTGTAGAGTAGAGATAACTGATGTGCCCTGAACACAGGCAAGATCCAATCTCTGACTCTGTCCCCTCTTCAGCTACTCTTCAGTCTCCTAATGACTCATTATTTTTTTCCACAAAAATCATGACAGACAAAAGAGGAAGGCTGTCTCTTCACTATTTTGAGACAGTTTCTGATTTATATCTGATCGCTTAAGAAACAAGAAATGGGGAAAACTAGAAAAAAATGAAATTATATAATTTAAGTAACTCTATACTTAAAAAATATAAATGGAGAAATATGTCATTTGGTAATTTTCATTCTCCTTATCTCTTATCTCAATTTTTCCACTTCTTGGCCTTCTTCATCCAATTAAATGGATTCAAGGAATCAAAAAACAAGAGAAGGAAGTAGACTGGATGCCAACTTTTTTTCATTACTTCATTAATTCAAGTATTTGGACATATATCCTATTATAACTCCTTCATTTAAATAATTTTAAGAACAAGATAGTGCCATAAAATTGGAAAAGAACCATAAGAATATGGCAGGAGTAAAAAGGGGTGAAGGTAGGGTAGGGTCTCACTTGTAAAGTTATTTGTATTCTATCATTTTGTTCTTCTGAAGTGCTCATTTATTAAATTTTGAAATCTACAATTCAACTTCTATCTGAAGTTTTATACTTATTTTCTGAACACAGGAACAAAAATACAAAAGAATAAAGTAATTTGAATAGCCTATCAGTAGAAAAATACAGAAATAATAAACTGGCATGTGTCAAAGGAAAAAAAAATCATTTTCCCTCAACCACATTCACTCATTGTACATCATCGGAAACCCCATCCATTTTTTTCTATTTTTTTTAACCTCACATTAGAAAACTGAAACAAAGTAATCAACCAAAGAAGGATATTTCATCTCCCCCTTTCTTTTAATAATAGCATTTTCACTTAAGAAAAAAAATACTTTCTTATATATTTTATTCTAAACATCTGAAAGGTAATATAAAACAAATGAAATTCTCGAGATAGTCATGACCCTGGCAAGGATTATATTTTAATGTTTGAATTAAAATGAACAAAATTACATCATTATAAGACCAAAGACTTCTTTGTTTTTACCTGCTCTTGGGTCCGATTCTTCCAGTACAACCACCTCTTTTTCCAGTCTGGACCTATCATGTTTTCAATTGCATTTTCAGCTAGAAAAGTTTTTAAATAGTTAATTTATCAAGAATTGTATCATTTGCCCAATATCTAAATTATAGCTAACAAATGGTCTTGTGTTCTTCACATCCAAGTGCTATACCAATATAAAGTCAGTTGAAATTTAAAAAAAACCTATGACTGATTTGGCACATGTATAAGATGGAATTTAATTATATGTTTTTAGAATCTTCTAGAAGCAAAACTTCTTATAAAAACACTAAAATATTCTGAATTATAGCTTTTTTTAAAAAACATGAGTATACATAGGCATCACATGTCCAACCTATTTAATCTTTTTAGTAGTAACAAAGTAGTTGACTAAAAAATATCACAAATAATGTTCAACTACAGTATAATAACAAAGACCTGGAAATGTTGATTATGCCTTTACAAATGTTCACTCAAATGGATGACCCCTTCAGCACTGCAAATACTCAGAACTCTACCACCCATGTCCCTGCTTACTATCCTGTAGACGAGCCTGCAGAGCTTCTTCCATAAAATAGATTGCTGCATCCCACTGCTGCTTATCAGATATGGAGCGGTCTTCTAAAGCATTGTGTTGAATAACTCTCTGAAATAACAAGAAAAAGGGAATTTGATTGTTTTGTAACTTTATTCAAATCAACAGCTTTCCAAATTAAGCAAGCTAACCATTACTGAGTGTGAGGCTAGGGAACTTTATGCATTTAACTGTATAAAATCCAATACCCAAAACCCTAATATTCAGGGCTTAATGTAACCACAAGACCATATGACTTGTGCACTAGCATTTTGAAAAAAAGGAGAAAAAATTAATAACCACTGTCACTGTTAATAGCAGTGAAAAAATAAGACACTTAAAAGGTCTAGATTATCATAAGTATTAATTATTTACTACAATGCAGAACTCTTTTTCAAATTTTATTATTTGAGTGAATGAATGAAAATGACATCATTCTCTCGTTAAAGCATTTAAGGATAATATATGGTTTTAAAACATGAAGACAAACATTCACTCAAAGGAAAATGTTAATTACAACAGCCCACAGTGAGATTCGCATTCTCCTAGAAAACTGCTCAATCCTGTCACTCAACAGTGCCTCTCTTCATATTCTGAACCAAGCAGGTGCTTAAGAAAGGTCTGATTATGATGGTGACAACTTTTTTTTTTTTTTTTTTTTTTTGGACAGGCAGAGTTAGTAAGAGAGAGAGAAAGACAGAGAGAAAGGTCTTCCTTCTTCCATTGGTTCACCCCCGCAAATGGCCGCTATGGCCGGCACACTGAGCTGATCCAAAGCCAGGAGCCAGGTGTTTCCTCCTGTCTCCCATGAGGGTACAGGGCCTAAACACCTGAGCCATCCTCTACTGTACTCCCGGGCCACAGCAGAGAGCTGGACTGGAAGAGGAGAAACTGGGACAGGACGGGTGCCCCAACCGGGACTAGAACCCGGAGTGCCGGGCCAAAGGCAGAGGATTAGCCTACCGGCCGATGGTGAGAACTTTTTACAGGACAAAAGATGTATCAGTTGGTGGGCAGTCAGAAACCAGGCTTTGTTGTCAGACAGGGCAAGGAATGAATCCCAGCTGTCGATGACAATAACAGGATTGCTTACAAATTAGATCAAGTAATTTGAAACACTTAGCAGAGTTCCTGATACATAGTGAACATTCAAAACATTACCACAGAAGGTAAAAATAGAAACAGCTATCTAAGGCCCACGAAATGGCTAATGGATGTCAATTTGAGAAGTCTGGCTTGGCTTTTCTTCCTGAAAGCCTATAGCAGGGAGTGATTTTTAGAAAGGCAAAAAAACGTCAAAATGCAGATTACAAGTCATAAATTTGTTTCATTACTGTTACTTAAAATTCAGAATGTAATTTACAGAGTTGTATCAAAATATTTTATGAAAAAGGTATCAATTTAAGAAATTACTTAAAAATATGAATCTGATATCTGATTATACAGACAACATACCAAGCTGTCCTCTGCAAAGTCATTCCACTTGTGGCGTTTAATACTTTCTTCTTTAACAGCTTCTTTAAGTTTATCAAATATGTCATCATGTTCTTTGCCTTTGGGTTCTGTCATAAAGCGAGAAAATTCTTCTTGTAGGGTCTCCCAAGCAACCTAGAATTATTTAAAACAAAAAAGCTGTATTTATGCTACATATTATATTTCAATTACATAGCATGAAAAATAACATATGAATTCAAGCTAAACAGACCAGTAAATCAGCTTATCAACAAATATATATGAAACCACATCAATAAAGTGGCAGCAAGTATATACTATTGTCCAAAAGTCCTATTCTGGGAGCTGCTGGGACAGATTTGGCCTCTTGACATATTTTGTCAGACACGCACAGTGTTTTAAATTAAAAAAAAAAAAAGTTGCAACATTTAAAAACTGGGAGACTTCATATAAGAATCTGCACTGCCAGCTTCTTCTGAACTATCTGGGAACGGTACACCCTTATTCCTACATGGCGCTACCTGCTGGAGCTGAACAGGGGCTGCCTCCATTAGGGAAGGTATACATTTGAAGTCAGCCACCAGATTCAGTTCAACTGAGTTTGCCTGCTGCTTCTACATTGTGAAAAGTTTAAAGGTCTCAGTTAGCAATTCAGTCATCTTCACATCTTTGCATTTAAGCAAAGATACGAAATAATGAATTAATACTTTCATAAGGCTATTGTTCTGCTTTGTATTACAGGTAACTTCTAAATTAATTGAACAATGAAACAGCACAGTGTCAAAAGTAATTCATAACTAAACCTACTGAGGATTAAGTGGGTTTTAAATGTTGGACTTTATCTCTAGTCCTCCCCTACTTTAAATATAAAGAAATTTTCTCATCAAGAAAGGTGACTGTGCAAAAATACCGAGGGTGGTTGGAATTAACATGCAGGCGTCTTGACCCTCACCATATGCACACTACTTCCACCACACCTAAGGCTGACAGAAGAAAGCAGCAGGAGACTCATTCCCTGCCGTTTTCATGAGCACCTTCACTGCTTGAACTTTTGGATATGAAAGTATTCTATCATGGGACAGGGCCGAGAAAACTGCTAGAGTCAGCGGTGAGGAGAGACATGGAAGCAGTGACAGTAGCTCTCTCATTACTTAGGGTAAATGTGTTGAGTTGCCCTGGGGTTCAGCAACACACAACTTAGGCAGACAGGCAGGGAAAATACTTAGAGGCTTAAAGAAATTGAGAGCACAGGTGAAGAACTGGGACTGTGGTAGGTCAGGAGAGGAAACCATATCTGAATAATTAGGAAATGGCATTTTGTTTCTAAGTAAGAAAAAATTACTTTTAACATTGACTTAAATTTTTTTTGAGCAGTTTCATACAGAAGCACAGGAGAATATCACTCTTTAAGAGTAATGTGCAGCTCAGATGGATGATCCTAACAACGGCAGTTGCATTCCTGGGTGGTTACTATGGGCCAGGTAGTATCTACACTTTGTACCAATCCTAGCTTATTGAATCCTAACAACCCTGTGAGGTGGGCAACACTGCCATTCTTACTTTACAGGTAATGAAACAGAAAGGTTTAAGCAACTAGCCCAAGGATCTCACAGCTATCAAGTCACAGCGAAGATACATAGGTAATAAGCAGGATCCTAAGAAAATAGTATTTAAGTATTACTGAGCCCTGGCCAGTGCCGTGGCTCAATAAGCTAATCCTCCGCCTTGCGGCGCCGGCACACTGGGTTCTAGTCCCAGTCGGGGCGCTGGATTCTGTCCCGGTTGCCCCTCTTCCAGGCCAGCTCTCTGCTATGGCCCGGGAGTGCAGTGGAGGATGGCCCAAGTGCTTGGGCCCTGCACCCACATGGGAGACCAGGAGAAGCACCTGGCTCCTGGCTTTGGATCAGCGCAGTGCTGAACCAATGGCAAAAAAAAGACCTTTCTCTCTGTCTCTCTCTCTCTCTCTCACTATCCACTCTGCCTGTTAAATAAATAAATAAATAAAATAAAATAAAAAATTAAAAAAAAGTATTACTGAGCCCTAAAGAAAATCAATAAGTAAAATGTTTGGTCCATTAAATATTTCACTTAAGGAATCTCTGCCCACAGAAAAAATTCAAAATATTTCACATTGAAGCAAATTTTGGTTTTGTTAAATGTTATCTTTGAAAGAACCTCAGGACAATACCATACCAATTAATAAGTTTTTATAACAGTTGTAATTGGTTGCAACGTTAAGGTTAGTCCCAACACGCAGATGAGGAACAAAGATTAAATTGAGTATAAGAGCCAAAAAGAAAGAGTGGCTGTGATGGGAATAAAACTTGAAACTCACAGCTCCTACTCCCTTCAGATAATGCTTCTTACCCATTTAATTAAATTATATCCTAACCTCTACTGCTTTATTAGGAAGCTGTTTATCAGTCCACTGTTTAAGCTTGATATCCACTGTAGTATTAAAAGTTCCTGAATTCATGGTCTGTGCAGCTGGAAGATAGATGTTTTCAATCACATGAGTTGAAACTCTTTCCCACAAAGACTGTTGAAGGATTTCCTCCCTGAAATGAAATAAAAAGTTGCAAAAACACCAAAGCTAATATTAAGTTTTTAAAAAACAGCTTGGTTGAGGTATCATTAACTTAGACTATATATTTTTAAAGTTTTGATAAGTTCTGAAATGTGTATATTATCTGTGAATCACAGCAATCAAGGTAACACACATATCCATCATCCTCAACCCTGGAAACCAGCAGATCTTTCTGTCACTGAATAGTTTGTATTTTCAAGAATTTGATATAAATGCATCCATAGGGCATATATTCTTTTTCTTTTTTGGCTTGTGTTATTTCATTCAGCAAAATCACTTTGAAATTTATCATGCTGATTATATTAATATTTCACTTCTTTCTTATTGCTAAATAGTATTATTTCTGCACTCACCTGTTGATAGATACATGAGCTGCTTCAAGATGTTGGTTATTACAAATCAAGTTATGAGCATTTATGTATAAGTCTTTGTATGGACACACACTTTCATTCCTCTTGGGCAAATAAGGGTAGAATAACTAGATGAATGGTGATTATATATTTAACTTTTTAAGATATTATCAAACTGTTTTCCACTATGGCTGTACTATTTACATTTTCGTTAGCTAAAAATGAGAGGGTTAGATCCTCTATATCCTTGCCAACGTTTGGTATGGTTAGTTATCTTAATTTTAGTCATTCAAGTAGGTTTATGGTTGAATATCATTTTGGCTTGCATTGTTCTAACGGCTAATATTCCAAGCATCTTTTTCATGTACTTACTTACCTAGCATTTTTTTTTTTAGGCTTGTTTATTTGAGAGGCAGAGAGACAGACAGAGAGAGACAGAGAGGCGTTCAATCTGCTGGTTCACTCCCCAGATGGCCGCAATGGCCAACGCTAGGCCAATCTGAAGCCAGGAGCTTCTTCCAGTTTCCCACATGAGTACAGGGGCCCAAGTGCTTGGGTCATCTTCCACTGCTTTCACAGGCCACTAGCAGGGAGCTGGATCAGAAGTGGAGCAGCTAGGACTTGAACCAGTGCCCGTATGGGATGTTGGCTCCACAGGCAGAGGTTTAACCTACTTGCCAGTCCCCACTTGCTTAGTATTGATATACACTTTATATTTGCTTAGTCCAAAGTTGAAATTTTTTTTGGTATAATTTTTACAATTTATTAGACTGCAACACAAAGTATAAAATGTTGACAGGATACTGCTAGGTAAAATTTTTCAATGCTTCATCATTAAAACAATAATACAAGGACAGGTATCATGGTGCAGCAGGTTAAACTGCTGCCTATAACTTTAGCATTCCATTTCGGAGCACCAGTTTGAGTCTGAGTTGCTCCACTTTGGATCCAGTTCCCAGCTAATGCATGTGGGACAGCAGTAGCGGATGGCCCAAGTACTTGAGCTTCTGCAACTTTTGTGGGAGACCTGGATGGAGTTCCAGGCTCATGGCTTCAGCCTTGCCCAGCCCTAGCCGTTGTGGCAATTTGAGGAGTGAACAAGCTGATGGAAGATCTCTTCTCTCTCTTTTTGTCATTCTGTCTTTCAAACAAATCTTTATAAAAAAAGTAATAATGGAAAAGATGCATAATTAAGTTGAGAATCTATCATAACAAATATCTTACAACACAGATCACAAAACGGAAAAAGAACTATTCCCAATTAAAGAAAAAAGAAATCTTGAGAAAGTATTTATTGTTCCCCAAAAATCTACTATAACAGGCTACTACAATTTCAAAACAAAATTAAACAATAACAAAAAAAACTCACCACCAACAACCTCTATCCCAGATATCCTTACAAAGAAACCATAACAAAAATCTAGAACCAAATCCTGAAGAGCCTAAGGTAACTTTCTCAAATGATGCTGCTGCGTTGCAACTCATCAGAGGTACTGTTGTCACCTCCTTATACCCAGCCTCTCCTGCCTGTTCATCCCCAACCTGCTGTGCTCTGACTTCCACTGCTGTTCTCCATCAGATCAACTTTTACAGTGCTCCCAAAATCTTGTTCGATGACAACCTTGCATTCTCACTGTATTTCCCTATTCCTTGTATCCATAGACCTTTCTTGGCTCTCCCCTAAGAACAGTGATGGTCCTCAAATTCTACTGAGTGAAAGCTATAAGGTAGTTGAGAACGCTTCAGAATTTGGAAGTAGAAGTTTTTTCTTTTTTTTTTTTACTTTTTTTTTTTTTACTCCACAGTCTCTCCTCTGGATCACCAGACCCCACCTCTCATGTAAAAATCCCTACAACATGAGACCCCCTCATCTGGTTATGCCACCTGCTACCTTTACTTATTGCTATCATCTACCAATTACTCCAGCATATCCTATAGATTACAGACTTCTTCTCTATGCTACGTTTTGCCATCACCCAGGGATAACCTCCATAAATATATAATTAATATTATAGTTTTACCACCTTCTTCCCAGGAATTATACCTACACTCCATTTTATTAAAAAAAAAGTTTTAAAAATGGAAATTAGCTTTTTTAAAAAAATATTTATTTGAAAGGCAGTGTTACAGAGAGAGGAAGAGACAGAGATAGAGATCTTCTATCCGCTGTTTCACCCCTCAATGGCTATAATGGCTGAGACTGGACAGGGCAGAAGCCAGGAGCCAGGAGCTTCATCTGAGTCCCCCATGCAGGACGCAGGGTCCCATGTATTTGGGCCATTTTCCGCTGCTTTTCCCAGGCACATTAGCGGGGAGCTGGATTGGAAGTGCAGCAGCTGGGACATGAATTCATGCCCATATGGATACTGACATTGTAGGTGGCACCTTTAGCTGCTACCCTACAATGCTGGCACCATAATAACATACTTTTAAGGAACTTTATAGTCATAGGCTTAATCCTCCACTAAATAGAATTCAGCTAAGTGCTGAGGTCTTAGAAATTTTTATTATTTATTTGAAGGGCAAAGAGAGTGGAAGCCAGGAGAAAGGGGTGAAGAAGAGGGAGGGAGAGGGAGAGGGAGAGGGAGAGGGAGAGGGAGAGAGAGAGAGAGAGAGAGAGGGAGGGAGAGAGAGAGAGAGAGAGAGAGAGAGAGAGAGAGAGACACAGGTAGAGATCTCTCATCTGGTGGTTCACTCTCCAGTGCCCACCATAGCTGGAGCTGGGCCAGGCCAGAACCAGGAGCCTGGAACTCAATCGTACTCTCCCAGGGTGGTAGGCTCTCAGCTACTTGAGGCATCACCTGCTGCTGCCTGGCTAAGTGCGTCAGCAGTAGGCTGGAATCAGGAGCACAGCTGGGCCTCACACCCAAGCACTGACATGGGATATGGGCATCCCAAGGAGTATCTTAATTGTTGTGTCAAATGCCCATCTCAGCTGTTTCTTTTTTAAAGATTTATTTATTCATTTGAGAGGCAGAGTTACAGAGAGAGGGAGAGACAGAAAGAAAAGTCTTCCATCTGGTTCACTCCCCAAATGGCTGCAATGGCCAGAGCTGCAATGGCCCAAATGGCTGCAATGGCCAGAGCTGGGCCAATCCAAAGTCAGGAGCCAGGAGCTTCTTCCAGGTCTCCCAAGCCAGTGCAGAGACCCACACACTTGGGCTGTCTTCCACTGCTTTCTCAGGCCATAACCAGAGAGCTGGATCAGAGGAGTAGTAGCCGGGATATGAACTGGCGCCCTTATGGGATGCTGGCGCCACCAGTGGAGGCTTAGCCTACTATGTCACAGTGCCGACCCCCTCTGCTGCTTTTTAAACCTAAACATATATTGTATATAATTTTCCATGTCAACACCCTATATTTTTCAATGGCCTCATAGTAATTCAATCTAAGGATAAGCCAAATATTTTGTAATTACAAATAGCTAACTTTTTTTTATTTATAAACAAAATCACAGTGAGATACTTATGTGTTCATCTTTGTCAAAGGTACCTTCACTTTTCATAAATTCCTAGTAATATGATTACTGGATATAAATGCACTCAATGTTTACTGGACCTTTCTTCATTACCTACACTTCCAATTATGAAATCTTGTTAATCCTTTAAGGTAATCTCTCAAATATCACAAAAAGTGTCTCGGGGCTGGCACTGTAGCATAGCAGGTAAAGTCGCCACCCTGTGATGCTGGCATCCCATATGGGAACGAATTAATGTCCTGGCTGCTCCACTTCCTACCCAGCTCCCTGGTAATGGCCTGGGAAAAGCAGAAGATGGCTTAAGTAGTTGGGGCCCTGCCACCCATGTGAGAGGCCTGAATGAGGCTCCTGGATTTGGTCTGGCCTACCCTGGCGTGACCTTTTGGGGAGTGCCTTTCAAATAAACAGATGAATCCTAAAAAAAAAAAAAAAAAAAAAAAAAAAAGTCTGTCTTCTCCACCCGTACTACCAGTAACCAAGTTCATATCACTATCATCCCTGGCCTAAATTACTGCAACAGCCAACTGCCTCCTTGCTTACACTCCTCTCCATCTGCATTCTGTTCCCTATATTACAGAAATATTTCCAAAATGCAAATACGACCTAAATTTCTTCAGTGGCTTCCACAGCTAAGTTTCTGATCATGGTTTACAAGTCTTAATAATTTTGCTTATTTCTATGGTAAGCCTCTCGCCTCTTTCTTTGATAAAGACACAGGACTCAGCTCCCTATATCACCTTTGTGTTTTCATGTCCTGGCCCTGGCATTATACCTGCCTCTGTCTTTACCAAACACTTTAAATCTCAGATTATAATACTAGAAATCTTTGAGTCTTCAAATCTGAGTTGGGAGAATCATTCATTCTTTTAAATCAAAATAATATTTCCTTTCATCAAAACTTGTATGCATATTATAATAATATCATTTTCCAAAAAGCAAATTTCTATGAAGCCAGCCAGCTATCCTGGAAAAGACGTATCTATACTGACATTCACATGTTAATGATACAGTGCTATCTCCTGCTTAACATCAATAGTTGATTCTTCAATATCACATATGTTGTGTGAAAATGCTAAAAGATTAGTTTCTACTATAAGGCATTACATGTAAAATCTAAACTTCAATAACTTTCTTAATACATAACTGAAGTATAAGAGTATATATACATAAATATTATGTTATGATGTAAACTGCTTATAAGACAGCTTCAAGATCACTGTGTACAGAATAAACAGTTCTGTGAGTTAAATAATTATAAACAACTTAGGCATGTATCCTAAAATATCGTATGAGGCAGTATGCAGCAGAAAGATACCAAATAAAAACTCCTAAGAGAATACCAATTATGTCACAAAAATGAAATGTTTGTGTATGCTGCTGCTGAATTCAATGTGGTATGAACAGCTGAGGTTAGGACCTGGTATGATCTGTTTGTGTTAAGTTCTAGAGTCTAGGGGAATAAAGTTGATGGGAAGATGATAGAGAATCACATGAATTAGCAGCCAGAAGTCCTCTAATACCACCTGAGCCTTGTACCTTCACAATTCCCTTCAGCCATCTGTGTATTAAATGAATAGGATTTATTTTCAAGCTCCACTTTAGTGTAGGTACACACTGATTTTAGAGGTTGCTCCAAACAAAATTCACCTTTCCTTTGATGATGCCAGAAATTAACTGACAGAAGGAGCACATTTTCCTCACCATCAAAGAGCATTAGCTGTTAAGAGTTTACAAAGGATTTTTATGTAACACAACCGAGCAAGGCAACTAGTATTATATTCATTTTCATTCTCATTATATACCTATACCTATACCTATGCGAACATATCTACAGCTTTCTTAGAAGCTCAAAAACTGACTTACATATGGCCAGAGAACAGGCTTAAAATATAATAACAAACATAGTAAATGGTGTTGTAGATATTTAATTAACCAACCAATAAGGATAAAGTCAGAATCTCTTATTCTGAATAAGTATAGGAAGGAGACTAAAAATAAGGAAACTCTGACTTCTAGAAGAGAGATCAGGGTTCACCACAAGTATAGCACTAAGATGAGAAAACCAGTGATTCAGAATTCCAGCTTAAGGACTATACCTTACTATCTGATAACCTTTGTCTATGCCTAAGAAAATAAGAGAAGTACAGAGAATATCATGAGAGTCAGTAAGCACAGTTATGCTTCAAAAATGCTGATAATGATATTTCTTAAAAGTATCACAGAATTCATTAGAAAATTTATGCACAAAAATTTGTTAATTAAGGCTGCAAAAACTTCAAAACTTGTGGTACATGTAATCTATTTGGTTATGATACCTTTAATAAATTTAACAATGTCTAAATTTACAAAAAAAAAAAAACCCATAAATGAAAGGTGATAGTCTGTTTCAAAAGAGATTTACATGAGATTTTTTTCCAAAAGGATGTATTTATTTGCTAGTCTAAAAAATATCAACTTGGATTCAATTCAAAATGTGATTTATACACAATATAGTCAGAACACTTTACAGAAAGTACTAACCATTCTTACTCAGAAATGAGAACTTGAAGATATATGCTATTCTCCCTTTACAATCTTTAATCTAAAAAGAGCAACTATCCCAATAAATTGTTTTGATATTATTTATAAAACAATTTGATGAAACTTTTGCCTGACTTTATAAAAAAAAAAACACATTCATGTATTTAAGGTAAAGAAAAGACAAAGATGAGTTAATATTTAAAAAGAACACATAAAAATTATCTTCTAGAAACTCAGTTGGTTAGACTATAATAATGATTATTTTTGCAAAAAGACATACTTTTATGTTTTTGCCTAGTTACTATTCTGAGGGATGAGCAAGGGCAATAATAAATCACTGAGTTATTGATCTAAATTTTAGTTTTTCACTTACTCTCTATATATATATAGTAAAGTTTTTGAGAAAAGGAATTAATATCTAAGTTAACACTCACCAATGTTTTGGTGTAACCTGGCTCAGACTGATGACTTCATCGAGGATTTCATTTTTAGCTTTTTCAAATAGTTCATTCTAGGCAATATGGATACAAGAAAATAAGATTTTCATGCAATAGTAAATTTTCCCTGTCATGATTTTTCAGATAATATCCAGATAAAGACAAAGAAGCTGACATAAATACCCACCTGATTTATGCAATTCTGAATATAATTTTTCACATTTGTTCATGCTACGATTTTCATATAATGCATCAATACATACTTAAAGTATCAGTAAAAGTACATTAATGTTGTGTTTTACAACTAATGGCATTTTTTAATTATGGAAAATCAACATTTAGTTCCCTCTGAATTATAGCAAACTTCTCCAAGGTAAGTGCTGAAAATGTAAAAACTTAATGTATAATTAAAAAAATTTTAGATTACATAAATACATTAATTGTACAGCATCTTTAAAGACTGTGCTTTATATTCTCAGATAACATTTTAAGTACTTATTTTCAAAATTGTGGTTTCTAATTATTTTTAATGTTATATAATAATTTAAATGATTATAGAAGAGGTAACTACTCCTAGAAATGTATTTTCACAGCTCTAAACTAGTAGTTATGATCAAAACCAATTCAATTTGGCTTACCAGAATTCTCTTCTAGAGTTAAATTTTGTAAGGACACAAACACTAAATGACAATATGTATATGTAAAATACATGAAGTACCCAAATATTACCCGGTCAAGTTCTCGCAGGCGAGGATAGTTATTCTTCCACTCAGTTTCAAGGTTAAACCGTGTAGCTGAAGAAGGAAAATGTTCAAGTTTGAAGATTTTCTTTGCAGATGTAGTGTAGTGGCTAAAGGCTATTCTGCATATGTTCTGTGGTAACTGAATTTCTGAGGGTTCACTGACCGCTCTTTAGAACTCTGGGCCTCAACATCTCAAAATCATGTTATTTCAACAGCTTTGTTTACTATTCTCTTTGACCCTAGTTTCTCCATTTTCAATTTAAGAACACACAGCTGAAGCAGGTTAGTACAGCTGCTAAGAAAATGGACTCCACCAAGTTTCAAATTCTGAGTCAACTACCTATTGTTGTAGGACACCAGTAAGTTACTTGGGTAACTCTGTGTCTGTTTCTGTCTTGTATAAAATGAGAGTAAAAATAATACTTACAAATTTGCTGAAATACTAAATGAGATAAGTAAGTAGGATTTCTAAACAGGAAAAGGGAAGCAGAAAATCTCATCAGATGAAACTATGGAAGCCAAGACACTTAGCAGCAAAGTGTGGGATTTAGCCAAGAGTATAATGTAGGTGAAGCACAGGGTGCTGCACTTCCCATCACCTCCGCACTCTTCTCCCTAAAAAGGGCCAATCCAATTCTCTACAGTTTACTAAGCTTTTTCCCAAACATGACTGCAAACTTTCCAGGGTGATAAACTGCCATGTGCTCCTAGCAAGGCTTCCTTTGAAAGGGAAATATTCCATTCTTTATAACTAAAGGTTTCCAATTTTCCACATGTTGCCTAGTAGTATTTTGTAAATCAACTTTGTGGGGGGCGGGGTGAAGTGGGAAAAGAGTCTAGCCCACTGGCCATATGAGGGCCATAAAATAATTTGGTTTGGCCCTGCTAAGGAGACTTGAAATACAATAAACCAATAGCAGGCTAATTTTTTTATTTTTATTTTTATTTATTTTTATTTTTTATTTTTTTTTTTATTTTTGACAGGCAGAGTGGACAGTGAGAGAGAGAGACAGAGAGAAAGGTCTTCCTTTGCCGTTGGTTCACCCTCTAATGGCCGCCGCGGTAGCGCGCTGCGGCCGGCGCACCGCGCTGTTCCGATGGCAGGAGCCAGGTGCTTCTCCTGGTCTCCCATGGGGTGCAGGGCCCAAACACTTGGGCCATCCTCCACTGCACTCCCTGGCCACAGCAGAGAGCTGGCCTGGAAGAGGGGCAACCGGGACAGGATCGGTGCCCCGACCGGGACTAGAACCCGGTGTGCCGGCGCCGCAAGGCGGAGGATTAGCCTGTTGAGCCACGGCGCCAGCAATAGCAGGCTAATTTTTAGGTTGCTAATTTTGAATGGCCTGCAAATGATGTTATAAATGTACAAATGGCCTTTGGCAGAAAAAAAGGTTCCCTATCTCTGTGTAATGAATCTGCTGGATGTTGATGATTGTCAGCTAATAAAATGTCTGGATGTATTTGCATATTTTAAAAATTCAACTTACCTTTGAAACTATCAGCCTGTTGTTCAACTGATTCCCGTACCATTTTCCAAAAGCAGTCTGATACAGCAAGGCTTAAATTTCTTGTAGTTACTTGGTGTGCCTTTAGCATGCTCGTCCTACAAAAAATAAGAGCTGAAGTATTTTAAAATGGCAAAAAGGACAATAATACTGTCACACCAAGTTTGAGAATGTACTTACTATAAAACAGCCACTTAGACTTTTTATATCAATGCCGTTCAAAAGCTTTCATAAAAAGAATGTTTAATTTCTGATCTGTCTACTTGTAATTTTTTTCCTTTTTTTTTTTTTTAAGATTTATTTATTTATTTGACAGGTAGTTACAGAGAGTGAGAGAGAGAGAGAGAGAGAAAGGTCTTCCTTCCGCAGGTTCACCCCCCAAATGGCTGCCACAGCCAGTACCGCGCCGATCCGAAGCCAGGAGCCAGGTGCTTCCTCCTGGTCTCCCAAGCGGGTGCAGGGCCCAAGCACTTGGGCCATCCTCCACTGTCTTCCTGGGCCACAGCAGAGAGCTGGACTGGAAGAGAAGCAACCGGGACTAGAACCCGGCGCCCATATGGGATGCCAGTGCTGCAGGCGGAGGATTAGCCAAGTGAGCCACGGTGCTGTGCCCCCTCCTTTTTTTTTTAAACTATGCTTTGTAACATCTACACCACTGGAGCTTCTGAAACTTTATTTTTTTAAAGATGTATTTATTTATTTGACAGACAAAGTTACGGAGAGGCAGAGTCAGAGAGAGAGAAAGTCTTCCATCCACTGGGGTTCACTACCCCAAATGGCCACAAGGGTCTGGAGCTGAGCCAATTGGAAACCAGGAACCTGGAACTTTTTCATCTCCCAGGTGGGTACAGGGGCCCAGGTATTTTGGCTATCTTCTACTGCATTCCCAGGCGCATTAGCAGGGAGCTGGATAGGAAGTGGAACAGCCGGGAGTTCATCAGGAGTTGAACTGGAGTCGATAGATATGGGATGCCTGCACCTCAAGCATTGGCTTTACCCACTACGTCACAGTGCTGGCCCTGTATTTTTTTTTAAATAAGATTTATTTATTTATTTTTTATTTTATTTTATTTATTCAAAAGACAGAGTTACAGACAGAGAGAGAAAGAGAGATCAAGATCTGCCATCTGTTGGTTCACTCCCCAAATGGTCACAATGGCCAAGGCTGGGCCAAGCTGAAGCCAGGAGCCAGCAGGTTCTTCTGGATCTCCCACATAGGTGCAGGGGCCCAAGTACTTGGGCAATCTTTTCCTGCTTTTCCCAGGCCATTAGCAGGGAGCTGGACTGGAAGTGGAACAGCCAGCACTTGCTCATATGGGATGCTGGCTTCGCAGGAGGTGCTTAACCTGCTGTGCCACAACACTGGCCCCACACATGGTGTTATTGAACCCTTGAAATGTATTGCTGATGTGACTGAGGAATTGAATTTTTAATTAGAATATTCACTAATTTAAATTTTAATAACCACATTGGACTAGTAGCCATATTGAACAGCACATTCTATATGCTTGTCAGTTCATTCCCTATGGTCAATACTCAAGTCTATGTTTCCAAAAGCTATTTTCATTTACTATACTAACCCAGAGGCAGACATACTTTTCTATTTTCAGAAATTCTACATACAAGTTTTAGTATAATTTAACTGCCATTTATTTAGCTCTTCCTTTTCGCTTTCTAGTCATCTGATTTTTTTTGTCAAGTTTGTAAATGTCTATTCTGAGATACCCCGTTGGCACCACCACTCCAACTTTCCCTAATATTGTAAGAGAAACACACAAACTTAAAAAGTGTCCATTTTAAAAAAATATTACTGTATAAGTAAAATGGCATACAATGTGCCCATGTTAACTTTCAGTGCCATATCCCAAGGGGAAGTTTACTATACCAGCATCTATTACACCATATGATCAACTACTTCTAATTCTGTCAAGAGTTGCTTATCAGATGCAGATAATTATTTGGGAAAACATTTGATATTAAAGTAACAGCTATAAAACATGAACTTTTAATGGAAACACAAATAGTGCAATTTAAGCAATACTGTAAAATCTTTAACAAGACACTTACTTTAGGAGTTTTGAATTCTGAAAAAATTCTTCTTCATATTCTCTTATAGCTTCAATGCTTTCAGAGCTGTTTCCTAGGGAAAAATGGCAGCCAAATTTTTACCAAGAAGATTCATCTTTACTATCTGACAATAACAAAGGATAAAAATAAATCACAGTTATCCACTGCATACCTTTCCCCGTTACAACAGCAAAATAACCTAGAGCTTTCATTGGGAAGAGTTTTCCTTCAATTATTTGCTGAATCTATTTTAAAAAATGAGAAAAATAAATATGAGTTGTAGGCTTACATAATTTTAAAAAGTATAGTTATTGTTAAATAGCAAATCTATATGAAAATATTTAAAAAGTACTTCCATTGTTATCAGAGGCAAAAACAAGTGTAAATACATTTAATTTTACTGTACTGAAAATGCATTACCAGAACGTATGTACCAGGATGGACATTTAGGCTTGTGGTGGAGTTGCCAGTTAAAATATACACACTGTACATCAGAGTACCTGGGATCAATATCTACCTTGAGTGGCAGCAGAGGTGGCTCAAGTAATCGGGTCCCTGCCACCCATGTGGGATACTTGGATTGAGTTTCCAGCTCTCGGCTGCAGCCCAGCCCAGCTCAGCCCAGCCCCTGCCACTGTAGGCAACTTTTTGCTGGAGGGAGTAAGTGTGCTCTTTGAGACTCTATTGGGAGAGGACTCTTGAAAATCTGAACCTGATTTCCTCCAGACTTCATTCCAAGCACCTTTTCCTTTTTGTGATTTTTGCCTTTTATGTTGTTAATAAATTATGGTTCTAAGTGTGGCTACATCCTAAATCTTACAGTTCTTCTAGAGAATCATTGACTCAAGGACTGGTCTTACAAAGGCATAGTCCCAGACAAATTCAAGGTGAGAAGGAGAGAAATTCTGAGAGAATATCCAAGTTTTTATTCTATGGGGAGCAATGATATATACAACAGATGACAAGCATCACATATATGAATGCTTTTGTGCCAAATATTATTCCAACTACTATATATTTAACTGATTAAATATTCATAAGCTATGATAGTAAATTTGTTTCACTAATATCTTCATTTCCGCTAGCTGAGGAAGTAAAAAGGACAGAAAAGTTACAGGACACACCCAAAGTTACATAGCTAGCAAGTGGTAGTGTCAGGATTCGAAACTTAAGCAATCTGGCTACAGATTCTGTGCTGTAAATTCTCACTTTATGTACTTAAGTAAAGGGCATGACTTAAGTTAAGAATTTCACCCTAATTAAGACTTGGTCACAATGTTAACCTTGAAATAAAAGAAGAGAAGAAAAATATTAGAGATTTCTGTGAAATAATTCTAAAAATAAATTTTCCAAAGGTAAGGGACACTGAACAGTATGTATAGAATTCACACCACTTCAGAAATGAAAATGACCTCAGATCTAGTCTAATAAAGCAGACTAATGCATGGGATTCTGCACTGATTGGATTTAGAAGCCATGGAGCTGGTTAATGGCAGCACATGGATTAAGAATACTGTGGTCTGACTCTCAACCCTGTGCTTTTTCTATAAAAATCTGATGCAGTCCTTGATGAGTTAGGGAAGGAATGGGCATCAACTTAAAAAAAAGAAATGAGAAATGAAGTTAATGACTATATGTCAGCATATAAAAAGACCTTAATTAGGGTAAACATTAGCAGTAAATATTTCTGAGGCAAATTAACTATAATTTTGTTTACATCACCCCAATTCCACTTAAGTAACTTATAATTTTCTAATACTTTATTTTTAATGGGAACCCAAAAAAAATCTCATTATTACTCTCTGATAGAGTATTTCACAATGTGTTTTGTTGTAGTTGTTTTTTTAAATAACCAACCCCTGTCACAGTCAGAGCTTGTGCAAAGACTCCGTTTTCACAATAAAGAACCTATCCTTACCCTGCTTGGACTAGCCACATTTTTCTCTGCCAGGTCTACTTTGGTCAAAACAAATATAGTTCTTCTTCCATGAGGATCCATTTGACTAACCAGGTCTGTAACAATACTACGTTCAGCATCCACAGATCCATCTGGGAAAAAAATTGAAAAATGAGTCTGTAATAATTGCAAAGTGGATTTTAAAGCTTAGCACAAACTATACTCTTGTGTTTACATTATAGCAAGAAACATTATCTTAATACATTTACCTTATTTATGAAAAGAAACTCTAGCCAATAAAAATTCACTGCCTACAGTGAAATTTATCAAAATACTCCTAACTTCACTTCTACTTACTAATAAAATGAACAAGAAGAGAAAGCAAAAATGCATTTATCTTGAGTGATTTTATAATGCAATTATTTAGAGCAAAGCTTAGACTGGTAGAGAAGGAATCAATGTAGTGTAATAAAAATCATTTGACATGATTTACCTTGAATACAGAGTATGATGGCATTAGGATTCTGCATATAAGCTTTGCTGATACTGAAAATAGTTTCCTTTGTGTCAGGAGCCATACCTGATGTAACAGTCTTGAAGAAAGATTACAAATGTCATTAAAAATGTTTTATACAATAGAGATAAAATAAAATACATGTTTTTTTTTTTTTAAATATACTTACACTAATTACACCTGGTAAGTCAACAAGCACCATCCTCTGTAGTCCAGGGCCTTTTACATTTAAGGAGATAGTCTAATTCAGGAGGGGAAAAAAGTATTAATTTTGATGAGTGGAGGAGCATATTAAGAATTATTTGGTGTTACATATTCTGAAAATCTGTATCTCATCCATTCAGATATGATACTCAGAAAAAATTTATTCTTTTTCCAATCCTAGATGTCTATAAAATTATGCACAGAAGAATAACATTACTTAAAATACTGTAAAAGAATCTGTGTATCTTGGAATAGATGTAATCAAAACATCAATACTAATACTGTGATTTATTTGAAGCCATAAACATTGAATTTTCAAAAAACACTATTGAAATGAATTGCAATACTTACCTCAGGGCTAACAGTACAACCTTCTTTCACATTTTTCCTCATTCGGAGTTCTATTTCATGTCTTAATGCTGCAAGCTATTAATGGGAAAATAACAAAATCCTAAGAAAATCTTAGTTCACAAAAAGTCCAATTAATTGACTTAGTTATAAGGGTTACAAAGCAACATACAAGAACTTTAGAAGACTGTTACTTACATCTTCTTCTTTGGTAAGATCAAACTCCCTAGAACTATCTTTAAACAAGGCCACATGATGAGGACCTTCACTCAGAGTTACCTGAAATAAACAGAAAACTGAGACATAGTGGTGCATTTGCAGTTAGGATTAATTTCCCCCAGCACTGATATAGCCAGAAAAAGCCACAGCACTGCACAAATTCAGGAGTCCCTTCACACTACACTCAGGAGCAGCCCTGGAGCTGCAACAGGGCCATTCTGAGGACATAATAATTTTATTATCTGTGTTGTTCATGCATATGTCACATGTGTTGTGATTTCTCCAAAAGACTGCTGGTCACTCTATCTTTTCTGACTTAAAGTGCTGCTGCCCTTTCTTTTCCCCCAGTCAACATTATATAGAACAATAAGCATAAAATCATCATCCTGAAACTTGAGGAACTTCAAGAGAAACTTGTGCTTAACTTTAGGGTAAATTCAGGTAAAGGACAATTAATTTTTTCCATATGTATGTATATATGACCCATGTGTCAGGTGTTGTACATGGGGAGACAAAGATAACAATCCCTGTTTAGAGTTCAGACAAGGTAACAATGTAGCAACAAGGGTGTTGCAGAAGAGAACGGTGCTGACTACAAGGGAGCAAGGTAGGCTTCACCCAAGGAGTGCCACAACATTTTATAACGTAATTAACAGTCAGTGGTTTCATAAGACCTTTTAAACTTCACATTTTTTAACTTTTCAAGATTGCCTATAATTACACATTAAAATATTAGCTAAACAGAACAGGAAAAAAAATGAAAAATAGTTGTTTGAAAGCCACCTTAGCAGACTGGTCTCAAGGTCCAGAATACCAAAGGATTTGGGAGGTGGGGGATTTTCCTGCAGCTACATTTTATCACTTGCTGATTTGTGGCGCAGGGCAGAGGCCAAAGAGGAAAGCTTAAACTCTGCAGAGGTTCCATTGGGTTAAACAGACAAAATCAAAATTCTGGATTATCAGGCAGCCATGACTTAAAACCGACTAGATTCTAACAAAAAATGGACTGTAAAAATGAACCCACAAAAAGTAAACCCTGCCTACATCCTGTGTACAACCTCCTTCAAGGCACTTGCATATTAAGAAACCAAGCTGCTAAAAAAGTATAAAATACTAAATCAAGATTTTGGCAATTTCACTGTCCCGGGGAAACAAACATTTGGAGTCTAGGGTCTGTCAAAGAAAAGCCCTAGTAAACACACCTGATGGTTCATTTTGAGTTTTGGCTTGATCAGATTAAAGAACGCATAGGAATTGGTAAAGCATTATTCTGGGTGTGTTTCTGAAGCTGTTTCCAGAGAAGATTGGCAGGTGGGTCAGTGAACTCAGAACGGGGAGACCTGCCTTGAATATGAGGAGGTACCATGGGATAGATCAAGGGCCTAGATAGAATAGGAAAAGCACAGGGGGGAAACTCAGGGTCTATTGTTCTACCTCTTCCTTCCCAAGTAGATGGGTTTTCTGTTGCTGCTGCTGCAGCTTTTAAACATCAAACTCAGTTCTGTGGCCTCTGGGCTGTGGGACTCATACCAGTGGCCCTCACAAGGGTGGGGGAGTGTGAGGCCATCACTCTCAGATGCCTCAAGTTGCATCACTGGTCTCTCTCATTCTGAGACTTCTGGTTTCTCGGACTAAACTGCTACTAGCCTCTCTGGCTTTTCATCTTGTAGATAGCCACTGTGGAACTTTTCAGCTTCTGTGATCATTTAAGGCAACCTAATAAAGCTCATATATACATATATATTCTACTGGTTCTATTTCTGGAGAACTCTGGCTAATACAATACTTTAGAGCTAATGGCAACCTGGAGAAAGACCAGCCCTGATTCAAGCAAGCCTGTTCATACTCTATCTGCCCACCAGAACAAAGTTAATTCCTTAGTCTATAGGAAATAACCACCACAGCCACTTTAATTCGGGTGCTAGTAACATTGAGAAAGGTAGATGGCCAATGTCTATACAATTGATTAGTGAGCATGTTACGGGGTCTAAGGTAGAATTTCTCAAGTTCACCTGAATAGTAAAATGGATATGAAGTCTGGTACATTAACAATACCATCAAGGTACGAAAAAGGTACTAGTATCACACAACATGATCAAATACATGGCCATATCCCAAAAAGTAGACTCTGGATGAAGCACACCAGCTGCAGTTACAGACTTCTTTTTTTTTTTTTTTTAATTTTTATTTTTTGACAGGCAGAGTGGACAGTGAGAGAGAGAGACAGAAAGAAAGGTCTTCCTTTTGCCGTTGGTTCCTCCAATGGCCGCCGCAGCCGGTGCGCTGCGGCCGGCGTACCGTGCTGATCCGAAGGCAGGAGCCAGGTGCTTCTCCTGGTCTCCCATGGGGTGCAGGGCCCAAGGACCTGGGCCATCCTCCACTGCACTCCTGGGCCATAGCAGAGAGCTGGCCTGGAAGAGGGGCAACCAGGACAGAATCCGGCGCCCTGACCAGGACTAGAACCTGGGGTGCCGGCGCCACAGGTGGAGGATTAGCTTACTGAGCCGTGGTGCCAGCCACAGACTTATTTCTTGAAGATTTTAGCATCAACCTTGCTGTTTCAATTCTACCATGATTCTGACCATAATTCTTAATGATTCCTATTTTTCAGTTCTCCAATTACCCTTTATATGTCTCTACTTGTTGAACATGAAAGAAAAAAAATACAGATTCACTTTAAACTTATGTCCATAGAATTTACTAGACTTCAGTTCAACCCAGCAACCCTAATATTCTTTGACTTCCTTCTTTAGGATTCATTCTGAGTAGTATCACTAAAATCTCTTAGAAAAAGACTTCATTGCTTCTGCCTCAGTATTCAATCCCCTCTCTTCTCTTTATTTAATGGCTGACAATATCACTTCTTATTTCAATAAGGAAGTAGAAGGAAGCTTCCACGCAGTCTACATACTTGCCTCCATGGGTAAATTCAATGAGGATTCTCAGTCTTCATCATCATGGACCTATCAGCAGCATTGGACCTCACGGATTACTCCCTCCTCGACACTTTCCTTACCTGACTTGTACACTGCACTACTCTGCTTTCCTCCACCTGCACTGGCTTCATTTTTATATACTCCTTTGTTGTTTCTTCTTCCTCAACCACTTCAGGCTCAGAGTGAAATTTCTGGTCTTGTGTCTTTTCTATCTCTGCTCATTCCCTTGGAGATTGTAACTAGTAAGATCATGGCTTTAAATACTACCTTAAAATAGCAGATCATGACTTCTAAATTTATATCACTAGCACAATCCTCTCTCCAAGGTTGTATCCCAACCACTCATTTGCTAGTGCTTCGCAGCTAGTCCAACACTGAACTTCTCATCTTCTCCAAACCTGGTCTACTCACTGGCTTCCCTTGCAAACCACATCTTTCAATATGTTCAGGCCTTGAAGACTGACACACACTAACTTTGTCAAGAAATCATTTTGATTCTGTTCTCAAAACAGATTCATATCAAACCATTTCTTACCACCTTCACTGCTTTAAGCATCATCCAGATACTTTAATTTTCTTCTAACTGGTCTCCCTGGTACTACCTTTCTTGTCAACACCTATTTGCAACACAGCACCAGAACCTTACTTTTTACTTATTTATTTTTTAAAAAGATTTATTTAGTTAGTTGAAATGCAAAGTTACAGAGAAAGAGAGACAGAGACTGAGAGAGAGAGAGAGAGAGAGAGAGAGAGACAGAGACAGAGGGCCACTACCCAAATGGCTGCCAACAGCTGGAGCCAGGAGTCAGGAACCTCCTTTGGGTCTCCCACATGGTACAGGGGCCCAAGCACTTGGGCCATCTCTCATTGCTTTCCAAGGTGCATTAACAGGGAGCTGGATTGGAAATGGAGCAGCTGGGACTTCAGCCAGTGCCCATATGGGATGCTGGTGCCAGAGGTGGCAGCTCTACCTGCTACCCTACAGCGGCGGCCCCAGCCAGAACCTTTTAGAAATTGATGTCACTCTGCTCAAAATTCTGCACTGGCTCCCCATTTTACTAAAAATAAAAAACCAAAATCAATACAATTGCCTACAAGGCTCTAATGATCTGCTGCTTCTCTCTGCTCTCTATCATCCCTCTGATCTTATCACCTACTAGCGTCTTCTCTGGTCTAGCCATCCTGCCTATTTTTTGTTCCTTAAAAACTTAAAGTACCTAATCATTCAAGGGGCTTTGCATTAGTTATTCTTTGCTTGAAACATTCTTGCACTATACAGCAACATGACTATCTCCTTTGCTTTCTGTAAGTCTGGGTTCAAATGCCATCTTATCAATGTATCCTACCAACATCCTAGCATTCCCATTCCTCTTGCTTGGTTCTACTTTCTCTTTTTTTGTACAACACTATGACCTTTTAACATACTATATAGTCTAGTTATTTATTAAGTTTATTATTTATCACCTGTCTCCCTTGAAAAGAATGTATACTGCATTCATTATGACAAGGAACTTTTCTTGGTTTATCAGCACACTGCCTCTAAGAGTGCTTTTTTTTTTTTTTTAATAGAAAGCTTTTATTTAATAAATACAAATTTCATAGGTTCTACTTTTGGATTATAGTGGTTCTTCCCCCCATAACCACCCTCCTACCCCCCAAACCATCCTACTTCCTACTTCTTCTCCCATCCCATTCTTCATTAAGATTCATTTTTAATTATCTTTATATATAGAAGATCAACTCTATACTACGTAAAGATTTCAACAATTTGCGCCCACACAGACACACAAAGTATAAAGTACTGTTTGAAGACTAGTTTTAGCGTTAATTCTCATAGTACAATACATTAAGGACAGAGGCCCTACATGGGGAGCAAGTACACAGTGACTCCTGCTGTTGATTTAACAACTGACACTCTTATTTATGAAGTCAGTAATCACCCAAGGCTCTTGACATGAGCTGCCAAGGCTATGGAGGCCTCCTGAGTCCATGAACTCCAACATTTAGACAAGGCCATAATCAAAGTGGAAGTTCTCTCCTCCCTTCAGAGAAAGGTACCTCCTTCTTTAATGGCCCCCTCTTTAACCTGCTGCCCCACAGCACCAGCTCCTAAGAGTGCTGACACATAAATATCTGTCTAACACCATCTGCATATTTTCTTCCTGTGACCATGGATGAACTGTGCTTTTATGAACAACCAATACAATGACTAACAGCCTCCTTCACCTCAGCAACTGCTCTTGCACTGTTCCCTCTCTCTTGCACCAGCTTTTTCCTTTACCGTGACATCATCAGCTGCATATATCTTTTAAAATGTTCAATTAATACACAATCTTTCAACTGCTACGACTTCAGTTTTCTGCTCTTTTTTACAATACAACTAGAAAATTATCTATATGCTCTGATTCCACATCCAGTATTCTCATTGTTGTTCTCAGGCCCTCAACTATCTTACTCAAAATAAAATCCAAAGGCCTTATCACAGTTCAGTACAACCTGTTTCCTACTGTGCCCAACATTTTCTCTACTATTCTCACCCACTCACTCAACTCCTGCAACACTGGACTTACGACTACACCTCCTACTAATTTCTATACAAGAATAATTCTAAGTGTTGTAAAAACATTTTTATTTAGTCAAAAGTCTCCACTTTAACAAAATGAACAGATCTCACTGAAGCAGTTATTCCGAGGAACTTTTTCATTTTCCTACCTTGACTGGAGAACGTGTCATCATCTCCCCAGATCCTCTTGGGAAAATTCGTGCTTGAGCAATCATTTCCAACACACTAGTTTTCCCAGCACTCTGATCTCCAACCACAACAACCTTACCAGAAAACAAATAACATTTATTCATATTCATCTGATACCAAATTAAATTTAAATAGATTCGGAATGCTGCTGAGAGTCTTTTTAAGAACATAATGATACTTCTCACCGTACCCTCCTTCCTTCCCTTGCTTCCATTCCCCCCTTCCTTTCTTACTTTTCTGTTAATTTTTGCAATGATATACTTTCAATTTATTTTATAATCACAAGCTTAACTCTTTACTAAATAAAGAATTCAACAAGTAGTTAAGTAGAAAAATCACTTTTCTTCAGGAGTATAAACAAGGGTTTTAAACAATCCACAAATCTCAAAATGTCAATTTCACTCATATATATTACATTTTTAAAAAATATTCTATATGTAAGTCGCCACAAATCAGGACAAACATGACATGTCTTTTTGGGACTGGCTTATTTCACTAAGTATAAGGGTCTCCAATTGCATCCATTTTACTGCAAAAATGTTTTAAAAATCCACAGAAAATGATGGTTGACACATGTATACATACTGAAGATACAAACAGCAAAATATTAATTGTATGCACTATCTGTAGCCAAATTTTTATTCAAAAATTTGTGCTAATCGAAACTATTTCTAAAACCAGATTACTAATTTTACAGAAATTTTTTCATAGCTAGTTTAGACTTTATAAAAACATTTTTAATGCTATTGGGTTAAATTTCACACATATGCCTAACTTAATCCTCTATTAAAACATTTTAACATTCTGAATATATAATGTTAATTATCTGATAGTTTTCCTTCATAAGACATAACTAAAACAAAAATATACTTTATTTATATGGACCAAAATAAAAAGCCAAATAATATTCAGTGCTTCAGACAACACCTGGAACATATAAATAAGATTATATAGATTAAAAATTCTACTTCTATGTATGTATGTCTGTGTATATAGGTGTGTATATATATACACATATATATATAAGTATAAACACAAATATAAATACAAATATATGAAAACATCTGTATTTGTGTGTGGTTTTTGAGATGCTACAATGCTTTATTGCTAATGGCCAAGTTCACTGTTACTTTTTGCACTTACCCGTGGCAGATGATCTTGTGTATTATAACTGGCATCATAATCAGAGAGAACATCAAGAACTTCAGAATACATGTCAATCAAAGATTTCTGTAAACATTTAAAATATTAATAATATAAAACTAAAATGGTATAGGTTAGAGTTCCATTTCTTATTTAGTGATTTTATTCAGAGATATACTAATTAATACAGTTCATTAATTTCTTAACCTTCTAATTAAATGGTTAATGAGGGAAGTCATTATTTAATAATAAATCTCACTATTTAATACTAAATGCCAATATTGGAAGACTGTTAACACCCAAAAAATCATATAAAGAGTCAACTGAGAAGGAAATTATTCTACACTAAATTTGCTGTATGTGTGTGTGTGCATGTGTGCACATGGCAGCCAGAGGAAAAAGGACAGAGAGGATAAATGATCATGAGGAAGACTGCTAAACCAGAAAGAGTGGTTAACTGTCCTCTGACCAATGGGCAGGGCTGAAATTTGAAAGCTTCAGGGCAGATTCTATAACGCTTCTTTCTGTAGAAACAGGATTGAATATGGTGCCTTACACGGACCAATCTTCAAGTAAGTATCTGATGAATGAGTGAATAAATGAGTACATAAATGGGCCAGGAAAAAAAAAATGGTAACCATTAAGCATTTACTAATTCAACATGAGAGGTTTTTTTTTTTTTTATTTTTTGTTTTTTATTTTATTTATGTGAAAAGAGAAAAGGTGGAGACACAGAGAGAGATCTTCCATCCACTGGTTCACTCTCCAAATAGTCACAACAGCTGGTGCTCTGGCCAGGCCAAAACCAGGAGCCTGCAGCTCCATTCAGTTTTCCAATGAGGGTGGCTGTGATCCAAGTACCTGGGCCATCTTCTGCTGCCTTCCCAGTGAACTAGCAGGTAGCTGGTTGGGAAGCAGAGCACCGGGGCTCAAATGGGAACTCTTATACAGGATGCTGATGTTGTAGGTAGCAGCTTAACCCACTGCACCACAATGCCTGACCTCAAGATAAAGTCTAATGGTAAGGTAGAAAAAAATGAAGGCTTAAGATTCCTTTCATCTCTTAACATCTGGAAATAATTAAATGGCAAGCAGCTACCACCCCCATGTACATAAAATGAACAAAAAATTATCATTACTATTGCATTTTATAAAAGAAAATACCATTTCTGAGGTAAATTGCTGACATATTTAGTCCATGATTTACTGCATCAAGATTCTGCCACACTGCAATAAATCATGTTTACTTATTTTGCAATTTAAATTAATCTAAGAAACTAAATAAATTTAATTTAAATTTAGCATATATGTCATGGTTTGACAAGAAAGACGATTTAATTTATTGGTAATGGTAATTACCAATGTGATGATGATAACAGTACTAGCATATGCTTTTTCAGAAGTTATTTTAAATACTTTAGAAACCTCTCATTAAAAGAAAAACGTTGGGGATGGCGCTGTGGCATAGTGGGTAAAGCCACCACCTGCAGTGCCAGGATCCCATATGGGTGCCAGTTGAAGTCCCAGCTGCTCTACTTCCCATCTAGCTTTGTGCTATGGCCTGGAAAAGCAGAAGATGGCCCAAGTGATTGGGTCCCTGCGCCCATGTGGGAGACATGGAAGAAGCTCCTGGCTCCTGGCTTTGGGTTGGCCCAACTCTGGCCAATGCAGCCATTTAGGGAGTGAACCAGTGGATGGAAGACCTCTCTCTCTGCCTCTGCCTCTCTGCAATTCTGTCTTTCAAATAATAAAGAAATAAATCTTAGAAAAGAAAGGAAAGGAAAGGAAAGGGAAAAGGAGGGGAGGGGAGAGGAGAGGGGAGAGGGGAGGGGAGGAAAGAAAAATGTTGGGATCAGCATTGTGGTGCAGTAGGTTAGGCCACCCTCTTCAATGCCAGCATCCCCTAAGAGCACCAGTTTTGAGTTCTGGCTGCTCCACTTCCAATCCAACTCTCTGCTAATGCACCTGGGAAAGTAGGTGGAAGATGGTCTGAGTAACCTGGGTCCCCACCATCCACATGGGAGACCAGGATGGAGTTCCTGGCTCCTGGCTTCAGATTGTCCCAGCCTTGACTACTGTGGCCATTTAGGGAGTGAACCAGCAGAAAAATTAAAATTGAATTAGTCTTAAAACTGAAGTAGTCAAATCATTCCCTGGAAATACAAGTAAGGCAATGATGATAAGTCATATTTAAATGTCCACCAATTAATAATTATGGTTTTATAGATACACAAATTATGCCTAAGGATAAACAAGGTTATTTCAGAAGAATATACTTCTCCAAAAAGAAATGATTACTAAAAGTATGAACATTTTATAAGCACAGTATAAAATGTCTTTTGAGACTACAATTTCTGAAATATGGACATTAGGTTAGAAAAAGTATAAGGATTCATTTCCTTACAAACTAGTATTAAGGGATACATAGTGTTCAGAGGGAAAGTTCTGAGAAGTAACAAATTAAGATGATCTTAAAATACCTTAAGTTTCCTATGATGGATTCCTTTGTCATCTTTCTGCAACACTAATTTTCTCAATTCTTTGTTCTCCTTTTCCAAACGTTCCAAGATTCTCTGATACTTTAACTGTAACAAAGTAATATACATAAACTACTATGTGTTTCAAAGAACATTAAATTTAAATTAGAACTTCCAAAATCCTGATTATTTAAAATGAATTATCACATTTAGAAATGATGAGAGAGTAAAATAACTATGAATATTATCTTAATTACATTCATCATAATTTTCTATTACAATTTAATATTTGGAAAATTCTTTGCTGCTTATGTTGGAGAAAATAGATTTAAAATACTACAAATATAAGAATTCAAAATTCTTAAGTACACTCTAAAGAGGATTATCTCCTATGATACCAAAGTGTTAAGTCTTCATTAAGAGCCATTTGAAAAATTCCAATTCTTCCTATTTTCCACATTATTTTATCATAATTAAGATGATATAACAAGAACAGCTAGAAGAATCAGAGCACGCATTACTTGACAGGCTCTGTACTAAGTGTTTACATGCATTAACTTCCTTCACTTTCACACATGCCCCATGAGGCAGAAGTATACAGGTTTGGATTTTAAGGTTAGGGAAGTTTGGCAGCCTGTCCAAGGTTACCCAGCATGTAGGTAAGAAAGGAAGATTTTGAATATAGGTCTGTTCGAGTTGGTAACTGAAGTCTTTCTAAGTTTTATTAAGTTTACATGTCCAGAGATAACATATTAATACTCAAAATGTTAACATAAAAATAATTCCAAAGAAGAGTAATATATTTATACAGGTTATTTTGTTAATGTAGCTGTTTGGCCACACATTTTTCTTCTCAAACAAATTTGATCCTTTCTAATTGGTCTTCCAAATTTTTTATTTCTTCTCTAAACATCAACACGAAAGAAAACAATTATGAATTGCTCTTTCCTACAATAAGCATTCTGTTTATGTCCTATTTATAATACCCTTCTTTTTATAATGGAAAATATTTCTTGGAAAAATTCTAGGTTTTAATCTTCCAAGAACAAAATAAATAACAGAATTTCATAGTTGTATCCTCAGAAAATGGCCAACTTAAGTTAAATTAAAGAAAAACATAGCTGAACTACCTAATATAAGATAGAACTACAAGCTAGATTCTACTTTAAAAATATTTTCACACATTGAAATCAATGATGTTTAACCTCTGACTGAGGACTGGAATCAACTGGCTGGGAAGACAAAAACACACACAGTACCACTGACAGCACAGGTGATTTTGGTGTATAGTCAGATATACGACTCAACACATCTGTATCAAGGAAACCTGTGATTCAAAAATATACTTGCTTCATTTCATACACTACCTACTAGCTTATTTTTTCCCTACAGAGACCCAAGATACTATCTTTTAACTTTACAAAGTAACTTCTTAGTTATTGCATATCACTGTTATTTATCTAGAACAAGCAGTGATGAAGTAAGTGATAGGGCAATTTTGTACTAGAACATTACCTACTTGTCACACTGCTCAGGTCTTTAAAATGATGATTTTATCATTAACTGTAAGATAAGAGTTTATCAAAGTAGCACAAGAAATATCTTTAAAAAGTATTATCTGATTGGGTTCAGGCTATAGAGAAGCAAAGGAAAGGTTCCTGAGGAATCTGCAACTATGTGTTAACTTAAGTTCTTATCTGTTACCAATTCATTAACTTTGCATTATATATGCAAAGTTTATACAGGAACAAACCGTCTTCCTCCTTTATCTTCATGGTTTTTCTTTAGAAGCACAAGATTCACTCAAGATATTTTTACACATGAATGAATGTTTTTACATATGAATGAATGAATTCTTTATTCCTTATTTTCTCAGTCATCTTTTGCATCTACTGATAATGTCTATCATTAAACCATTCCAAATTTTGCTTTATTGAAAAATAAATTTCCATATCACCAAAATTACATTAGAATATAATAAAAAAAAGTCCCTGGTTTTCTTACTCATTAGAATTACCTGAGTATGTAGAAGTTCTTCTTGAAGTTGGTCAATTTTCTCTTTGTCTGACACCTAAATATTTAAAATAAATTAATCTTAGTTGAATGTTTTCCATAGAATGTACAGTAAGTTAAACTTTTAAAAAATATTAACAGTAAAAACAACTGGCATATTTAAACAAAGCAAATTTGAAGTCAGTTTTGATTTAAGAAAGTAAAAACACATTTATTCATCAATAAAAATAACTCATCAAAATTTTATAATAAAAAAGCTTAGGCAGTCATTTTCTTTGACCATTCTAGATATTTCCTATGAAATGCCTGTTAGAAAAATAAGACATTTACACATATGGTTACTATATTCTTCAGAGGTTGTTTTGTACAGGGATTTACATACCTGGAGAAACAAAGCATTAGTATCCCTCCAGAAATGTGTTTTGGGAAATAAGGTACAGGCTACCATTTACAACTACCAAAAAAAGCTCACTGATCATAGTGTATTTGTTAAGGAAATATCCATTTCTGTACTGTATAGTACACACAAAGAATAAATTACATTCCCAGAACTTTAACAAGTGGAGCCAGATGCTTGCTTTTAAATACAGTTCCAATGTAATATCTGCTAACCCACAGTACAGAGATTGGATCTGCAGCAGTGAAGCCAAGTGAAACAACTGAAGTCAATTTGAACATTTGAATCAAAAATAGAATAAAATCCAGAGGTATTGTGTAAACTACTTCAAATTGTTATTAATAGTTCTAAGATGAAATATTAAAAAGCAAAGAACTTTACTGTATAACAAGTTTTAAAGTAGTCACAATACAATTCTAAATACAAAAAACAATGGCCAATTATAATTAAAATGATGTCATTTAAGACAAATCCATATAACCATGCTTTGACTTCCTGGTGAGGTGCAGAAGTTGTCATCCTCAGCCTTTAAAGATAATTATTTAATTTCTGAAAAATCAAAATTAGTAAATACAAATTTATAGAAGAGAAACCCAAGTTAAATTAAATATTCTTTTTGATTTAAATCCTTATTCATTTCATTTTATTTGTTGAATATTCAAGCAATCAAGACATCATGATGGCCAACAAATATGAAAAATTTAGATGACTTGGTTATTGAAATAGACATTAATAAGTCTTGCCCACGCTGTAAAAAGTTATTTTCAGATTTTAATTCTTATTTATAAATATTTTCTCAAAAATTTCCCCAAACTTTGTTTAAGTAATACAAATGACAGTGCTTGCTAGAAACAATTCATACATATTTTATTTTTTTAAAGCCTAGTCCAAAAATGATCTGGTAACTAGAAAAATATATAGCATAATACAAACTTTAATTGTATTCCCAGTCCTGCATAGTAGGCAGACTTTTTTCATTTTAACTATGTGTTTTAATATAGAATGGACAAGAATTATTAACAATCTCCTTAACTATGAGGAGACAAGCAAATTGGGGAGGAGTCCATAACCCAAAGAACAAAATTTTGAAGGCCAATGAAGAAATAAATAATTCCATATTATGATCATATGGCATGCCATCATTCTGTAATGTTATGGTTCTAACAAATTTGTTATGCAGTTTAGATCCCAAATTTATTTTAAAAGATATTTTATGAATTTTATTCCATTAAATATTTACCCAACTACTGCTAAATTAGTATGAAATATATATAAAAGTATTAGTAAAAATAATTTCAGTTTTGAATGTGAACGTGTACTGATTTCCTACAATATATCATTTGTGACTATAGAAAACTGAACAGTACTCACTCAATATCTGGGGTAACAATTAAGAGTCTAATACAACTATGCAAAAGATTTTGAGTGTTTATTATAAGTCAAGGGCTACAAAATGTTAATTTTGTAATTTGGTAAAATAAAAATGTTATATAACATGTTAACATAATGGAAGGGTACTAGAACATCACAAATACAATTTTAATGCTAACTGATCATAACTTTTTTGTAAAGCTTTTATTTAATGAATACAAATATCACAGGTACAATTTTAGGAATATAGTGGGATCATAACTATTAAGATTTTTACAAATTCATATTTTTAGGAGTATTTAAATTCATCATTTTCCTTTCTGATGCAATGTAGTTTACTGACCTCCTACATTCTATGTCTTAATGGAATATCAAAATTAATCTTAACGTCATATAGACGAGTGGTGGTAGAACACAGAATTAGATCAAATATTTTCTAACAAGATGAAAACTCTTAAGTTTATAAAACAAATGGAAAAAATTTATGAGAAGCTATTTTTACATATTTTCTTAAAGGAACTGCAGAAGCTATATTTAATCTGTCAGTTACTCTACGTCTTAAACAGCGATCTGGGTATGTTTTATTTTGATGTGCTTTACTGGTAAAATCCAGCCACTAAAACAAAAATAACCTCATGTTCTGCTGTTCAATATACTTAGTTTTCATTATGAAATTAATTTAAAACTCACCCTGATAGAAATGGGTATCAATGGTCTTGAAACCAGAGCTTTTCTACAATTCCAGGGCTGTGAAACTGATGGAGAAAGAGCGGAATCCTCCGCAGAAAACAAGCTAAAGCTGAAAGAGAAAAACCTTTACTAGCTCCTCACAAAACCAAGCCTGACTTTAAATTTTAAGTATTTCTCTCTAGCAGACCGTTTTGGCCATTGTGAAACACTGAAATGCATATATATGTAAAAGAGTCATAAAAATTCTATATGCATGTACATATTCATGAGAGGCAAAACTACCATGGCAGTTTTAATCTATCATCTCCGCTTGAGCTCTTTTGCTCCTAAGACAGAGGGAAAATGTATTAGTTGTTATTAATAAAATACTAAAAATGGAAACCTGCTTACACTTTCACAAAGGTAAGGGAGAGAGAACGATTAAAAAGCAAAAAAGTACCTGTTGCTTTTTTGCCTCAAATAAACCTCAAAAGCCTGGAACGATATGAATTAGTCACCTCTGTATAACTATAAGGGGATAGAGGGGGAGGCTACAGTAGAGAAATAATTTTTCAGGGTAGGAAAGGAAGACTTTATTATAGAAGAAAACAGATTATTTTAAAAGTCCCATTTATTTTTATAGAAGGTTACTACAGACTTGGTTAAGAACAAGCCTGTCTGGTGCTCCACTAAGTGTGCTTTAGTGAACAAAACAGATGGAGGTATAGTCCTGCCAGGCTGTTTTTACAAATGGGAAAAGGCAGACACAGAGGGTTAAATTAATAATCAAAGTATTAGAAATAAGAAAGATACAACTAAACCTGAATAAAGACTACTAAAATAGGCCTACAATAAACAGTAACATTTGGCACTGCAATATCATCACTCATCAGCATTCATCACTAATATCCCCTGAATTATCAGATTGAAAAGCACAATGATTAACCTTATTTTAGTCTTGAAATTTAGAAATCTTGAAATGGCAGGTCTATGGGACTCATCCCAAATTATTTAATAACCATATCTATATTTATATTTCTAAGTAACATGCCAGAATGTACTACTTCTTCTCCTTTCCTTATATTATAAAATAAAGTATGAATAGGCTAAGCACCTAGTTTGCCAGAATATTTAAATGGTACACTCATAGCATACTGAATGATGTTAAAGTACCATTTAAAGTGAGTCTTTCCTGGGCTTAACACATCTACTTTAATTTAACCATGTAGGAGAAGAGCATTATTTTCTTTTCCTACCTAGTTATTCATTCACTGAAAGCTAAACAATGTAAAGGAGTTGATTCCACAGCCATGGAATTGAGAAAAGCCAGGAAATGACACTGAAAAACAAATGGAACTATGATAAATAAGTATTCTAAAGTATTGACCACCACCAAATGAGATAAGATTAGCCAGCAGAATTAGTGCACTAAATCAGTCCCTATAATATTGGTTGATTTAAAAATTTGAATTGATAGGAAGTCAATATATGACCAAATCTCCCTTCTTGAATAAAGTTGGTATAGACTTTAAAACTTTTCATATCTAACAGATGTAAATATAAATTAGCTGATTTCAAAATCTCACAGTATAACTCTAGTACCACCACATTTATTTCACTTGACCTAAAAGTTTCTTTAAAACATGAACCTTGGCATCTATTCTGTGGGGTTACCTAACAGCCAAAAGCGTATACATCTGGTCTATTTATATCTTTTTATATTTTATATATATTTGATTACAATAGTCCAATTTTGGTATAGATATATTCTGATTTTTATTAGAATCTATTCTTTCTTGATAACAATTACATCATATTTTCAACATTCAATGCCTCAGTGGTCCACAGTGAAAATTTATTTGTGCTCATATTATTAATATAAAAAACTTACGTATGTAGTGAGTTTATCAAAGCATATAAGAACTACATGTCTTTCCCCAGAAGTTAATTCCCAATAGTTTTCTTCTTTAAAAAAATGAATGCTCTAGGCCAGTGCCGCGGCTCACTTGGCTAATCCTCCACCTGTGGTGCTGGCACCCTGGGTCCTAGTCCTGGTTGGGGCACCGGATAGATACTGTCCCGGTTGCTCCTCTTCCAGTCCAGCTCTCTGCTGTGGCCCAGGAAGGCAGTGGAGGATGGCCCAAGTGCTTGGGTCCTGCACCCGCATGGGAGACCAGGAGGAAGCACCTGGCTTCTGGCTTCAAATCGGCGCAGCACGCTGGCCGCAGTATGCTGGCTGTAGTGGCCATTTGGGGGGTGAACCAACAGAAAAGGAAAACCTTTCTCTCTGTCTCTCTTTCTCACTAACTCTGCCTGTCAAAAAAAAAAAAAAAAAAAAAAAAGTTCACTGATGATACATTTTAGCTACAACAAACTTCACTCTTTAAAAAATTTAGACTGGCAAATCTACAGTAATTCTTATTTAATTTTAGAAATATAAACTTGAAGAACAGGTCAATGAATTGCATGCAAACTTAGGGTGGTGACTCAGTAAACTGGGCCATATAAATAGCAAGTCATAATTCTATTCTAAATACAAATCAATGGATCCTCACAAACAACCTAATTTTCAGAAACTAAATTCCTACGCTTATGTTTGATATTTTGGATTTTGTCTATACTCGTCACTATAGGAAATGTACATATTTTTAATATTTTTACTTTATAAAAAACTGTCATAATTGGAGTCCACGAATAGATTAAGGCGACATGATCTTGGCAGAAATGGTTGATTAGTGCGAATACATCAGTAGCCCCCTTAAACCATCCATCACCTTGCGCTTCTGTTGGACATAGCTCGTGTTATATTGGCCAGTGGCTCTGCGTGCTTCCTCTTCGTGTTCTTGAATTTGCTGTTGTAAGAGAATGAGCTCACCAAGCAGACCCTGCCATGAGTTTACAATGAGGAGAAGAGGGAAATTGGGGAGGAGAACAATGTTAAACCGAAGGGCACAACAAAGGAAGAGTTGTAAGAGAGGGAGGAATGGATAGCTTAAATCAAAAATGGAAACTTGTGTACCTTTAAAGCCATCATTATAATTGGGCTTTGTACTGCATTTCCATTTTTCCCTTAGTAAAATTAGATGTCTCAGAAAAAAACAGCATATTTTAAAAAGTCAAAAAGAAAATGCAATAGTAAATGCTTCATGCAACAAGTCACCCATATAATATCAATGCAGTAAAACCCAGACTAACCAGAACATTCAAGGAGGGTGGCACTATAGTTCATTAACTTTTCTTTAATTTAGAAAGCAAATATATTTAAAATATAAACTAGTGTAAACTCCTGCATATGGAAAAAAAAACAGAACTAATTTTTAAAGTGTTGACCTTATAGGCTTATACATTCCAATTTTCACCTACAATTCTCTTAGGACTGTCTGGAGGACAATAATAGCTTATTTATTCATTATTATTCTTAAGCAAATATTTTTCCTTGATACCAGATTTCTTCATTTAAAGATTAAAATCATTCAAAATCATACCAATTTGTTTTCTACCATCAAGTTAATCAAGGATTTACATTAATCCATAAATTTTATGTGCATTTGTATACACAGGTTTACTTAACTAAAACTTAGGGCTCTTTGCATACATCAATCGTTAAACAAAAGCGCTATATATATAGGAACATAATTAAGACATGGAAATAATATAGTTATATGACAATTAAAAATGAAACAAAAACTAGTTTGGACCTATGTACAAAATAATCATGTCTGCTATTTCTAAAACTAATTCCATTTAATAATCATGAAATGTTAAATTGGTACAATTTTCATTACAATCTATTCACTTGTGTCATGATACCAAAATACATGTTGTATTTTTATTTGCTAGCTTATTACAAAAATCAACCTTGGAAAAATAGGGAGGAAAGACAACTAGGAAAGAACATCACAAGCCTAATTCTTAACTAGAAATCCTAAAAAGGTAAAGTTCCAATGAACAGGGTAACTAATGTACACAAGAATAATGTTCTGGGAGTACAATGGGCTCAGCTTTTACCCAGTTATAGAAATAAAAAGAGGAAAAATCAGCATTTATTAAAATAATCTAAGGACTATTAAATAGTCTCAGAGTTTTTTAAAAATGACTATCAACATTTTATTTTGTATAAGTAGTCTCAAAATAAAATATTAGGTAATATTAAATTCAAAATGTAAGTAGCAAGCTCATCAGAAGCTTCATTACTTAATGAATAAAACTATAAATCAAAGGATGAAACCAGCTGATTTTTTCCATATAACAATGAAATTTTATCATTTGTTTATAGATTCAACAGTACAAGACCTCTTCTTATTTTTACCCCCCAAAAGACCTCTTTTAAATAAATTAGTTATGATCATTGATAAATTTATCAAATGAGTGCTAATTCACTCATTCATTATCCTCATCATTCTTATAAATTTTTTTCATGTTTTTAAAAATACTACTTTTAAAAAAAATATGATTTGTTTCCCACTCACTTGGTCATTTATCATAATCACTTCTTTTAATGATATAAGTGTTTAGATTTCTCGAACAATTCCTTTTAAAGAAGGCTTCCTAGGTTGGTTTATATAGTAGCGTACTTACTATATTCCTATTCTACCAATACTGTAATTTACAAAATGCCAAAGTACTGAGGAAACACTTTATACCTTTTACCTCCACTGGTCTATGAGGCCCATGATCCTTCTTTATTTCTAGTTAAACACTCCTCTCTAATCCACTGCTTATCTATGTACAACTGTACAATAAATAACATCTATTAGAATGGAAAAAATACACTCTCTAGACTTTCCTTCCAAGCCTGTTACTGAAGCACTGTTATGCGAAGATAGTTGAAATTAACTGTTACCTCCTGGAAAAAGTAGGAAGAAAACAAGAATTAGACATAGAAAGAGCTACTTACAATATACTACTAATCTACAAATCTTAATGTTACTTTTCTGGAATTTTAGGCAACAAATCTTACCCTAGAGACTGGGTGGTGAGCTACATGGCTTCTAAGTTAAGGTCATCTAGAATAGGAAAGCGAAGAAACGTGTACATCTACTGTGCAAGATATACTCCTCAGATGTACAAAGTACTTTCTTTCAATAAATATCTTCTGAAGCATGGACATTTTTCTCTCAAGAAATAGCAAAATTATTTTTAAAATAGTGTATATTTTATACATATAGTATAGTAATTATTATAAATAATGCTAAATAGTTATTGCTAACAATTACAAATTATATACTCTCTAAGTATCTTCTGGCAACTGTCAATTTTATCCTGCAACTTTCAGTCTCACAGTTCATGTACAATAGTCTTGGTTTTTGGGAAAAAAAAATTGTAACATCAGATCAAGAAAATCAGCAGTAACTCCAGAAACCAATGCATAAACTGAAAATGTTAAGCTAATTTAAATGTAATTCAGTTCAGTGGAAAAGATTTGAAATAACATTGAAATATTATGCCATGGTCTGAATGTCTGTCCTCTCCAAATTCGAATGTTGAAATTTAACTCCCAGTGCGATGGTCTTCAAATGTTGGGCCTTTTTTGAGATGCCTAGAACATGAGGGCTCTGAGACACAGGGAGAAGGTGCCTCTTCATGAGGAATAGGGCCCCTGTTCCAGATGTCAAATGTGCTGGCTCCCTGATCTTAGATTTTTCAGCCTCCAAAACTTTGAGAAATAAATGTCTGTTGCTTATAAGCTACTCAGCTTAGAGTATTTTTGTTAGAGTACCCTGAACAAGCTAAGAAAATAAGTCACTTACGTGAATTCAGCTAAAGCACTTTTAAGAGAATTGTAAAAAATTCAACAGCACAGCAAGGCCCACATCCTGTTCAGTTTTAAACCCAGCATTCAGCATAAGGCCTGACAGACAGGAGATGTGTCGCAGCTACCATGTAGAGCAGTGGGTGGCACATACTTGTTATATGAGCAACTCAAATTATGACCTACTTTTACTCAACAATCATTTGAAGTTTCTAGTATATAATCAAAATTGGGTTTCAAAGAAAATGCTTGTTTTGTAAATAAGCTACATGTCAACTCTACAACCTCTTCTCACATTTTTCATTAACACTCAGAAAAGACTCCACAGAAGAAAAGGGAAAGAATCTAATATCCTAACTCATATAATACTTCAAAGTTCAATAACGCTCCTCTTCTTACTCTTTTTCTTCTCCTTCCTAAGAATATATTTAGTTTTATTATAAAATTATATAGCCAGGTCTTGTGCTAAAGGATTTTTACATGATCCTCGTAACAACCCTACCAGGTAGGGTTTTCCATTCTACAGAAGAATAAAAAATTCAGAGGAGTTAATTTACTTGTGCAAGGTTACACAGTTTAGAAAACAGAAAAGGCAGGGTGTGAAGCTCAGTATTGTGACTTCAAAGTCTGCACCTGAAACAACTTTTTTTTTTTTTTTAAAGATTTACTTATTTATTTGAAAGGCAGAGTTAGAAAGAGATCTTTATTCTACTGGTTCACTCCCCAAATGCCTGCAATTGGCTAGAGCTGGGCCAGGCCAAAGTCAGGAGTCAGGAGCTTCATCCAGATCTCTCATGTGGGTGCAGATCTCTCATGTGGGTGCAGGGGCCCAAGTACCCTGGCCATCTTCTGCTGCTTTTCCAAACACATTAGTAGGGAGCTGCATAGGAAGTGGAGCAGCATGGACACAAACCAGTGCTCATATGGGATGCTGGTGCTGCAGGCTGTGGCTTAATCCAGTACATCATAGCGCCAGCCACAGAAACTACTTTATAATATGGTTATACTATTTTCAAAGTGCCTCTGGCCCATCATTTCAAGAAGAAGCTGGCAAACATAGTGGGTTCATGGAGTAGTCTATGGAGATATGATCTGCAAGCCTAAAATAGTTACTTTCTGGTCTTGGTAAGAAAAAATTTCACAACCATTGATTTAGAAGTTTTATAGTAACCTCAGTCTGGCCAGAGAACTTTATGAAAGTAAAAACTTCTTTCCCTGTCCATTAAAAAAAATTTGTAAGCATTAAACTACTTTTTAGACTTTGAACAAGTCTGCTACATGACCAGCTAAAAATTCTGCTCAAATACATTCACAGTCAATTGAAAAATGTTTATTACTGGCTGTCAGAAGAAAATAAATATCCACTTGGAATTATTTAACTTGCTCCAATCCAGAAACACCATTTAGGCAATTTCAACAAATAATTTTAAGAGATGAACAAAACAGCCTATTATCAAATAAATATAAATATATAACTTTGTCTAAATACTGCTTTAAATTATTACCTAAAAAACAATGTGACATTCACATGTACATATGAACTGACACATTTTCTTGATGAGCATACAAGTGCAGTCTAATGTTATCACAGAATAAAGTAATGCCGTCTGCTTTTCTTCCTCTGATCCCTCAGTGTTCGATACACCACATTCATGTACACGAATGATTTGGCTTCTGGCTGAGAACCTAACCAAGTATAGCTACTAGTTGTCAGTTGCTCACCAAACTTGAGTTCCTATTTTGTGATGACGATGGTTTTGAGAATTTAATTTTGCCACAGTTACAAAACTATTTATTGCATAAGGAACTCCAGAAATGTAAATTATACTTAAGCAAGACAGCTTTACTCCAACTCAGAATAACGAGCACAGGAACTACTTTTACTTGTCCTTCTCCACAGTTACCAAACACAGAGGCCAAGAACAAAACATAGGTAATCAGGGCAAAAAATATTTGGGTTCATCATTGCTGGCATCAACCAATTTTACATCCTTTAAATCAGCCTCTCTTCAAATGAGTTAAATCAATCAAACAATTCTGCTAGGAGTTCAACATTAGATGCTTTGAGGAGAGAAACAGAGTGACCGAGATAACTCACTAAATGCTAAGAATGCAAGCCAAAGTAAATAATGTTTTACATGGCAAGTGCTTTAAACAAGTACAAATGAAAAGAACTAAGATGATTATGGAAAGCTTCATGAAGGTGACAACTGTACCAAGCTTTAAGGGTAAGCAGAAATTAGGCTGGTAGAAAACACAGCAAGACAGGTATTTCAGCCAGGAGGTACAACATAAACCATCAAAATAAGAACTAGAATTAACACGTTGGAAGGAGGAGCATTAATAATGCACAAGTATCGCCACTGAATAATTATACTTAAAACAGTTAACACTACTTTTCATGACTTGTTCCTTTGCAGTCATTTAAATATTTTCTATAAATTATAAATGTGCTTGTTACTTTCAAAATGGTCATATTTATTTTTGTGAGATGCTTATGACCAATCAGAAACAACAGGACAAAAGCACAAATGTTTCATTTAGCAAGTCAGTGTTTACTAGAACACAACAATCTACAGAATCTAAAAAAGAAAATACTCTGAGTGGTCTTGTCACCTGTATATACTAAGGATGATGCACAGGAATCTGTTGTTGATTCACAAATCAACTGAGTCCATTAATTCACTAAAAAAATTCCAATTCCAAATTTGTCTTCAAGTAGTTCTAAAGGTCTCCAGATCTCAAGAATATTATTTATATCAATAGCTAATTTAGTATTTATTTTCCTCCAGTGGACACAAGTTTTAAAATTTTTGATTAATAAAAAGCATTGATTAAAAAGTAGCTTTACTGTGTATTACTCATACCTTTAATAAAGTAGTCATTAAATTAAAGAAGTGGCTTTTCTATTTTTTCAATGTTTGATTAAACAAAGGCACATATCAGAATTACTGATCAATAGAAATAACTAGTGCCACAAAATGAATGGCTATAAATCCAAGTAAAACCAAAGAAAACTGATGGTTAGTTAGCCTGTTTAGCACTAAGTGGATATATATAGTTTTTGTATGCTTTCCAAAGATCCCTATTACAACTTTCCAGCACACCTCAAAGTCTAGTGACTCCAGGACAGACACTAAACATAATCAGTTCTTCAGGTTATTCATTCTTTCTTTTTTTTTTTTTTTTTAATTTATTTGACAGGTAGAGTTACAGACAGAGAGAGAGAGAGAGAGAGAAAGGTCTTCCTTCCACTGGTTCACTCCCCAAATGGCCACTACGGCCAGAGCTGCGCCAATCTGAAGCCAGGAGCCAGGAGCTTCTTCCTGGTCTCCCATGTGGGTGCAGGGGCCAAGCACCTGGGCCATCCTCCACTGCCCTCCCGGGCCACAGCAGAGAGCTGGACTGGAAGAGGAGCAGCCAGGGCTAGAACCCGGCGCCCACATGGGATGCTGGTGCCGCAGGCGGAGGATTAACCAAGTGAGCCACGGCGCCGGCCCCCATTCTTTCTGACACAGGTCACGCTACCTGACCTATATTCCCCCCTCAGATTCTTTAACTTTAACTTCAGTTGAGTCTGAATGTTCCTAACTGTTCCTCTGCTTGCCAGCATTTCTACAGATGTGTTTTCCTACTAGAAAGGATGAATCTTTATTTTAGTTCTAGTTGTAAAAATTGCTTTTCAATTATTATTACCTAAATTTAATTGATTCACACTCATTTCTAGTAGAAATTTACTTTTAAGTTTCTAGTGAGAAATATTGGTACAAACCTAACAAACATTAAACTAACACATGAGTATTTCCAACCCTAAATATTATTTTAAATCTGGAACTGTCAGACACCAGCCTGACCTGATTACAAAGATATTATGAAACAAGCAAAAAGAAAATTACAACATACAGCAAATACATTTACTTTCTTGTCTGTTATACTAAAATTATAATTAAATTCCCAAGACACATTCTCTTGTTTTCTGTATTACAGAGCTCGTGGATAATTAATGATAATTCATTTATCACTTCACTAGAGTTTATCAGGCCCTGCAACAGGCTTTTCCTTCACCAAAGTAATCTCAGGTCACATCAGAAACAGGCATGCAGACCTCCCTCAAGCAACTTAGGAAAAATCCTGTGACTCCAAGAATCATCCTACCATACCTGTAACAAGGGTTCTTTCTTCTCAGTTAGATTAGCTCTATCTCTGAACGTAAGTTTACTTGCCTTAAAGCCAAGGCAAGCCTTGGCTCAAAATAAGATACAAATAATAATTTATAAATCAGAGTGTATTTTGGTTAAAACGTTAATGTAAAAAAAAGATCAAGATGAAATGCAAACATACACTTACACACTTTGAAATATATTTTCTCCAAAACATAAGATCAAAAGGCAAAAGAGGGCCAGCGCCGTGGCTCAACAGGCTAATCCTCCGCCTAGCGGCGCCGGCACACCAGGATCTAGTCCCAGTTGGGGCGCTGGATTCTGTCCCGGTTGCCCTTCTTCCAGGCCAGCTCTCTGCTATGGCCCAAGTCCTTGGGCCCTGCACCCCATGGGAGACCAGGAGAAGCACCTGATTCCTGCCTTCGGATCAGCGCGGTGCGCCGGCCATTGGAGGGTGAACCAATGGCAAAAAGGAAGACCTTTCTCTCTGTCTTTCTCTCTCACTGTCCACTCTGCCTGTCAAAAAAAAAAAAAAAAAAAAAAAAAAAAAAAAAGGCAAAAGAGGAGGGCTGGCCAGCACCATGGCTCACTTAGTTAATCCTCTGCCTGCGGTGCCAGCATCCCATATGGGCGCCAGGTTCTAGTTCCGGTTGCTCCTCTTCCAGTCCATCTCTCTGCTGTGGCCCAGGAAGGCAGTGGAGGATGGCCCAAGTGCTTGGGCCCCTGCACCCGGCATGGGAGATCAGAAAGAAGCACCTGGCTCCTGGCTTTGGATCGCTGCAGCGCCAGCTGTAGCGGCTATTTGGGGGGTGAACCAAAAGAAGGAAGACTTTTTTCTCTCTGTCTCTCCCTCACTGTCTAACTCTGCCTGTCTAAAAAAAAAAAAGGCAAAAGAAAAAAATGTTTTAGAAATACAATTAATTTTGGAATATCATGTAAAAAGTTAAAATTTGAAGGACAGGGAAAGAGGTAGAAACCTATACATTGGAATTATTTCTCCTTCTTGCTCTGCCAAATAAAAACAAAAAATTTATTTTCTTTGATGTATTAAAAGCATAATTGGCTTCAGTATAAAAGATACATACTTTATATGTAAGTTAAAAATGTTCATAATTTTTTTTTTAGAAATCTCTTTTCTTAGATATTATTTATTTTGAAAGGCAGAGAGAGATTCAAAGAGAGAGAGAGAGAGAGAGAGAGAGAGAGATCGTCCATCTGCCAGGTCTCTAGACCAGCTTGATGCCAGGAGCCATCAAGCCATCAACTCCACTCTGGTCTCTTACAGAGGTGGTAAGGGCCCATGTCTTGGGCTACCATCTGCTACTTTCCTAGGCTCATTAGCAGAGAGCTGGATCAGAAGCACAGTAGCTAGCACTTGAGCCAGCATTCTGATAATGGGACACTGGCATGGCAAGTGGCAACTTAACCTGCTGTGCCACAATTCTGGCCCATCTACAAATATATATTTTTTTTAATCTTCAAGGAATCACTATTTTATCAATTCCAAAAGAATTAAACCAAAATGAAGACTACAAAAATGTCAGGGAAACACATGTATAAGTTATAAAAACAGGGCAATATACGATATTCTGTATTCAGCAATTCTCCCAAAAATTTCACATGGACTTTGTTAATAGATCTGTGCTAAAACTGACAGACCCTAAATAACTTTGTGGACTTTCAATATAAGAGAAAATGATTTATTTCCTAATAACCCACCTATTCCCTCTCACATCTTCCCCTAAGTGAAACTTAGTTCCTAGGAGAACTAAGAGAAAATGGGAGGCTCCTTTGGGAGATTCACAGTGCACATGAATATATTAAAGTCTGAGAAGTTTAAGGAAACATAAGTCTACTTATCTTGTCTAAATCAGTTTTTCTCACACATATGAGGGGTCTTCAAAAAGTCTGTGGAAAAGGTACACTATGAAAAAGCCACATGATTGTCAAAAATTTTTGCATAAAAATAAGCTTATCTTTTGCTTCCATTTTTCCAAATACTTTTCGAGGAACCCTCCTATTTAATAATAAAATACTTTCATAGGGATAACTTTTGAAATCAGTATTTCATAGAACATATTTGAAGGAAAAGGTCTTCTCTAATCAAATATCCAAAACTGCCACTAATACCTCACATTCTACACTAAGACTAGAGACAATATCTCAAGATACTTTTGTGTTAATTTGTCCCTCAGATGTTACCATTTTTAAATCCTTGAAAAAAGTAAAAAGTTTAAAAAAATATTTCAAGAATACATATATAAAGAATTCCATTATACTTACCTTTCTATAATGCTTGTCACTTTCAGACCCATGATCTGTTGCTCGAAATGCTGTTTCTCCAGGTGAACCTTAAAGATAAATACACAATCCTTCAAATTCTCCAATCATGTCTACTGATGGCCTAACTTAAACACCAAATTATATCTAACCATTTAAAAAGGAAATGGACCTTTAGAATAATTCAGATTCAAAACATCAAATCATTTTTATTTTTATTTTAAATAACATTACTGGTAACTGATATAGAAAATTTAAAAGGAAATTATAGCACGTTTAACCTAATTACTTAAAAATATGTAACTGAATGCTACAATTCAAACAAGATAATCTTATTAAGGATTATTTTGCAACAAAGTACTTACAGTTTGGACAACTACCACTGCCATTACAGACTATATGTAATACAACACTCAACTTAAAATGTCAACTATGACAGGGCAGATGAGACAAACTAAAATTACTTTTCATTTGATTCATTGAAAAAATTAGATCTAGTTCCAGAAAGTATTTTGGCTAAGCAAATTTTTTAATAGCTTTAATCTTATATATCCACCTTTAGGAATTATTTTTATTATTTTATTATTTCTACCTATAAGATAATGAGTTTGCCTAATAGAGTTCTGGGGTTTTAAAATTTAGCACAAGCAGCATTATAAATTTGGCCTGCAATTTTAATTGCAACTAGTTTATTAGAAGCATTTAAGAGGCATGTTAAGGTCAGCAAAAATGTCTGTTTACACACCTAACAAGAGAAGTAGGTCAGAAGCTCCTATGACTTCACTAACCAATTTGTGACCTGCGAAAAATCAGCAAAAGGGGAAATAGAATTGTAAAATTTTACAGGAATGAGCACACATAGATGTTGAGATCTCTTTATAACACTACAGGGAAGTAATTGGGCAAATATACTAGGATTAACCTTAATAAATTCTACTCCTTACGATTTACCATAGTTAAATTTTCTTTTAAAATCACCAAATTCACTAATTATGAAAAGCAAATACATAGGAAGTCTCATCTACTTGTCAAGGACAAATGTATTCTTCCTTCACTAAGTAAAAGCCAAGTATATTTAAGCTCTTGTAAATCTGCACTTCATTGAGCTTTGAAACCACTGTGCAATGAAAGATGTTTTTTTTTTTTAAAAACTGATTTTCATTTGTACTAAAGGTTTTCATTTAAAATATGGTAATAAGCAAGCAAATATATCTATTACTTTTCCTGTGGTTCTTAAAACTTTTTATTAAATCAAACATGTCCTCCCTTACCTGTGGTGAAAACGTCCTTCAATAAGCTGAGACTTTCAAGAATCTTGTCAAAGTCTGGTACTAATTTTGCAAGGTCTTCTGAATTAGGAAGGGCTTTTGTAATTTTCTCTGGAGAAGACCAAAACACAAAAATAGTCTCAAAATAAGAATATGTGTCAGATATACTATATCTATATACTATAAAGATTATAAAATTCTTAACTTATTTAATCCTCATAGCAACTCTACAAAACAGCTACTATTGTTACCCTCACTTACAGGTGAATAAGTGGGCACACTGTGAAGAAGTGCAGGCCTAAGTCTGAGCTGAGGTCCCAGAATCCAGGCTCTGAGACACCACTCGCACACTGATAAATGTGACAATGTGGAATACTAGAAAAATAATCTAAAACGTGCTTTTCCTGAAAATGCCTTGATCAACACAGCAGTTTGATCTTTTTTTTTTTCTGACAGGCAGAGTGGATAGTGAGAGAGAGAGACAGAGAGAAAGGTCTTCCTTTTTGCCGTTGGTTCACCCTCCAATGGCCACTGCGGCCGGCACATCTTGCTGATCCGAAGCCAGGAGCCAGGTGCTTCTCCTGGTCTCCCATGCGGGTGCAGGGCCCAAGGACTTGGGCCATCCTCCACTGCACTCCTGGGCCATAGCAGAGAGCTGGCCTGGAAGAGGGGCAACCGGGATAGAATCCGGTGCCCCAACCGGGACTAGAACCCGGTGTGCCAGCGCCGCAAGGCAGAGGATTAGCCTGTTAAGCCACGGCGCCGGCCTAGCAGTTTGTCTTTAAGAGGTACTGTAAGTACATGTAGAGATTAATTCCATCTCCAGATATACTTAGAAATCAGACAACACATAAAAAATGGTAATGAAAACAATAATTTCATCAAAAAGCATTTAAAAAGTTCAATATGAATTACTGGCAATCATAGCTATCAAATATACTTTTTTCTCATATGCCTAATAAAAAAGTGGGACAGTGGCTAAAGAGGAGAGAAAAATCATTGTGGATAGTAACAGATGTTTCAGGATTTGACTTCAAAAAGTAGAAGTAACTAATGTATCCAATTAAAAAGAGGTAGTTAGGTGGATCATTGTACAAATTCTCTGGGCAACATTATACAACACTGAAAATGATGTACAGAAAGGTTGCTGGAAGCACTGAAATGCTGACAAATGTGTTAGCAAGACACAAGATGCCAAAGTGTATGCTCACTATGACTATATAATTTTTGAGAAGGGAACTAAAACAATAACCACATGCACATAACAGGAACAATTAAATGATTCTATAAGTATAGTGGCAGTGGTATTAAGTGATAGTCTATGGGATACATTCTTTTTACAAATTTTTTCCTTTGATATTCTATTACTTTCATCATTAGAAAGTAATTGCTGCATATCACACACATAACTATCTCAATACAACTACTTGTCTTTCCTAAGGAAATGACTCCGAAAGGTATTTCAATGTTAATGATACAAACCAAAATCGATATACTCATCAATTTCCCACACAATGTCGGGCACAATCCATTTGTAGTCACTAAGGTCGGGTATCATATCTTTCCACTGATCAAAAGTCTGAAAGATAAGAATGTTAATCAGGTATTTACCCAAACAAAAATGTAGAGAAAGATTATTTACTTAAAACACATTAATCTACTGAGAGCAATGTATTATGTTCAACATTTTAAGAAACAAATGTAAATGGACTTAACTCTTCTAAAAACAAATAAGCTGGCAAGCACATAGAAAACGTAGACACACCCTACTAAATACAGAAAACGTAAAAATTCAAAATACACTCCTATTTTCACAGGATTTGGTTTTAAGTAATGCTGTGGACTTGGAAGTAAGATACACTGGAGGACAGAAGGCTTTGACTCTGGCCCAAGAAGCAATCAAATGGGATTTCCACATAGATTTCCTAACTATGCCTCTAAATGGCAAAGTTCAACATCAAACCTAGGTAATCTCATTCCCATCCCAGGGCTCCTTCCACTATGCCATTTTTATATCATTTAATTATAACTTTCATTACATCATATAAGATTCAGAAGGCATTTTTGTATTACCACCATTAAAACAATCCAGTACATGGTAGAGACACACAATAAACACCTAATTATATTCTGCTATACTACAAAAAAAAAAAAAAAAAAAACAAAAAACAAAAAACAAAAACAAAAAAAAACCACCTTATGCTATCAAAATTTAATCATATTGGAATAACTGGAATATCAGTAGGGACGTCAAACTCACCTTTTTGGCTGTATAGCCACCCCCAACAGCAGAGCCTAGTATGAGATATCGAAGTTTTAAGAGCCTTGCAGCTAATCTTGCAGGCCAAAAATATCTACGGGGCTGGTAGCCATATTTAATTGGAGAAAGTTTTAATTTACGTAAAGGAAGATTAGTTAGAGAAGAGAACTGCTGAAACGATGTCCTTAGTTGGGGTCTTTGAAGCTTTAAGGCAGGATGGTGTAAATAATAAATACTTCGTGAAACCAGATGCAGTTTTTGTAGTGGTAGGCTTCCTTTCATTCCAGAGCTATGTTTCACTAAGGATTGGCAAACCTCACTGAAAGAAAAATGAGCAGAAGAGAAAAGATTAGACATAGTAACATGCAAAAGAAACAACAAGAGCAGCAATATTCTGAAGGAAAACACTCATGCACATGTGACCAGCCAAGTATTTCATACAGTAGTGTACCCTTACAGCTATTTACTATGTCAGGCACTAGGATAGCATGTGCTATCTCATGTAATCCTACTAACAGTCCTATGACCAAAGTACCAGAATTATCCTCATTTCAGAGATGAGGAAAATGTGACACAAAGTTATAAACAATCTGCCCAACTACACACTCAGATAAGGAACAATGTCAAGAGTCACACCGCTGAGTGGCACGCCAGAGCTTGCACTTTAATTTACAGAATGAGGGCCATAATCCTGGCCTGAATAACTGAAACTAAAAACAGAAAAGGTGGGGCTTCTTTTTATTAACTGCTATTCACTGTAAGAAACAGTTGAGAATAAAACTGCACGCAAACCTTTGTTTGCAGAATTTCAACAGTGTAGAACAGCTATTCTCTCCTCTCATCTACAGATACTTCCAAAAGTACATGGAAAATGGAATTCAAAGGTAAGTGTATATTGATACAAATAATTCTGAAACTCACATATAAAGCGTCTTCAAAAAGTTCGTGAAAAATGCATATTTAAAAACCCATGCAAGCATCTCAAAACTATTTTGTACCAAAATAAACTTATATTTTAATTCCAGTTCCATGAACTTTTTAAAGCACCCTCACATGTTTGCCAAATAGCTCAAGGATGGAAACTGAAGAAATTAATCAATCTCACCCAACACATCTGGCTTTCAGAAAATGAAAACAGCAAAAAGGCCTCCAAAGAGAAAAGAAGCTAAATGTATGTGTTAACTGTCCAAGTTCCACCCTTTCCTCCTTCCTGCAGAGAATGAAGAGCTACCAATAACAGCTCTATGCCTTATTCAACATACATATCCATAACTGCTTACTCTGGGCCAGGCCCAATCCTAAGCAATTTAAAAATATTAATTCACTTATACAAAGGGTTGGAAATTTCTTAGGAAAAACATGTTAAGAAACATAGAAAGAATGCTGTGATGAAGGATGGGTGGAGAGAATGGGGTATCACTTGTAGTCCTAGTAAAAGATCGGGCATTATGCTAGATGTTTTCATAAATGCTACTACTTTTAGCTCAGAAAAATAGTGTAAAGTCAGCTATTCTCTTTACAAGGTTTTTTTTTTTTTAAAGATTTATTTATTTTATTATTTGAAAGGCAGAGTTACAGAAAGAGGCAGAGAGAGAGAGAGGTCTTTTTTTATTTTTACTTATTTTTTGACAGGCAGAGTTAGACAGTGAGAGAGAGAGACAAAGAGAAAGGTCTTCCTTCCGTTGGTTCATCTCCAAATCTCTGCTACGGCCGGTGCGCTGCGCCAATCTGAAGCCAGGAGCCAGGTGCTTCCTCCTGGTCTCCCATGTGGGTGCAGGGCCCAAGCACTTGGGCCATCCTCCACTGCATTCCCGGGCCACAGCAGAGAGCTGGAATGGAAGAAGAGCAACCAGGACTAGAATCCGGGGTGCTGGTGCCACGGGAGGAGGATTAGCCTAGTGAGCCGTGGCGCCGGCAGAGAGAGAGAGGTCTTCTATCTGCTAGTTCACTCCCCAAATGGCCACAGCAGCTGGAGCTCTGCTGATCCAAAGCCAGGAGCCAGGAGCTTCTTCTGGGTCTCCCATGCGGGTGCAGGGGTTCAAGGACTTGGGCCATCCTCTACTGTTTTCCCAGGCCATGGCAGAGAGCTGGATCAGAAGTGGAGCAGCCAGGACTTGAACCAGTGCCCATATCGGATGCCGGCACAGCAGGCAGTGGCTTCACCTGCTAAGCCATAGTGCCGGCCCCTAGAGGTTTGTTTTTTAAAACTACATCTTGCTTAAGGTAGAATGACTAGTCAACAGTGGAAGAGGATTGAAATCGGGGTTGGCTTGACCATAAATTCTTGCTTTAAAAGACACTAGCTGGAGAGAACATGGGAAGCAGCAGATACCTATCAGCGTCCCCAAACAGGAGGCTGAAGTGACATTTTGGAGAACTTACAGCCTCCTCTAGAACTCTCTGGATGACACAGGGCCTTGCTCTCATTCAAGACTTCATAGGAACTTTCCAACTCAGGAAACCTTAGGGAAATAGAGCTTAATATGAATTAGGCACATCATTCATTTGTATGCGTAAGTGCGTAAATGTTAATGGTGGACACAAAATCATTTACCTTCTTTCCAAAAGTCAGTACATGTATTACATTTCTTTTTACTTAAAGCCCAGTCCCCAAGATAAATAGTAATTTCCATAATGATATAAAAAGTAAGTCCAGTCCATGTCTTTTTTTATTAACTAAAGAGACTGAATTCTCCTGACCTCAAACTCAGCAAAATCCTCAGCTTCCAAACTGCCTCTAATGCAGCACTCACATACACATGTCAATAACACAACACTAGCATGTCAAAGGAGCGGTAGACAACAGTTAAATGCTACAAGAGTTCACAGGAAAGCAAGTGATTCTTAGTAGTTGAGGTGATCAGTAAACACTCAGCAGAAAAAGTAAAACTTAAAAGTTAATAGGGAAGTGGAAGTGAAAAGTCAAAACAGAGAAAAAGATTCCAGGTAGGCAGAGGATTCAGAAGTGAGACAATGTAAGAGACCCAATAAGCTGGCGTGAGGCAATGTAAGAGACCGAATAAGCTGGCAGAGAGGTTCATATTGAGAGGTAAAACTGGAGAAATGGTCTACAGACAAACTATGCTTGAATATCAGGCTGAAGTTTGAACCTTATTTTGTAGGCAACAAGCAGTCACTGGAAGTTTCTGAGTAGAGTAAGACTAACTGCACCGTAATTAAAGGAGATATTAAAGGTAACCTTGGGTAAAAGTAGATCAAAAGCAGAGCAAAACTACGATCATATTTCAGCTCTCCAGATGCAAGAGAGAAGAGCTAAAGTGAAGGGGTAGCAGTGACAAAGGTGGGTACCAGAATGGCAGACTTAATGCCAGAGGAAGGGAAAAGAGTAAAAATAATCACTAGGTTTTATCTGGCGTGACTGAGGCCACTGCTTACAGATCCAAAAAAGTCAAAAAAACAAATAAAGCAGGCAATAATTCACAGGTCCCTAGCATTTAGCTCAAGCTTCTGTCAACTCTATGGATACATTCACCTAGTCTTTTGGTTCAGAACTTTGGTTGCAATCAGTTTCACTGCTTACTTAGCTACCTCATCATGGACAAATTAGGAATTAATCAAAACCTCAGTTTCTTAGTCCATTAAAATGACATAATAGCAAAATTAGAGTTAATGTCAATACTCACCAATGTAAGTATCTAATTCCAATATTCTTCTCTTTTCATCATACCTACTAGTTTCTTCCTTATGTATTTATGTCCTCAGACTTTTTGTTTCACTTGTCTGGCAAGATATCAACACTGAATGAAACTTATTATTGCTTTTCTCTCTGCTTGTGCCCAGAGAAATGAAGTACTACTGGAGAAAATAGTACTCAACTAGACAAGAAATGTCAATGGGGCCTTGCTAATTACCCAACAACTGCACTTCATTTCTGTTATCAAGGCCTTCTTCCATTCCTTTCCAGGACTTTTTCCAGTGTTTTCCACTTTCCTCTAACCTCCCACATCTGTCTATAGCTCTCCCAATGCTTAGCAGACTACCCTGACCTTGACTTCTCTAAGAAATGGAATATTCAACCTCCTCACTGGAAACACTCATCTTCTCCCCCAAGCAAGATTACAGCAGAGACCCCTCTTTCCATTAAGGGCAAATCCCTGTTTGGGATTCTCTTTCCCCTGCTCTTTTAGGAACTGCAGGTCAAGTCTCTCATCTTAAAAGAGAACAAAACAAAACAAAACAATCTCATGTCTCTGCTCTAGCTACTTTATAAAAAAACAAACCAATTGGATTTTTATTTCTTTAAACTTACTTCAGAATAGTTTTAAGTTTACAAAACAAAAATCGTGAAGTAGTACAGAGTTCCTGTATACCGCACAACCAGCTTCCATTATTGTTCATGTCTTTTGTTAGTATGATTTATTAGTCAGAATCTATAACGAACATCTAGCTTCCCCATCAGTAACATCTCACATTAATGTGTTTTCACAATTAATGAACTACACTCAGCTTCCCTACTTTTTAACCCAAACTCTATTTTTTCTACCTCTCTAGCCTCTAGTAATCCAACATTCTGTATTCAGATTGACTTTTGTTTTGTTTTTTTGCTTAGCTGCCATGTACGAGGGAGAACACGCAGTATTTGTCTTTTTGGGTCTGGCTTATTTCCCTTAACATGATGTCCTCCAGTTCCATCCATTTCTGTTTCTATCTCTTCAGTGATATTACTGAAGGCACCAAAGGCTTCCAGTGGGCATTTTTTCCATTCCTGCTTTTCTTAGCAATGTCTGACAGCGCTGACACTTTATATTGATGCAGGTCCTTCCTCCTTGGGCAGTCTCAGGTTTAACTCCTAGCCTATCATCTACTTTGTTTCAGTCTCCTTCTCAACTCCCTTTTAAGTTCTGCGAGTTACTCAAGTTCTACACATAACCAACTTCTCTTTCTTCCTAGGCAATCTTATCTACACTCACTTCCTCAATGATTACCTATATATCCATGTTTCTGAAATTTAAGTCTAACACACAAAGTTACAGACTCATGTGTCCAACTGCTTATTCAATATCACCACTTGGATATCCAAAAAAGTACCTCAAATTCAAGATGTTCCTAACTGTGATCTCTTCTTCCACTTCCACCAAAACCCTGACCCTCTTGTAGTATTTGCTATTTCAGAAAAGCATATGAGCTTTTGTTTATTGATCCTGTGACATCAGACACAGATCTGGAGGGTCACTCTTGGAACCTCCCTTATCCTATTACCAGACCCACTCTTCTGAATACAAATGTGATCACTGTCACTCACTTCCATTCATCTCTTAAATGGCTCTCCCTGAATTAGGAATAAAATCCAAACTCCTGGTCTATAAAGCCTTTCCAGTCTGATCCCTGCTTCTTTCCTATTTGCTTCCAAGCTTAACCCAGCCTACTTTTCATCCAGTTCCTCAATTGTGCCACACTCCCTCCATCTCAGGGCTGTGTGACAAACTCTTCTATTTACTTTGCTGCTGTTTACAATCAGTTTCACCCCAAGCACTCCCACCTCTCCTTGAATCTTCATTAGAATGCTGAGTCCTTCTGCTACACTTCTTGGCTCTCTATACTTTTCCTTTGTAAAGCTTATAAAATTTGCATTGCATAATAGTATTTTTATTGTAATAATATTTGTCTCCACCAGTAAACTGCAATCTTCATAAGGTCAGGGTTCTAACTGTCTTCTGATCATTTTATTTCCCAGGGCTACACCAGTGCCTCACGAATGGTAAGCAACGTCAAGGAAAAAATTAAATTGCAAACAACTGGAAGAATCCAGTAATGGCTAGACAGAGTAAGTACTCAATAAACGTTGTTTCAATATTAATCTGCACTAAACTCCAGCAATGCATAAATGAATAATCTTTTTTTTTTTTTTTTAAATTTTTTGCCAGGCAGAGTTAGACAGTGAGAGAGACAGAGAGAAAGGTCTTCCTTACGTTGGTTCACTCCCCTAATGGCCGCTACGGCCGGCACTGCACAGATCTGAAGCCAGGAGCCGGGTACTTTTCCCGGTCTCCCATGTGGGTGCAGGGACCCAAGCACTTGGGCCATCTTCCTCTGCCCTCCCGGGCCACAGAAGAGAACTGGACTGGAAGAGGAGCAACCAGGACTAGTACCCGGTGCCCCAACCGGGATTAGAACCTGGGATGCCAGTGCCGCAGGCGAAGGATTAGCCAAGTGAGCCGGCCGAATGAATAATCTTTAATCCTCAAAAAGCTATCTGCATTTTAAGAAAAATGCTAATCCAAATACATTTATTTATTTATTTATTTGAAAGGCAGAGTTACACAGAGAGAGAAGGAGAGGCAAAGAGACAGAGAGGTCTTCCATCCACTGGTTCACTCGCCAATTGGCTTCAATGGCCAGAGCTGCACTGATCTGAAGCCAGGAGCTTCCTCCGGGTCTTGCCATGCAGGTACAGGAGCCCAAGCACTTGGGCCATCTTCTACCACTTTCCCAGGCCATAGCAGAGAGCTGGATCGGAAGTGGAGCAGCGGAGACTCTACTGGCGCCCATATGGGATGCGGGCACTGCAGGCAGCGCCTTTACCCGCTATGCCAAAACGCCAGCCCCAGAATATATATCTTAACCTGATGTATCTCAGATCTGAGTTCATGCCTAAGATGCTTTTGCTTTCCTTATTTTCTCCATATTTTACTTCCAAATCCCTAAAATGCCTCCTTCCATAATGTTGGCAAGCAATAAAGCTGGGTCAGAGTCAGGGACAGAGAGTCCAGCATTTCAGGCCAGTAATTACACGTGAAAGGTTCTTCAGTTAGTCCCCTGGAACAGTAACTGACTCAAAGCAAAAACCCTGGTACTGGAAAAGACATCCTCAAGAATTACTTCTAGAGTTTCCACTTCAAGGAGAAGCTCTAAAGATCAGTGCTCATACAGGAGAGAACAACTTTTCCCAGCAAGGTCCTGTTGAGATACAGGTACATGAGTAAAAACAGAAGAAATGAAGAGTCACTGAAGCACCATCTGAGGAAATCCAATCCAGCTGCATGCTAACAGCAGCAGTCGTGAGCCAAGGCTCCCACAGCCATGCAGGACACAGACCAGACTTTCCAGCCTGAGCCCTGAACAATATTGGCATTTGTATGTAACAAGTTCAGATCAACTGCCTACCTCCTAAAAACCCTACAATGAAGCTTGTTAGTTGATATGTCATACATACACAAGGCTAAATCAGCCTTCTCATTCAGAGGTAACACACACAAGGTATCTAAATTCATCAACTCTTTAAGACGAGTGGGGAACCCTTTTTCCTGCCAAGGGACATTTGAGTATATATAACATCATTCACAGCTCATACAAAGCTTCATGGGCCAGTTGTTCCCAGCCTCTGCTTTAAGGTGAGGAGCAAGACAAACATTATTTACTCTGAGAAAAGCAGGTATTAAGTCCTTATTTGTATTCTTAGGAAAATTCCTGAAAATATTGCAGACATAAAATAAGAGCATGTTGTCATTCAAAAATAACAATCAAAGAACATGACAAAGTTTACAGAATTAATTATGTCTTTTTTTTTTAGTAAAGGGCTTCATAAATACTAAAAAGAAATTCATGTTAATAAAGGTTCAATGGCCAATATAAAAAAATCAATAGTAGTACCAGAAAATGAGTTAAGTAAATTTCTCAGAACATAGAACAGAATGTCCAGAAAAAAATGGTGGGAAACATAAAGAAAAATCTTGTAGATTATGTTAAGGTAGTCTTACAATGTAAATAATTAGTATTGAAATTCATACATAATTAAAATATAAGTGGGCACATTTACATATTGGAATATGTATATACATTTTTTAACAGATGAAAGGTATAGATAATATATTAGAAATCAAGGACATACAGGACCAAACTTAAAGGACAAATATTCAACTAACAAGAATCTGAAAAGAACAAGAAAAAAGAAAGAAAATCAATGAACTAAAAAAGAGAAGAATCTTTGTAATGCAAAGGCCCACTGTGGAAAGACCCCACACCTGGACAGAGAATTGAAAAATTTAAGCAAAAAGGATAAAGTCAAGATCTTATAAGCATCCATGAAAGGAAAACTAGAAAACCCACAAGCTTGAAAAAAAAATCAGATTTTCCTGAGAATTCTCATTAGCAAAAATTGATGCTAATGGAAAATGCAGCAATGACTTCACAGTTTTGAAGGAAAAGTACTCTGACTATAGTCTTCTGTATCCAAGCACAACTAAAAATCAAGTGTGATGCCAAATAGATTGTTGCCCCCCCCAAATCATCTATTCTCTTACTCATCTACCATATCTCTTAATGTATATACCATTTCCTAATATACGTTTTTCAGTCTTTTTATACAAATATTATATCCATGAGCATGTGCTTAAATACGTATGTAAAAATTTTTTATGTTTTCATCTCTTATAAAAGTGGTAATTTAACTGTACAAAACTGAACTAAAGTAAAAGATAAATTCCAGAGGCTGGGGCTCCTGACTTTCCAACATCTCCACTTCCTCAGGGAGGTAACTGTGTGATAAGCATGAAATATTTTGAAGTCATGACTCTACTGAGTCTATAGTTAGTTCAGGAACAATTTAGTACAACAGCAACAAATTGAATAATACCAATTATAAATCATTTTGTTTCCAAACCCAATTTAAAAAGTTTTTTCTATGCATCTTAATTGCTCCAGCAAGTATGCTATGTCCTACTGTCTATTCTCTTTTTATTTAAAGAAAATTGGATGATGCCCCATTAACCACTGACATAGTAGTAGTTACTGAGTAGACGTACTCAGGTTGTAGGTAACATACTTCAACCCAAGCTCTGTGAATTTATTCAAAAATTAAAATATACAACTATTCTAACACTATTTAGTGTACATCATCTGCATTTGGACTCCAGTCAACTTTCATAAAATAAACGGATTCTAGTCCTTATAAACACTGTAAAGTATCTATAACATTTAAGTTTCTGAAAACAAAAAAGTTCAAGAGAGATGTTTAGAGGCTGCGTTTACTCAAGAAAACCGCGTTTTCCCAACCTTGCCTCACACACATTACTTCCTACCAAATGCCTGCAGCAATGGCTTAAGCCTGAAGGTATCTAAGGACACTGGACCAACATTATAAATAAAGAGAAAATCCAAAATAATAACATTAAAACGTATATTGCAACCCGCAGAAATGAAAAGGGTGCTATGGATTTCTACTTAGGTTTAAACCAGACCAGGGCAACAAAGACGGCGTGACTAAAAAGGCGGTGCCACAGTCACCCCTTGGCACCGAAGAACAAGTCTCTTTCCCTTAACACTGAAACAAGCGGTTAGTAAGAGGGACTATCAACACCATCGCTGCCACTGTGCGCCCCTATTCTAGACCTGACTCCAGTTATCAGAGTAGGGGCACAAGCAGAGGCCTCCTGATTCGGGATTAGAGCCTAATTATCTGCAGGTGCAGTGGACACTTGGCGGGGGAGGTGAAAGAAAAAGAGTTAGGACAACCGCGGAGAGGGCGACACACGGACAGAGCCGGACGCGGCAGGCAGGGCAGAGAGAAAAGAGAAAACAGCGAGGACACAAGGGTGTAGAGGGTACGGACAAAAGGACAATAGAGCGAGCCAAGACTGACAAGCGTCCAGAACCGAGTCGGACAGGGCCAGGGACAAGGCCTATACTGAAGCCGGCACCGCAGGTAAGCCCAATGAGGGCTGCCTGTCTCCCTGGGGCCTCAAAGAATTCTCCCATCGCCCTCAGCCTGGCCTCAGAATTATAACCTCATTCTGGGGGTAGCTATGGGACAACTCCGCTCTCCAGATGCCCCAGAAATAGCGGGGCAAGGCGGCAGCCCGCACTCACCAGGCCACGGCGGCCCGACGTAGTCGCCACATCCCGCGAGCGGGGAGGTCACACAGGCGCCGAGATGGCCACGTGGGCGCCCCCGTGTCAGCCCCAGCCCGGCTCCTGCTACAAGAATGACCCAGGAAGAGGCCCTCCGCAACAAGGGCACAGAGCAGCCGCTGAGGCCCTCCCAATGGCGCATGGACTTCCGCAAAGGACGTCCCGGCACCCGTACCCAGTCCGTCACGGAAACAACCACCCCCCAACTCTTCCTAGGAGGGCAGCACAAACGGTCCGCGTTGCAGTGGCGCATGCGCCCGGAGCCTCTGGAAGGCGCCGGCCCCGCTCACTTCCCCCACCTCTCGGTTCACTCGTTATTTCCGGGTTGGAATTCAGTGTTCGAGCCTCCCGGGTCAAGGCCTTGGAGAGGGGAGGGTGTGAGGGTTGGATAGGGGGAAGGATATGAAAATAGGATGGATGAGTGGTCGCCGACGGAGCCGACTTAATTAGAGTGAGGTATGGAGGGAGCTTGGAGGTGTCTAGAGGGTACCAAATGCATGGCGCAATAGAGTCATAAAAGCCACTCCGTTGCCCCACTCTTGATGGGGGTCGGTGTTGAAAACCCTCTCCTATTCTTAGAACCGTCTTGGCAAGCAGGAGTCGTCATGAATAGGTTAAGTGTCCTAAAATCTCAGGATCAGATCTGGAAGGACCTTCAGATAGATCAGGCCAGCTGTGGGGTTGCAGTAAGTTTCTGTAGTTTATCACGTCGTCAGAAAATGATTTTGTTCATTCCCTCTTAACCAGCTGTCCTCTGGCGTTGAATCCTGCCCCTCTGGAGATCTGCAGCAGTCTCTTCTTGCCAGGGGTCGCTGACACTCCCAGGAGCGGTTGCCTCCCCGCCTCCCGCATCTGCCCTCACTTGGCTCTTGGAACATCACCTTCTCCTAGCTCCACTGCAGCCGCTACCAGTTCCTCTGCCTAACTTCTCAGTGCTGAAGGGTCTCAGATCTTGGAAATCCCTGGCCCTGTTTCCCCTCATCTATATTCTCAGCCTGGGTAATCTCAGACTGCACCGTGCTTTTAAATACCCTTTCCCCCCCCCCCCTTTTTTTTTTTAAATTTTTTAACTTTCTTTCTATTTTTTTTTTCATTTATTAAACGTTTATTTAATGAATACAAATTTCCAAAGTACAGCTTATGGGTTACTGGCTTCCCCCCTCCCATAACTTCCCTCCCACCTGCAACCCTCCCCTTTCCCGCTCCCTCTCCCCTTCCATTCACATCAAGATTCATTTTTTTTTAATTTTTTTTTTTTTTTGACAGGCAGAGTGGACAGTGAGAGAGAGAGAGACAGAGAGAAAGGTCTTCCTTTTGCCGTTGGTTCACCCACCAATGGCCGCCGCGGTAGGCGCGCTGCGGCCGGCGCACCACGCTGATCCGATGGCAGGAGCCAGGTGCTTCTCCTGGTCTCCCATGGGGTGCAGGGCCCAAGCACTTGGGCCATCCTCCACTGCACTCCCTGGCCACAGCAGAGAGCTGGCCTGGAAGAGGGACAACCAAGACAGGATCGGTGCCCTGACCGGGACTAGAACCCGGTGTGCCGGCGCCGCAAGGCGGAGGATTAGCCTAGTGAGCCACGGCGCCGGCCAAGATTCATTTTCAATTCTCTTTATATACAGAAGATCAGTTTAGTATATATTAGGTAACGCAGCCATTTTATGCTTTGTGCCGAAACTGGAGCCCGCGAAATGGATGTGACCTGTGAAAGGTTATGAAACCAATTGGTGGCATAGCCAGGACTAAAAATCAAAGGGTCCTGTGCCCTGCTTCCACCCCAGGGACACGTACACAGGGTGTAAAGAGAATTCTCTTTCCCATAATCGTTAGAATCACAATTCTGTGTGGACCCAGTAAAGTTCTCAAATTCAAGAACCTGCTGATTTTCTTTATTTGATTGTGGTGACTGTTTAAATGGCAGGTCCAGACAGGAGCTTGTTAACTGACCTGTGAAGACCATAGGTTTGTAGGGGTACACAAAAATTCCTTTCTTTTTTAAAAAAATTAATTTATTTGAAAGGCAGAATTAGAGAAAGACAGGGAGACAGAGAAAGGAGAGACTTTTTTATCCACCTGTTCACTCTCCAAATGGCAGCAACAACCAGGTCTAGGCCAGGCCAAGACCAGCATCCTGGAACTCCATTCATGTCTCCCATGTGGGTTGTAGGGGACCCAACCACTTGGGCCATTCTCTGCTCTCCCAGGAGCACTAACAGGGAGCTGGATTGGGAAGTAGAGCAGCCAGGACCTGAATTGGCACTCATATGGGGTGCTGGTGTCACAGGCAGTGGCTTAAACCAGCCGTGCCACAATGCTGGCCCCACAAAAAGTTCTTTGTTACTATTACTTCCAAGTTGTTTTTTTGGCACAGCCCTGGCTGTTGTGGACATTTGAGGAGTGAACCCACAGATGGAAAGATCTCTCTCTCTCTCTCTCTCTCTCTCTGTCTCTGTCTCTGTCTCTGTCTCTGTCTTTCAAACAAATACATAAACTTGGAGGGAAGGAGGAAGGGAGAGAGAGGCCGGTGTTGTGGCATAGTAGGTAAAGCTGCTGCCTACAGCACTGGCATCCCATATGGACGTGGGTTCTAGTTCTGACTGTTCCACTTCTGATCCAGCTCCCTGCCAATGCACCTGGGAAAGCAGTAGAAGATGGCCCAAGTCCTTGGGCCCCTGCACCCATGTGGGAGACCCGAAAGAAGCTCCTGGCCCTGGCTGTCACAGCCAGTTGAGGAGTGAACCAGCGGATGGAAGATCTCTCTCTCTCCTCTTTGTAACTCTGCCTTTCAAATAAGTAAAATAATAATAATAATAAAAACCAAATAACAACCCCTTTCTTTACATGTTATGGAGCCCTGTTTTGCAGCTCTACTTCTAGTTGTTTATCCTACTGGATAATTTTCACATGTGCAAAAATGTGTGCATGGTGATGTTTCTGTTATTGTATGAAATAGTAAAAGCTTGGAATCACATCTATGTCCATAGCTGGGAGTGAGTTAAATACATTATATTCATACTAGCCATGGAAACCTTTGTGTTAACTCTGTACACCCTGCTAAGGCACACTGTCCCAACCTTCAAAGTTGCAACTTGGAGATTTTTCAGCTTCACCTTGGTGCCAAAATGATATGCATTCATTAGAAAGCGTGCTTGAGTACCATACAGCCATTTTGTTGTTCACTTTCAGTACTACATTCAGTACATTGCACGAGATACCCAACATTGTGTTATAAAATATGTTTGATTATTTTGCCCAACTCTGATATACAACTAATGCATGTGTTCCGAGCACATTTAAGATGGGCTAGGCTAGGCTGAAGCTATGATTTTGGTTGACTAGATATATTACATTCATTTTCAATAGGTGATACTCTCAAATCATAAAATTCTGCCACCATTCATCCAACTTCAGTCTGTAAACTTGTTTTGTTTGGCTTGTATACTGTTGGCCTATTCTATATTTTAAAAATAATCAACTTATTGCCAACACTTAAAAACCAAGAAATTTAACTTTTAAATTGAAAAACAATCTGGTTTGTCTTTTTTTAAAAAAATATATTTATTTGAGAGAGAGAATTACAGGCAGTTAGAGGGAGAGACAGAGAGAGAGGTCTTCTGTCTGTTGGTCACTCCCCAGGTGGACGCAATGGCCGGAGCTGCGCTGATCCAAAGCCAGGAGCCAGGTGCTTCTTCTTGGTCTCCCGTGTGGGTGCAGGGCCCCAAGGACTTAGGCCATCTTCTTCTTCTTTCCCATGCCATAACAGAGAGCTGGATCAGAAGAGGAGCAGCCGGGACTAGAACCAGCGCCCATATGGGATGCTGGTGCCACAGGTGGAGAATTAACCTACTGTGCCTTGGCGACGCCCCTGGTTTGTTTTAATATATAAGACAACCTGACAGCATTAAACCTCCCTTCTTCCATGCCAAAAAAAAAAAAAATTCTTGGAACTAGAAGCCCAGTAGTAGCTGTATTCTTCAGACATTCATGTCTTCTCCCACAGTTTCTACTCCTTCACAAAATCGAATACATCAATTGCTATTAAAATAAAGCTTTCACTTTTATTTTTCTTAGAAAATTAAGAATAAAGTGAGCTATTACTTATATAAAAAATGACAAAATGGAAGACTGACAGGACAGATGTTTCCAAACAGTGAAAGTATGTACACATACATGAGTATGCACATCTATATGTATGGATATAAAGGAACACAACTATGCAAGTAAATTATGTCATGTTGAAAGAATACAATTCAGTATGGCTTTATACAGCAAACGTGTCTGCATTGCTCACTGTTTGAGGCCTGATCCAGCAAAGTATCACAGTTAATAAGCCCTAGTGAAAGGCTGGGTCAGAAGACTTGAAGAAGCTTGATCATGTGTGGGAAAAAGACTTTTGTTGTAAATCCTTTTAGACTTTGAATTTGTTAACAAGTACACAATTATTTAATTTTTAAAAAAACATTTATTTATTAACTTGAAAGGCAGAGTTACAGAGAGTCAGAGGTAGAGAGAGAGAGGTCTTCCATCTGATGGTTCACTCCCCAGATGGCCACAATGGCTGGAGCTGCGCCGATCTGAAACCAGGAACCAGGAGTCTCCTCCAGGTCTCCCATGTGGGTGCAGGACCCAAGGACATGGGTCATCTTCCACTGTTCTCCCAGGCCATAGCAGAAAGCTGGATCAGAAGTGGAGCAATGGGGACTTGAACTGGCACCTACATGGGATGCTGACACTGCAGGCAGTGGCTTCACCCACTATGCCACAGCACCAGTCCTATCATTTACTTTTTAAAAATATACATTAAAATATATTTTTTGGGAATGGTGTCGTGGTACAGTTGGTAAATATGCTGCCTGAAACACCAGCATCCTATATGGGCACCTGTTCAAGTCCTGGCTGCTCCACTTCCCATCCAGCTCCCTGCTAATGCGCCTGGGAAAGCAGCAGAACATGGCCCAAGTGCTTGGGCTCCTGCCACCCACCTGGGAGACCCAGAAGAAGCTCCTGGCTCCTGGCTTTGGCCTAGCCCAGGCCCTACTCTTGTGGTCATCTGGGGAGTGAACCAGTGGCTAGAAAAATGTCTGTTTCTGTCTCTGTCTCCCCCACTCCCTGTAACTCTGACTTTCAAATAAATAAATATATCTTTTAAAAAGTTATCTTTCTGGCCAGAATATGAAATAAACTTTAAGCTAAATTCTCAGGTTCTCCAGGGAACTGAGCGACTGACCATTTGAAAGTCTCAAATCATTTACCTTGCTGTGTAAAATTACATTTTTTATATGACTCACTGAATCAGGAGTCTTTGAAAGGGGAGAGAAAGGGCTATAATTGCAATCTGAAATCTTTATTTTCATGAGATTTTATTTATATTTTTACAATAAAATTTTGTTCAAAGTTCTTTCTGGAAGATCTCCAGGTTCCTTGAGACTGCGCTCTTCCTCTGTGGTTTCCTGAGAAGGAAACAACTGAGTCCCACATATTTGCACCAGCACCATCAAGCCCTCCGCAGCCTTCAGAAAAGCATGTTATAATCCTCATCAACAAACATTTATAGGTCACTCCCTGTGAACCTGGGCCTGGGGATCTATATACATATTTTTAAAGGGGGTAGTAAAACACTGTCCCTGCCCTCAACTACCCATGATCTGGTTAGGGAGACAGACATGTGCATAAGAGGAAAAATAATGGTGTGAGGTAGCACATGCTGAGGACCGAGTAAGAGGTGGCATGAAAATGCTGGCTTTGGCATGATATTGGTGCTGAGATATTCGTGAGTTGTCCGGCTGGAAAAACCATCAAGGCAGTTAGAAGTCAGATTCCAGGGGGAGGTGAGGCTTGCAGCGCAGATTTGAAAGTTGTCTTTATGAAGGTGAAGTTGCACAAATATGAAACAGTTTGTAAATTATTAAATCCACATTATTTGTAACATTTATATTTTAAGACTCAACAAATTATGCACAGTATGAGTACATATGCAAGAAAAAGAAATTATAGCATTGCATTTTTAGATGACATAATTTTTTAACATAGAAAACTCTTAGAAAAGTTTTTTTTAAAAAGCCACCAGAATTAGTGACATAAGGAGGCTCTCAAAATACAAAGCCACTATATATATGTATACATATATAGATTTACATTTTTATGTTTCCATATACTTGCAAAAACAACTCAATAGATATCAGATCTTAAGCCCTGAAACTTGTAATTGTTACCTTACTTAGAAAAAGGTCTTTATAGACATGATCACATTAAAGACATTGAGATGGTGATCCAGGTGGGACCTAGATGCTATCAAATGTGTACTTAAAAGGGACAGATTTCACACATTTGCACACAGGCATTGTGAAGACAGAGGCAAAGCTTTGGTTGAGGCAGGGAAGAACCAAGCAATGTGGGCAGTCACCAGAAGACAGAACAGGCAAGCACCAAGTTCTGCTTTAGAGCTTCCAGCAGGAATATGGTCCTGGACACCTGATGTCAGCACAGTGACATGGACTTCTCATCTTCAGAACTGTGACCAAATGAATTTCTGTTGTTTGAAGCTGCCTAATTTGCAGTCATTTGCTAGAGCAGCCACCAGAAATTAATACAACCTGGAAATTAACTGAAAAACATTTCATTCTGTACAGCATCAGAAGAACACATTAAAATTAACCATCAGCTGGACAAAAGATGTGCAAAATCTGTACACAGGAAATCACAGAACACTGTTGAAATTGAACAAGTCTTATACAAGCGAAGATATGTATTGTGCTCATGGCCTGAAGGACTCAATATATTGTTAAGATATCAATTTTCCTCCACTTAGTTTACCTATCCCATTCTCTACATAATCCCAGAAGGCATTTATTTAGAAAGTAACAAAGTATCCTAAAATTTATATTGAAATGCAAAGAGCTGAAAATGCCTTTGCCTCCTCGAAATGAACAAAGCTAGAGTATTTCTACTATCTGAACTCAAGACTTACTATAAAGCAATTGTAATAGGACAGAGTGGTGTCAAATGGGGACTAAAAGATAAATGCACCAGAATGCAGGGGCCACGAAGACCTTCATTTGTGCAGTCAACTGTTTTTTGACAAAAGCACTGAAGTAATCTGATGGAGAAAGATTTTTGTTAGGGAATGGTGCTAGAACAACTGGATATTCAGATGAAAAATATATAATACACATACACAAAATTCAGTTTAAATTTTTACTATATGCAAAATTAATATATATATGTATATATTATATATTCATGAATAAATTAATGACAAGATACATAATATATAATATATATTGTATATATTATATATAATATATATAAGTTGTTTAATCTGGGACATAGCCCTAAATGTAGAAGTAAAAACTAGAAAGCTTATTGAATGAAGTAAAGAGAATATTTTTGCAACCTGGGAGTAGATGAAGATTAGTTGCCTCATAGAAAGTAAACACATAAAATTAAAAGATTCATTCATTAAACTTTATCAGACTAAAATTCTCTTGGTCCTCAATACTGCTGAGAAAATGAATTGAAAAACTTCAAATTGGGAGAAAATATTTTTCGAATACATATTTGATAGAGGACTCATATACAGGATATATATGAAATTATTTTTTATATGAACTTCTTAAAACTAAGTAATTTGATTGCTCAATTAAAAATAAGCCAAGGGATAGATGTTTGACATAGCAGTTAAACTGCCTGGGAAGGGCACATTCTATTTTAGAGTGCCTGGGTTCCAGTCCTGGCTCTGTTTCTGATCCAGCTTCCCACTAATGTGCACCCCAGGAGGCAACAGGGTGATGGCTCAAGCAGTTGTGGGGTCCTTGTTACCCAGGTGGGAGATCCTGATTAAATTTCTGGCTCCTGGTGTAAGCCTGCCCTAGCCCTGGCTATTGCAGTTTCTTGGGGGAGTCAATCAGAGGATGGGTGATCTCTCTGTGTTTCTATTTCTCTCTGTGTGTCTCTTTCATTAATTTCAAATTAATGAAATAAGTAAACATAAAAAGCAAAAATGGGTAAAATAGTTCAGACATTGCACAAAAAAAGATACAAATGGCCAAAGAACACAGAGGTGCTCCATATTATTAGTCATCCAGGAAATGCAAATTCAAACCACAATGAGATATCACTACCCACATATTTCCATGAAAACCGCTGAAAGTAAAAAGACTGACAAGATACATTTTGGAAAGGATGTGGGGCAACTAGAACTGTCAGAAACTGCTGGTGGGAATGCAAAATGTTACAATCACTATGGACACATACTTGACAGTGTCTTACAAAGTTCAACACACATGCTCTTTTTGGTCCAGCAGTTCCAGTCACAGGGATTTATACAGCAGAAATTAAAACACATGTTCACAAAAAAGGCTTGTATAAAAATGTTCACAGCAACTTCATACACAATAGCCCTGAACTGGAACCAAACTGAACGTCCATTAGCAAGAAAATGGTTAAGCATACTTACACAATGAAATAGTACTCAGTAGATACAGAAATGAGCTACTCTTACACATAATCACACGAATGTATCTCATAGATATGCTGATCCCAAAAGAGGATGCCCGGTACTGATTCAGCTTATTTGATGCTCTAGAACAAGGGAAATGGGTGGAGAATCAGTGGAGAAGTTTCTTGGGGGATGGGAATGTTCTGAGCTTCATGGTGGTATTCATTGGTCAAAATATATAGCTAAAATTTGTGCATTTCAAATTTCATATTTGTATGCATGAACTCTATCTACATAAATAGTCTGTAAAAAGGAACTGAGTGAGGAGGGCGACGTGATGAAACTAAAATGACAATGATACTGAAGATTGTGGATGCTGGGCAGGAAATGCCTAAGTTCTCTTCCCTATGTAGGCGTTTGAAAGTTTTCAGTACGAAAATTTAAAAATGTATCAGATATTTCTTGGGAACATACAGAGAGGCATTCAGAAAAAACATAAAATGCATCCACTAAGTCATTTCTCATTAGTGTAAGGGCAAGAAGCAGACGGGCATGAAAGGCAAGGCACAAAGGGCCTCTGTGCCATGGAGGTTTTATTTCTGCCCATGTTATCTTCTTGTTGCTGCTGCAACAAATGACCCCAACTTAGTTATTAATGTGTTATTATTATCAATTTACTGTTCTGGAGATCAGAAGAAAGAAATCAGTCTTGCTGAGCTGAAGGAAGGGTGTCTACAGTGATGGGTCCTTTCTGGGGCCTTTAGGGAAGAACCCCCTGTGCTTTGTTTGTCTTTTCCAGTCTCTAGAGGCTGCCCACACTCCACTGCTTGTGGTTCATTTATGTCTTCAGAGCCAGCAGTGGCTGGCTGAATCTTCCTTTTTTTTTTTTAAGATTCATTTACTTAAAAGTCAGAGTTATGGCCGGCGCTGCGGCTCACTAGGCTAATCTTCCACCTGCACCCCAGGTTCTAGTCCCAGTTGGGGCGCCGGATTCTGTCACCGTTGCTCCTCTTCCAGTCCAGCTCTCTGCTGTGGCCTGGGAAGGCAAAGGAGGATGGCCCAAGTGCTTGGGCCCTGCACCCGCATGGGAGACCAGGAGGAAGCACCTGCCTCCTGGCTTCAGATCGGCGCAGCGTACCAGCCATAGCAGCCATTTGGGGGGTGAACGAATGGAAGACCTTTCTCTCTCTCTCTCTCTCTCTCACTGTCTAAATCTGCCTGTCCAAAAAAAAAAAAAAAAAAAGTCAGAGTTACACAGAGAGAGAAGGAGAGGCAGAGAGAGAGAGAGAGAGAGAGAGAGGTCTTCAATTTGCTGGTTCACTCCCCAATTAGCCTCAATTGCTGGAGCTGTGCCGATCCAAAGCCAGGAGCTTCCTCTAGGTCCTCCCACATGGGTGCAGGAGCCCAAGCACTTGGGCCATCTTCTACTGCTTTCCCAGGCCATAGCAGAGAGCTGGATGGGAAGTGGAGCAGTCAGGACTTGAACCGAGGCCATATGGGATCCGGGCACTGCAGGCGATGTCTTTACCTGCCACCTGAAGTTTGTCAATTCATTTTCTTAGCAGTATTATTTGAGGACTATAGTGCCGGCCCCTTGGCTGAATCTTCCTAACATTGAATCACTTTGGACTGAGCCTGCCTCCATCTCTCACCCCTAAGAATCCCTGTGAACAGATTAAGACACATAGGTGACCAAAGATGATCTCTCCATATTATTTTTTTCTCCATTTTAAGGTTAACTAATCAGCAACCTTAATTCCCCTTTGCCAAGTCCATAGGTTCTAGGGATTTGGATTTGGACTTCTTCTGGGGGGAGCATTGCTGTGTGCACTACACAACTCCAGTTTTCTTTTGACTGATTTTTGACATGAGGAGTGTGAAATGGGTAGGGATGGAGGCAGGGAAGGGAAACACCACTTTATACAGACACCTCTGGAAATATTTGTGGTTTAAAACTCTTGGCCTAATCTTTGTCTTTCATATCTATAATTTTCATTTTTCAGTGATGTTAATTTTTTGGTCTTTTTTCCCCTGCAATTTATCCCATGTTATAAATTTCACTTTCTGAGGTTAAGCTTCCACCTGTGGCACACATCCCATATGGGCACTGGTTCAAGTCCCTGCTCCTCCTCTTCCAATCCAGTTCTCTGCTATGGCCTGGGAAATCACTGGAGGATGGCCCAAGTGCTTGGGTCTCTGCACCTGCATAGGAGATCCAGAAGAAGCTCCTGGATTCTGGCTTCAGATTGGCTCAGCTCTGGCCATTGCGGCCATTTGGGGAGTGAACCAGTGGCTGGAAGACCTTTCTCTCTGTCTCTCCCTCTCTCTGTCTGTAACTCTATCTTTTAAATACATAAATAAAATCTTTACAAATATTTCAATTTCTATAATGGCACTTTTCTTGCTTTCTAAGTACAGTATTTTTAAAAATTACTCTTGGGCTGGCACTGCAGCTCACTTGACTAATCCTGCGCCTGCGGTGCTGGCACCCCAGGTTCTAGTCCCAGTCGGGGTGCTGGATTCTGTCCTGGTTGCTCCTCTTCCAGTCCAGCTCTCTGCTGTGGCCCAGAAGGCAGTGGAGGATGGCCCAAGTGCTTGGGCCCCGCACACGCCTGGGAGACCAGAAGGAAGCACCTGGCTTTTGGCTTTGGATCAGTGCAGCACGCCGGCCGCAGCACGCCGGCCGTAGCGGCCACTTGGGGGGTGAACCAATGGAAAAGGAAAACTTTTCTCTCTGTATCTCTCTCTCACTGTCTAACTCTTCCTGTCCAAAAAAAAAAAAAAAAAAAAAAAAGTTACTCTTGTGGGGCTGGCGCTATGGCATAGCGGATAAAGCTGCCGCCTATAGTGCCAGCATCCCATATGGGCACCTGTGTGAGTCCCACTGCTCCACTTCTGATCTCTGCTATGGCATGGGAAAGCAGTGGAAGATGGCTCAAGTCCTTGGGCCCCTGCAGCCGCATGGGAGACCTGGAAGAAGCTCCTGGCTCCTAGCTTTGGATCTGTGAAGCTCTGGTCATTGCAGCCATTTGGGGAGTGAACCAGCAGATGGAAGACCTCTCTCTCCCTCTCCCTCTCTCTCTGCCTCTCCCTCTCTGTAACTCTGCCTTTCAAATAAATAAATCTTAAAAAATTACTCTTGCATTATAAACATTGACATGTTTCCTTATTTTTATTGGTCCTTGTGCCTGTACTGCACATGTCATACTGCTTTCATTAAGTTGAAAGTGCCATATTCTTGTCTAACTTCTTTTTAAAATATTTATTTGTTTATTTGAAAGTCAGAGTTACACAGAGAGAGAAGGAGAGGCAGAGAAAGGTCTTCCATCTCTGGTTCACTCCTCAAATGGCAGCAACGGTCAGAGCTGTGCCAACCCGAAGCCAGGAGAAAAAAAGCCATCTACCACTGCTTTCCCAGGCCACAGCAGAGAGCTGGATTGGAAGTGGAGCAGCCGGGGCTTGAACTGACGCCTGTATGGGATGCTGGCACTGCAGGCGGTGGCTTTACCAGCTAAGCTGGCCCCCTAATTTTTCTTGTCCCTGTAATAAATAAATTCATGGATATGATCTGCCTTTGAAACTTTCTATTGAGATAACTGTTGTGATTTCTATGACTTCTGAATCCTCATATAAGATATGCTATCCCTCATATCTGTTTTTGTGCTTTTATGCAATATTTTTTCACAGACCTCATTTTTTTAATTCTATTCAGGAAGCAAAGTATTTATTGAACAATAATCTTTAATTGTGCTCCATAAGTCTTTTTAAAAATATTTATTTTATTTATTTAGAAGACAGAGTTACAGAGACAGAGAGGGAGAGACATAGAGAGAGAACTTCCATCTGCTGGTTCACTCCCCAAATGGCTGCAATAACTGGGGCTGAACCAGGCTGAATCCAGGAGCCAGGAGCTTCATCCAGGTCTCTCATGTAGATACAGGGGCCCAAACACTTGAGCCATCTTGTGCTGCTTTCTCAGGTGCATCAGCAGGGAGTAGCCAGGACTTGAATCTGATGCCCAAATGTGATTCCTGTATCACAGGCAGGGGCTTAAATAGCTATGCCTTCCCTTGCCCCATAGGTCTTATGCTTAGTGGTTATTCTTCCATGATTTTGTAAAAAAAGATTTATTTATTTATTTGACATGCAGAGTGACAGAGAAAGGGAGACAAAGAGATCTTTCGTGTGCTAGTTCACTCCCCAAATGCTTGCAACATCCATGGCTGAGCCAGGTGGAAGCCAAGAGCCAAGAACTCCATCTGGGTCTCCTATGTAGGAGGCAAGAAACTCAAGTACTCGAGTCATCATTTGGTGTCCCTCAGGTACATTGGCTGGAAGCTAGAGTGGAAGAAGCAGAGGTAGGACTCTAAGCCAGTCACTCGGCAATGGGCTGTGATTGCTCCCAAGCAGAGACTGTATCCTCTGTACCAAAACATCTGCCCCTCCTCCACAATTTTGATTAGAAGTTCTGTCTTTATTTTGCATGTTCATATTTTTGATCTTTACAGGTATTTTAATGATTATTTAGAAAACAAACTGCACTGAGGACTGCTCCTCCATTGAGAATATTCAAGCTGAAGCCTTGCTTCTGCTCTTCAAACTCATGAGGTAGGATACATTTTTGAAAATTGCATTTCTGTTATTTTTCCATACTTCTAATCATCATCTTGTATTGAAAAGGTAGCCAAGTTTTGTCATTCCTTTGCCTAAGGGATATCAGTGGAGGAAGAATGGGAAACTCGAAGGCTCTTCTGGTCTTCTGTGAAAGCTTAGATTCAGTGCTAGGAATGGAAGAGAGGACCTTGGAAGCAATGTGGGAAGGTAGAGATTCCTAGAGACCTAGGTAGCGATTCCTAGGACAGTGTTCTCAAGCTCACCACCCTGAGACATGTCCGAGGGATCTTAGCCTCCTGAAAGATTCCTTTCACACGAGTAGAACCAGAAACAGCAGATTCCTCAGACTCAGAGGGATCGTAGGCACTAGGAATCAGCTGCTCCAAACTGCGAGACTCCTGAGACCTGTGCCCAGTAATTACCAAGAACTATTTTCTATGCACAGGGTTATGTGTATTCCTTATATCAGCATGAGGGAATACAATGACATGCTACTGTGCATTCTCTTCCCAACTCTGAGTTCAGTGCTGTGTTACTGGCAGCTTGAAATTAGTCATGGTGGCAGTATTTATACCACAGCAACAAACACTGCAAATCAGGGCTTGATTTATCATTTTGTTGATTGTCTAGTCTTAAGAAAGTGATAGGAAAAAGTTATTATCACACTCTTCATAATGAGAGAGTAACCTACTTGTATTACAGAAGAGCCACCAAAATGGCAGCAGTTGAATTTCCCAGAAGCCAACCAAATGAGTGCTCAGAGCTAAAGTTCAGTTGACTTAAAGTAATGCAATATTTAATATGCACCTGAGTTTGCAGTTTAAGATTCATATCTGTTCCATAAAAATTTCAAAATTTGAAAGGTAAGTTCAAAAATTGAAAGATAAGTTTATTTTGGTACAAAAAATTGAAATCCATGAATAGTGTTCTCATAATATGCATTTTCCACAAATTCTTTGAAGATCTCTGTATGCATGATTCAAAAATTTTTTGCACCAAGATAAATGCATTTTTCCTTTATTTATTTATTTGAAAGACAGAGGGACATACACACACAGACACACACTCACACACATAGATCTTCTATCTGTTGATTCACTCCCCAAATGCAACAGCTGGGAGACTAGGCTAAGCCAAAGCCTGGAGCCAGGGACTCCATTTGGGTCTCCATGTGGGTGACAGGAAGGCAAGTATTTGGTCTATCATCTTCTGCCTTTCAGGTGCATAAGCAGGAAGCTGAGTTGTCAGAGGAGATAGGACTCAATCCCAGGTGGTGGTTTAATCTGTTGTGCTACAATACTCCTAAATTCATCTTTTTAATTTTATTTTACACAAACTTTTTGCAATACCCTCTACTCTATGCAGGGAAATGGAAACAAACTGAAGTGTTTTGTGCTTCAGGGTTGTTCCCTGGGAGTATTAATAGATCCTGGCTGTTTTAAGAGCACTGAAAGCATGAGCCAGGTATCTAGGCTGGCTTCAGTACGCTAAGTTGCAATATATTGATCTGCTTAATAAAGGATGGACTTGGAAATGAATTCTACTGCGTCAGCAAAGAATTCATGTGAACAGTTATGTTGTAGAACTCACCCTCTGGGTATCTCAGGACAACGGGATGAGAACTCTCAGTCAACACCAGTAAGCATTGTAGATGAGATGATGTCCATTTTGTGTTTTTATGAGTTTAAGGAACTGTGATTTTGAGCTTGACCTTAAAGGATGGATGTGGATTTAGACAGGCAAAGATAAGCAGAAAAAGAACTTCAAAAGAGCAAATTGTGAGGGTGTAGATATAGAGGAAGTAAAATCATTTACCTGGCATTTTTAGGGCTCAATAAGAAAATCAATTGCCTGGGTGAGAAGAAAGAAAGACCAGAGAGTAGGTTCAAAACAGATCAAAGAGGGGCTTGAATCATGTCCAATTATGCTTGGACACTTTTCTTTTGGAAAAAGTCACATCACTTATGCATAACTTCTTTGTAGGGAGACCCCATGCTCTGAATGTTGTTTTTAAAAAATATTTATTTATATTTGAAAGTCAAAGTTACACAGAGAGAGGAGAGGCAGAGAGAAAGAGAGGTCTTCCATCCGATGGTTCACTCCCCAGATGGCCGCAACAGCCGGAGCTGTGCCGATCCGAAGCCAGGAGCCAGGAGCTTCTTCCCACATGGGTGCAGGGGCCCAAGCACTTGGGCTGTCTTCCACTGCTTTCCCAGGCCATAGCAGAGAGCCGGATCAGAAGAGGAGCAGCCGGGACTAGAACCAGCGCTGGTTCAGCGCTTCAGGCCAGGGCATTAACTCGCTGCGCCACAGTGCTGGCCCCCTGAATGTTGTTCTAAAGAGATTAATCTATTTGTGAACTTAGTGTTAGTCCTAAGTGGGATAAAACTAAAAGCAGAGATACAAATTAGGAGGGCCTTGTAATTACTTCAGTATGTTCTGACTTGGGTTATAATTATGGGTCAAAATGACCCTAAGCTTACCCAGCTGAATTTTCATTTCATAATGCTAAGATTGAAAGACAGTTATCTGCTTTCAAGATGAAGTTTTTTTTTATGTTGTGATAATATTTCCTTTTGGTTTTTGAAACATCCATGCCATCATGATTGCTAGTACACACAACCTTCCATCAGGGCCTGGGCTGGTGGTAGGGACACCGATGTCTTCATTGGCCAGTTCTGTAGGATGCTTTTGTAAGTTGTTCTTTTCTGATGAAACTCCTGAGTGGGTTCATCAGTACTTCCTGAGATCCTATGAAGTTCCCACTATGGATTAATACAGCCTTTTCCTGGTAAATCTCCCCAGAGTTAGCTTCTGTTACTAAAAACTAAGAACCTACATTGATTCATTTTTTATTATTTGATACCATGACTCAGACATACACTAGAGTCACCCAGTCCGTGATTATTAGGTAAGATTTGTTCAGACTACATCTCACACATTGTACAAAGTCTAATGCCTTCTTCAAGATTTCTGTAAATTCTGGCATTGACATGGTGGCACAGTGCTGCTTGCCACACAGCCATCCCATGTCAGAGTGCCAGTTTAAACTCTGGCTGCTCTGCTTTTGATCCAGCTCCCTGCTAATGTGCCTGGGAAAGCAACAAAGGATGGCCCAACTACCTGAGCCCTGCCACCCATGTAGGAGACCTGGATGGAGTTCTGGGCTCCTGACATTGGCTTGGAACAGCCCGGTTGTTGTGGCCATTTGAGATTGACCCAATAGATAAAAATCTCTCTCTCTCTCTCTCACTGACACTCTGACTGTGGAACAAGAAAACAAATAAATCAATCTAAAAAAGAGAATTCTCTAAATTCTGAAGCAGGTTTAGTTTCTCATGGATGCTTTGGACTCAGAGCTTTTGCTTTCTAGAATTCAAGATTTCTCAACTGCTGTATTATTGACATGTTAGGCTGGACCACTCTTTAATGTGAGTGGCTGACCTGTGCATGGTAGGATTTTTGGCAGCCTCCCTGGCCTCTGCCCACCTGATGCGGATAGCTGCCCTTCCTCCCTGCCCTGTCCCAGTCAAGACAGTCAAAGGTGCCTGTGGATTTTTGCCCAATGTTCTCTTGGGACACAATCATTCCCTGTTGGCATTGCCCAGCAGCACCGCAAACTAGTTGGGGGTGCTATGAACCCCCAAAGCAGGGTCTGCTTGCCTGCCGTACAGAAAGCCAACCGCTGACTTTGGGGTCTGGAAGGAAGTAGGTGTTTATTGCCAAGTGCAGAGCAAGACATCCAGCAGCTATTGCTCAGTTCCTAGGCTCCCCGAGGAGCTAGAGGTTAAGGCTCCTACACATTGAAATGGGCTGAGAGATGCATGATCAACTCATGCCCCGGTTCCCAGTTGGTCAGTGGTGCTATGACCTTTCTTTGATTAGTCAATGATACCATGCTCTTTAGGGAATTGGTGATGGCCAGGTGGGATCTGGTTGGTTTGGGGAGGTTACGTGGAAGTGGTGGTTGCCTTCTGCTGCAATCCTGTAGTTTCCCCGCCTGGACCTGGAGTTCCCTCAACAAACCCTCCAGACGATACTGGCCATCAAGATTTTCTCCATTGGAGAAGCACATGGCTTCTTGAGTCTGGTGATTAGGACGTTGTGGGAGCCAGCTGTGCAACTCTCTCAATTCAATGAATTCCTTTTGATAAAGGACAGGGAAGGTGCCTCTGGCTAAGGGAGACAGACATGAGGCTGGGTCCTGCCTTTACATTCTAGGGGTTCAGTCTCATTGGGAGGCACTAATTTAAATTAATTCAGGAATTTAATTCTAAATTTAATTTTAAATTAATTCAGGAACTGGCATCTATTTTTCTCTGTTCCTTACCAAGTCATATTAGGTTTCAAGTTCAGACATTTTTCTTCATTTCCACCTAATTTTAAGAAAAAAGAAACTGAAAAATGTCTCAAAAAGAATCTATACTGGCATCAAATGTTAAAGAGATTTTGGATGAATAGAAATATTTTCAATCAGCATCAAATGTATTGGGTTATGGCCATTCCAACTGCCCGCCTGCCTAGCCATGACATTCCACAGCCCCACAGGGAGGGGCCACTTTCTTCAGTGACCACCCATGAGCATAGAGTTCTGTGTATGTGGACAAGCTCGGGTGTGGTCCCAGCAGGTCAGTGGCTCTGAGGGTGTCTTGTCTCAAAAATAAATGACTGATGTCATAAATAAGAGTATCAATTGTTAACAACAGTAGTCACTATGCACTTACTCTGACCTTAATGTGTTGTATATGCGAATTAATGGTAAAACTAGTATTCAAACAGTACTTTATACTTTGTGTGTCTGTGCAGGTGCAGTCTGTTGAAATCTTTACTTTGTATATATTAAGTTGATCTTCTGTATATAAAGATAATTAAAAATGAATCTTAATGAAGAACGGGATGGGAGAGGGAGTAGGAGATGGGATGGTTTGTGGATGGGAGGGAGGTTATGGGGGGAAAACTGCTATAATCCAAAAGTTGTACTTTTGAAATTTATATTTATTAAATAAAAATTTTCTTTAAATGAATAAGTAAATAAATGACTGGGGCTGGAGGCCTGTTCTTCACCAGCAAATGTATTATAGATGTTAGGCCACTAGGAGGCAGGGTTGACTCATTAAACCAAGGGTTTTGTTTTTTTAAAATCTATGCCAGTTTGAACCATCAGTCAAGATGTAAATGCTGATGCTACCATCCAAGCAGCTTCAATTATTTTGACAAGTTGATACACAAAGGCAAAGCTGCTGTAATTTACAATAGGTAGCTCCCAATTACAGTAACAAGCACATTGTGTCTTAATTTTAGAATAGCTTTAGTTCCACAGAAAAATCTCAAAGATAGTACAGAGATTCCCCATATGTCCAAGCCCTGTTTTCCCTATTGTTAACATCTGGCTTTCATATGATATATTTATTACAACTAATGAACCAATGTTGACACATTAGTATTAACTAAAGCCTACAAAAATTTTTGTCTGGCTTTCCTTAGTTTTTAATCTGATGTCCTTTTTGTGTTCAGGATGCCATCTATGACAACACCTTACATTTAATAGGCATGCTTCTTTAGGCTCCTCTAGATAGACTTTTTTTTCCCAGATTTTCCTTGTTTTTGCTGATCTTGACAGCTTTGAATGAAACTGGCCAGATTTTTATAGAATATCCTTCAATTCGGGTTTGTCTGATGTTTTCAGTGTTTGGAAGGGGTTTGGAGAAGGAGATGTCAAGAGGTGAGGTGGCCTTATAATGTTAGCAGCATGGCACATCAACTTGATGTTAACCTGGGTCACTTGGCTAAGCGGAGTTGCTCAGGTTTCTCCACTGTCCACTTTCTCCTGCCCACCTGCTGTACTCTGGCAAGAAGTCCATATGCACAGTGCACACCTAAGGAGTCAGAAGTTATGTAACCTCCTCACAGGGATACTGTTGACATCAATTATTTGGAATTGTTGTACAGAATTATCTACTTTCTCCATTTCTTCATTTACTCAATCACTTCTTTAAAGCACTGACTTGTGCATACTTTATTAAAATTTATTTATTTGAAAGGCAGAGAGACAGAGAAGGAAAGAGAGACAAAGAGGCTAACAGAGATCTCTAACTCCTTAGGTCACTCCCCAATTACCTACAACATCCAAGATTGGGCCAGGCTGAAGCCAGGAGCTGGGAATGCAGTCTGAATCTTTCATAAGGGTAGCAGGTACCAAAATACTTGCGGCATCACTTGTTATATCCCAGGGTGCCCATTAGTGGGAAGCTAGTGTCAGGAGTGGAGCTAGGACTTGAACCCAACTCTGACATGGGATGCAGGCATCCTAAACAGCATTTTAACCCTTCTCCAAGTGCCTGCCCTGCTATTCATTTTATACTTTGTGCTTCTGATCATGTTTGACCAAATTTTGCGCTGGTTAAATGATGATAATAGCTACCATTTATTGAGAGTTTATATATAACCCTTAGTCACTCTGCTAAGCCTTCTATGTGTGTCTTCTCGTTTCACCTAAGAGCCATTGAGGGGACAGGTCTCATCCTTTGGTGCATATGAGGATCCTAAGCTTACACAGATAGAGATAGACAATTTTCTCTGGCCATGCAACTGGGAAGTGGTAGAGAAGCAGGAGAGGAGCACTGGGCTGTGCACACTCCAAGGCTGTGACATCTACTGTGATAACAGGGCCTCACTGCTTTACTGGAGAGTGGATGTGCTGACAGGTTGAGTTGGTTGTATGAACAAAGAAGAAAGGCAAAGGTGCTGGCGCTTGCTGCAGCAGGTAAGCTAATGCTCGAGACACCACAGGCCACATCAAAGTGCCTAGGTTTCAGTCCTGTGCTTCTGATTACATTTTTCTACTGATGAGCACCCTGGGAAGCAGCAGGGGCTGGCCCAATTACTTGGATATCTGCCACTCACATGGGAAACCGCGATCGAATTCCTGGCTCTTGGCTTCCATTAGTCCACTTTTTTTTTTTCCATTTAGCCCACTTTGAACCAGCAGATGGAAGATCTCTGTTTGTCTCTCTTTCTGCCCTTCAAATAAGAAAAACAAAACAAATAAATAAAAATTAAAAAGAAAAGGAAGGTGGAGATGGTGGCTGTGTGAGTCCTATTATTCAGTTCTTTGTCCTTCTCTTCACTAATACTTCCCTCCCCATTTATCAAGAATAAATTTGGAAAAAAAGTCAGTAAAAATGCATTGGGATCTTGCTAATATGATATCATTTGTAATTAACATTTAATAAAATGGTCATGTGATAAATAATGAAGAAATGCATTTTTCATAACAATGGAGTCTATAAATAGTCACCTCTCAAAAGACAGAGAATGAGGAAACAATTATGTATATTATGTTTCATGGTTCACAAAGCATATTTTCATGTTCTTTTTTATTTTTTTTGACAGGCAGAGTAGATAGTGAGAGAGAGAGAGACAAAGAGAAAGGTCTTCCTTTTTGCCGTTGGTTCACCCTCCAATGGCCGCTGTGGCCAGCGCATCTCACTGATCCGAAGCCAGGAGCCAGGTGCTTCTCCTGGTCTCCCATGCGGGTGCAGGGCCCAAGGACTTGGGCCATCCTCCACTGCCTTCCTGGGCCATAGCAGAGAGCTGGCCTGGAAGAGGGGCAATCGGGATAGAATCCGGCGCCCCAACCGGGACTAGAACCTGGTGTGCCGGCGCCGCAAGGTGGAGGATTAGCCTGTTAAGCCACGGTGCCGGCCTCATGTTCAATTTTTACAATAAGCTTTTAATTTTAGGTTTTAGAGCTATAGAAAACTCATGAAGACAGTACATGGAGCTCCCAAATGCCCTGCACCCAAGCTCCTCCCTTGCTGACATCTTACATTAGTATGGTATATTTACCGTAATTAATCAATCAGTACTTTCATATTGCTATTAATAAACTCCATAAGGATTTCATATTTTGTTTGTTCAATCTAATGTTTTCTGTCCGTTTCAGATTCTCATACAGCAGAGGTGGGAAATATCTGGTCTGTGGGGTACATAAGGCCCATGAAATCACTGTGTCTGGCCTTGCCAAGGCAACCGTAGGTAGGTCTAGAAAATCAATACATCTATAGCAGGCTAATGTTTAAGTTGATAACTTTGTTTGGCCCAGGAATGATGTCATAAATATCCAAATGCCCCTTAGCAGAAAAAAGGTTCCCTACCCCTCCTACAGAGTACCACATTACCGTTAGTTTTCAAGTCTCAGGCTCTTTTGCCCCTGACAATTTTTAAAAGCTCTCCCTGTTTTTGATGACTTTGACAGTTTTGAAGAGTACTAGAGGGGTGGTTTGTAGAATGTCCTCCTATTGAAATTTGTCTAAAGTTTGTCTTGTGATTGGACGGGAATTCTGGGTTTGGGGAGGAAGAGCACAGAGCTGGAATGCCATTCTCACCTCCTTCTGTTAAGGATGCATACTCTCAACAAGACTTGTTCCTGTTGGCCTTGACCCTGGCTGGAGAGGGTCCGTCAAGTTTCCCCACCAGGAAACTTCTTCTCCCTCCCATCTCACCCTGTCCGTGAGGCGGTCTTTGGAAGGAAGTCACTAGGAGAGCCCACACTTAGGGAGTAGGGAGCCGTAAAACTGTCCTGGTGGGAGCATTGCTCCATCAACTATTTGGATTTTTCCTCATGGAAGATTTGTTTCTTCTTCCCCATTTGTTTACTCATTCTACAATTTATCCATATCTATGAAATTTCAGGAGTATTTTGTTCTTTGGATTATAACCCAGTACTGCTTTTTAAAATTTTCTTGCTCAAAGTGTTCCAACTTTGGCTACTGGGAGCTCTTTCAGTTACTCCTATATCCAGTTGATTTGCCTCTGCCATTTATTTTTAAGTTCTTTTTAATTTAATGGAATTACAACAAGCTGCAGGCTCATCTTATATTTGCTTCCCCTCTTCTAATGTCAGCCCTTTCCCTAAGAGCTTTGATTTCTCTTATTGGAGGGTGGTGATAGAAGCAAAGGTCTGGATGCTGTTTTTATGTAAACTTTTATACACCACGGTGTATACTTCTTATTCTATTAACAATCCTATGAGGTTATTAGTCCTGTTTTGTAGAGGAGCAACCTTCACAGCCATGTACATATTCTCCCAACTAATTAAACACAGGACCTGGCCTCCAGTTTGGATTTAGGGTGACTACACATTCACGCTCCTTTCTGCGTGTGTATGTGTGTGTGTGTGGGGGGGGATAATGGTTACAGTACAAGAGGAGTGTCCATTATGGCCTGCCATTGGGTGAAAGATTTTGTACTGTCATTTGTCTCTCCAGAGAAAGAATCTGCTTTTCTCCTGGAGCCCGTTGGCAAAGGAAGGCGGTGCTGCATCAGGTGGCCCTGTTTAACAGAGGGTGCATCCACAGACCCTGGATCTTGGATGGGATTGCTTTGCCTGGGCTCACAAATCAAGAGGAAGGGGAGTCCTTTTAGAGGAAACTCCAGGCTGGCTTCAGACAGAACCAGGGCCAATAGGATATGGGAGAACCAGGGGCTGGGTAGAAGAAAGAAAGCAAGAAGAGCATCGAGATGCAAAAATTGCTGAAGAAGGAAGCATCCTGGCAGCAAAGAGAAGGTCCAAGGCAACAGCTACTTTTCCATTTCCTAGGGCATCCAGGCAGTTCTGTGGGTCCTTTTTTTAGTATATGTGCTGCCGAAGCGAGCACTCTGTGGGTCCTTAATGAGGATTCATTTCCTGCCACCATGTGAGGCCCACAGGTTTTCTATCTGGATATTTTCTGTGTAATTAAACTCCATTGCATTTCTGACTACTCATCTTTGGGAACAATATGAATTTGGAGTTCATGGACTCTGTCAAAGTGGTTGTACAACTCCTAATGGGGAAGCCAAAGCTTTGGGCTCTGGGAGAAATTAAAGAAATTCTGCTATAGCAAAATATATTTTTAATACATTTACTTTGATCATAACACAAAAACATTTATTATGGGAAATTAGATGACACAGATAAATGAATAATGCAAGGTAGTCCCCCACATAGAGATATTCACTGGAAGGATTTTGCTCTATTCGCTCTCTCTTTCCAGTGTTCACACCCAGTGAAAATATTGGACGCCTGTTTCACGTACAAATTTTTGTATCCTGAGACCAGCATTGTGGCACAACAGGTGAGTGCCAGTTCAAGTCACTGCTGCTCTGCTTCCAACCCAGCTTCCTGCTAATTCGCCTGAGAAACCTGGATGGAGTTCTAGGCTACTGGTTTTCATCTGGCCCCAGAACCAGCCATTGCAGCCATTTGGGGGAGTGAAACAGCAGATGAAAAATTTCTCTCGCTCTTTGTCTTGTCTGTTTCTTTTTCTCTTTGTTTCCCCGTCTCTGTCATTCTGCCTTTCAAATAAAATAAGTGCATAAATCTAAAAATTTAAAAATTTGTTTGCCTTGTTTTTCATTTAGCATTTGATTACCATTTTCACATTATTAAGTATTCCTGAAAATTTTTGTATTAATGGTTGCATTATATTCTATGACACATAAATATTCAGTTTGAATAATGCTATGATAAGTTTTTGTGCTCACACAATTTAAATATATCCAAGATAATTCTCTTAGGAGCAATTTCTAAAAGTGCAATAAAGTGGTGATAATCATTGTACCTGTATCATAGGGTTTTTAACAGGAAAATGAAATGAGTTAAGTTTTAACAATGTTTGCCACATGGCAAACATTCGTGTTCTGTATGATTATTATAAATATATCCTGTTTGAGGGACCGGAGCTATGGCTTAGCTGGTAAAGCCACCGCCTGCAGTGCTGGCATCCCATATGGATGCTGGTTCGAGTTTCGGCTGCTCCACTTCTGATCCAGCTCTCTGCTATGGCCTGGGAAAGCAGTAGAAGATGGTCCAAGTTCTTGGACCCCTGCACCCACCTGGGAGACCCATAAGAAGCTCCTGGCTCCTGGCTTCAGATTGGCACAGCTCTGGCCATTGAGGCCAACTGGGGAGTGAGCCTCTCTTTCTCTCTGCTGCTGCCTCTGGCTCTTTGGCTCTCTGTAACTCTACCTTTTGAGTAAATCAATCTTTTTGATAAACAATCTATTTGATAAACATTAACATTTTTGATAAAAAAATCAGTCTATTTGATAAACATTAACAGTCTTCCAGAAGACACCTTTTCACTCTGATCATGAGTATGTCATTAGTTATTTTAATACTAATTGAAAAGACTGTGAATCACAACATTTGGTTTTGTTAGTGAGCTCTGGGACAAGAGAAGGGCCTTGACCAAAAGGATTGAAAAAATGAGCAGTAGACCTTGTAAGGGGTGGGAGTAAAGGTGTGAACTGTGGTGGAAAGGAGTGATGAGGCAACTGCTGACGTTAGGCCTAAGGGAAATGTCAGCAGTGTGCGTGCTGGCAGTGTGTGTGCTCGCAGTGTGTGTGTGTGTGTGTGTAGCTCTGGTAATAGAAGGAAAGTGTGGTAGGCTCTTATGATGCTTCACATCTTCTAAGGGCACAAAGGCACCGGCAGCCTGGGCTGCACGTGCAGGAGCATTCATAGACTATTGAGGGCAGATTGCAGGCCTAACAGGGCCGCAGGTGTGCTGAGTAGGGGGGAGGCCAGCTGCTGCCCAGACACATGGAATTCTCAGCTCTGGGGAGGTACAAGCTGGAGACCATCTGTTCTATCATACGGACTAAAAGTATCATAGCAAAGGAAAGCTGGGAGAGCCAAATTTAAAGAGAATCGTGGAGGTGTTAGGTTCCACTAAGTGAACCTGGAATTTGGGGCAGCAGCACAAAGAGTGCTTAACAGAACAAGGGCAGGTATATGACCCCCAGAGAACAACCATACAAAACGCATCTGCATTTCCCAGGGAACGAGACAGCCCACTGACATTGACTTCCTCCTCTCAGCTGCTGCGCCGGCGGTGCCGAGGACTAAGGCACTGCTTTTTACACTGTCTTCCCTGATGCTCATGACAGTCTTGTGACTGCTGTCCATGGGGCCCCTACCCCTGTGCTGAGCTGGTCACTCTGAATCTCCGTCCTGATCACCTGGCACTCTCCAAGCACCCATCAGTAAGCTGCTTTAGAAAGATGACACACTTTTCTTGTTTTTATTTTTTATATTTGTAAAGAAAAACGTTCTCCAGTATAGTTATTTTTGACTTTTCCTATTATTTTTTTTTTCTTTAGAAACCCTTATTCGACAGACAGTGGGCTGGGGATGTTTATGTTATCTTACTCATCCTTGCAAAACTCCCAGAGAGTAGAACAGTAGAACAGTATCCCATTTCATAAATGAAAAGCTGAAGCTTAGGGCAATTAAATAGCTTGCCAAGCGTTTCATAGCTGTGAGATGGTGGAGTCATAATTTAAACTCGTGATTGTTGGACTGGAATTGGTTTCAGTGCAGCAAGTGTTTGGGAGATGAGTGGCAGAGGGGGCCAGAGGATAGAGGCTAGAATCCCAAATCCAAGGACTTGTTTGTTTAAATATCCTCTCATGGAGCCCAATGCACACACATGCAGTTCTGCATTTACTAAAATGGAATCATATAATACATAGTATTCTGTAGCTTTGTACTTTGTAGTTAACATTTCATGGATATCCTGTCTGGACAACAGATTTGCCTTATTCTTTTATCTCTATATTTAAAGAAGCTACTTATTTTTATTTAGTTTGTGAGATAGACACACATACAGATATCCCCTCTTCATTGGTTCACTGGTTCCTTCCCCAAATGTCCACAACAAACAGAGCTGGGCCAGGCTGAATCCAGGAGCTCAAAACTCAACCCAAGCAGTTGGGTGGCAAGGATCCAAGTACTTGAGCCATCACCTGCTGCCTCCCTGGATCTGAATTAGCAGGAAGCTGGAACGGAAGCAGAGGAGCTGGGATTGAGAACTCAGTTATCTGATATGGGATGCAGGCATCCCATGTGCAGCCCAACCACTGTGCCAAATGCCTGCCCCCCGACCTTCTAGCTTTTGTTAAATAGTACAAGCACAACATATCCATACTCAGCAAAATATAGATTCTGTGCTTCCACCCACTGGAATTCAGATTTGGTAGATCTGGGCTGGGACCAGGGCATGTGGGATATAGACAAGCTCCTGGATGACTGACATACTCCAAGGATGAATAACCACTTCTAGTCTATGCTGTCTCCTGTGGGATGAATGAGATATAAACAGAGCAACCAAGAAAGCATGAAACCAGCCAGCAACCAGAGAAAGACTGAACAGAAGGGGGAGAAGACTGGGCTCCATTCCCAGCAGAGGGAGAAGTACAGTTACAGTTACATGGCAGACGCACATGGTGTTTCATAGGGGTGTGCAAAGGAGGGAGGCGCCAGGACAGTGACAGAGATCGGGTTGTAAGTCAGGGGACTAATTTTAAAATTGTATCTATATGGCAAGCACGGTTTATTTTTATTTTTTATTTTTGACAGGTAGAGTGGATAGTGAGAGAGAGACAGAGAGAAAGGTGTTCCTTTGCCGTTGGTTCACCCTCCAATGGCCGCCGCGGCTGGCGCGCTGCGGCTGGCGCACCGCGCTGTTCCGATGGCAGGAGCCAGGTGCTTCTCCTGGTCTCCCATGGGGTGCAGGGCCCAAGCACTTGGGCCATCCTCCACTGCACTCCCTGGCCACAGCAGAGAGCTGGCCTGGAAGAGGGGCAACCAGGACAGAATCTGGTGCCCCGACTGGGACTAGAACCCAGTGTGCCAGTGCCGCAAGGCGGAGGATTAGCCTAATGAGCCAGGGCGCCGGCTCGAGCACGGTTTTTATTTAGATTGTTTGTTTGAGGTGCCATGCTAGCTGGAAGAGAGTTTGAGTACTGGATTTTATTTTATTTTTTTTTTTTGCTCAGGAGGTAATCTTCCCCATTACCAATTTGCTTAGGGCTTTGGAAAACATATGGAATACACAAATGAAAGCTCTGATTGTCATTAGTCATTCATTTTAATTCTTTTTCCCTCCCAAGGTATCAAAGATGTATCTTCTTGATGCTCCTCCCTCCATGCAGCACCTCACTTACAGATGAAAGAGGTAACCAGCATCAGTCAGTCCAAGCTGGACTTTTGGAAGAATGTTAAACAAGAGGGCCCAGGAGTCAGGTGGAGTTCTAGCCTTGTACCTTTCTCCATTCCCAACAGGTACCTGCTCTTGATTCCCCACTTGGGGCTCAGCCCAGTTCCCCATCATTCCAGACCTACACAAGCGCACTGAATCCAGCCTGGACTTGTTCTCCACTATTCAGCACCAAGTCACAGTGCCCACGAGTCTACCCTGAGGCTCCTGCTAATTGGGCTTCTACTTCATTCCCAAACCTAAGGTCCACTGTGGGTGCTACCATTCCCAGGTTCTTGTCTGGAGCCCTAGATCTTTCCTAGGAGTAAAGACTCACCTTTCTCTTGCCAGACTCTCATCTGGAATTGGAACACTGCCCAGGCTCAAGGTTTCTGAGTGGGGCTTAGTCACCTAGAGGTCAGGCCCCTTGGATCCAACTTCCTGTCTGGATTTCCAAGTATCACTTGCCCCACTGCTGGACTTAACTGTGTGTTGGGGAAGTTTCCACTTTGTCTCGTGGCTTCTTTCTCCTTCCACCTTGGATTACTGCTCTTCTGAGCAGTAAGCAGAGATTGCTATCAGCTTCCATTGCCTGGATGATTGAACTTCTTTCATTAGCACCTGACATTTCTCCAGTTCCCCGAGCACAGATTTTTTTTTTACTTGGTTGGGTAGGGCCAGTGCTATGTTCCAAGTCCTCTCAATGTTGTCTAAGAAATTGGGTTTGCCCTAACAAGTCCATGATCATAGCTTTATACAACTGGTGAGTTCTGGAAAACTTCTATTTAAAACAATACTTTATAAATGAAATCTCATTTGAAATATTCTAGGGAGTTTTTTCTTTTCTTTTTTTACTAAAGTTTTATTTATTCAAATGAAAAGAAAAGTGAAGAGAGAAAGAAAGAGTGAGATAGAGAGATAGAGATAGACATAGAGAGTTTGATCTTCCATCCACTGGTTCATTCCCCAAATAGCCACAATGGCCATGGCTGGGCCAGGCCAAAGTCAATGACCCTGGAACTCCTTCTTGGTCTCCTACATGGGTGGCAGGGGCCTAAAGCATTTGGGTCATCTCCACTGCTTTTCTAGGCGTGTAAGTTGGGAGACAGATTGGAAGCAGAGCAGCCAGGACTCAAAGTAGCATTCCCACATGGGATGCCAGCATTGTGAGTGGCAGTTTAACCTGCTGTGCCACAATATCACTCTCAGGAGGTCATTTTAAGGAATTTTATTCTGATTCCTTTAAAAAAAAGTGAGTAGCAAGATGGTGCTAAAAAAGTACATTATATACAGGACTTGAGTCTCAGCTCTCACAGATTATGGCTGGGGACAAGCTATCACACTGTCTTCCTCGATTGTTTTTTCTTTGCCTGAGACATGATGAAGATTCCACAGCAAGACCTAAGGCCCAGTCTAGTTGTAACTGTCCTTGATTCTTAATCATCACTCCCTAACATGTTTTGTTTTGTGTATTCAAATTTTCAGATTACATATTTTGAAAATGAAGTGGACTGGCGTGCTGTTTCTGCACGGGGACTCTTCTGGCTTTTGTTTTTATAGACTGTCCTTAATGACCTGCAATTGTCGCACCAGTTGCCAGCTAAGGAAAGCATCCCAGAAGGGGTGCTGTTTTCCCTCCAGAGAGAGGCTTTTTATTTATTTTTGGAAATAACAGAAAGCAGGGGGGCGGTGGGCTCGTCGGCACATGGGAAAATAAAGCACGGTGAGCCATCCTGCAGAGGGTCAGAATCCACTGCTGAGTGGGGATGGTTAAGAGCAAATCCTTTGAGAAACAAAGACAGCTGTTTGCCTGCTCTTTTCTCCTGTAATTAGTGGGGAGGCCTTGTATCTTTATATTAGACTCTTTAATCCAAAGGCTGCTAAATGTTTTACAAATGCTAATTAATTCAATTAAACTTCATACCACCACCTTGAGGCAAGTAATTCCCCTTCGGGACATCAGATCTTTGCTGGCCACAGTGTGGTCCACAGATTAGGTATTAGTGAGGATTAGGATAATTAGTAATAACAGTAAAACCTGGAGTTTGGGTGAAGCTCTGTAAATAAGACCTCAAGTACTTTATGAATGTCAGATATGTGTAATGAGCACTGAAGGGCTGTGATGATGAGGCAGAAACGTTGCCTTTGTGCAGGTTCCACTCCATGCTGAGGACACATGACCTTGAACGCTTCCTTGTGACCCTTTATGACTCAGTTCCTACTGCTTCCCAGTGGGGGTAATAATATGACTCACCTGCCCGCATCACAGAGATGTTGCAAGGAGTAATGTTTGTAATGCGCTGTGGAGTTCTCAGATGAAAGATGGAAATTAATGCATGATGAAACATTACCACCACGTATCTTCACACCATCTGAATGGGCTATGCCAGTGTGATAGCAGCAGCTCTACCGTCCTGGCAGAGGAACTGGTATTGCCATCATTTCTATTTGACACCCAGGGGGTGAGAACAGCTCAGAGCTGCAGACGTGCTCCTGGGATAAGCAAAAGCAAGCTGAGATACTGGATCAGCAAAGAGGTAGCTAATTATTCTCTCTTTCATTTTCCTTTCTCATCTGATTTGGGGTAAAGTATTTGAGGAGAAATGAGAGACAGAATTAGAGATTGAAGTAACTTTTCCTCTTGGACCATAATGTGTGCAAACACCCTGGGCCTTAGAACTAGACTCATGGGTTGGAGAGCTGCACGGTTAGTGTTCCTTGTCAACAGTGCTTGCCCTAACCATGTCCATTTATCTAGGTCAGCAGCTTCTGCCTTCAGGTAGCTTCCCTGGCCTAATCCCCTACTGGAACTTCATCTCTCACTCCAGTGAGAGTAATTAACATGTGTTTTAGAAAATATATTTTAGTATGGGTCTTGATTCCCAATTCACTTAATTTTCCCAAGCTATACTTTATTATCTCTGTTCTTCATCTATCTCAAGTTTTAGCATATTGAAGTTAATAGAATAAATGTTAAATGGATGAATGAATGGAATCTGTCAGCAAAATATTGAGATTAGAATCCAGACCATGGGGCTGGCACTGTATCCTAGTGGGTAAAGCCACCACCTGTGGTGCCAGCACCCCATATGGGCACTGGTTCGAGTCCCAGCTGCTTCACTTCTGATCCTGCTCCCTGCTATTGTGCCTGGGTAAGCAGCAGAAGATGGCTCAAGTGCCTGGGCCCCTGCAACTGTGTGGGAGACCCAGGAGAAGCTCCTGGCCCCTGGTTTCGGATCAGGCCAGCTCCGGCTGCTGAGGCCATTTGAGGAGTGAACTAGTGGATTGAAGATCTCTCTGTCAATGTCTCTCCCTCTCTCTCTGTAACTCTGCCTTTCAAATAAATAAATAAATCATGAAAAAAAAATAGAATCCAGACCACACAAAATCTACATCTGCTATTCTCAACGCACCATACACAACCTGTGAGGCACATGTAGTACAGAATGGAGATATTGAACAGGCAAAATTACAGGAAGAGAGACTGATTTAAAGAACAAATTTTCGGGGCTGGCAATGTGGCGTAGCAGGTTAAGCCACCTGCAGTGCCAGAATCCCATATGGGTGCTAATTTGAGTCCTGGCTGCTCTACTTCTAATCCAGCTCTCTGTTAATGCACCTGGGAAAGCTGCAGAAGATGGCCCAAGTGCTAAGGTCCCTGTACCCCCAGGGGAGACCCTGATGAAGCTCCTGGCTTCAACCTGACCCTGCCCTGGTCATTGCTGGCATTTGGGGAATGAACCAGCAGAAGAAGGACACCCGCAACTCTGCCTTTCAAATAAATAAAATAAATATTTAAAAAAGAACAAATTTTCCAACAGGGTCTCAAGGGAAATGGGAAATTTATCTTAGAGGGTTCCAGGAAACTGTCTTTACACATACAATATTCTGTAGAAGGATAGAGTCATGTTAGCACTTTATGCATGCGATGCTTTCACAAGAGTACAGGCTGATCAGGAAAAACATATATTTATATTATCAGTACTTGTTGCATTAAGCCCAGACCCAGGTGAGCATTCAAGGCTTGCCTGGAATGACCATGATCTCTGTTTCCTGACATATCTCATTTCCCTCATCATCTTGAACATGCCTCTTGCCGGCAGTGGGGGTGATGGGCTTTAAGCAAGATCCTGTGTTTCCCCCTCCAATGGTTTGTTCAGTCCAAATGTTCTTTCTTTTGGCCACACTCCCTCTCTGGGCACCAGAGTTACCACCATTGAATTTCTTTCTGTTTACTTTCTAGATTTTTCTCAAATGCTTCCTCCACAAAGAGGCTTTCCTGATCATGTGAGTGCTGTATTCCACACAGGGCACATTGGATGTGTCAAATAAACCTGCGGAAGCCATGGTGCTTTAGTAACCAGAATCATGGATTGGGAGAGCTGCATTGCTAAGCCCATATAGTCACTCAGTCACCTACTGCTTTAATATAGGTGAGTTAGTTTTTTCCTGCACCTATGTTGCCTTTGCTACTGCATGAGGGTGGCCATGACAGTATCGACTGTATGCAATGCTGTGTGCAAACTGTTTAGATTCGCGCCTCTTGTGTGAAAACCCATGGTGATGTTCTCTCTGCTTTCCCACAGAATCTCACCCTGTTTCTAGATATGCGTAGACCAGCAGCACTAAGTGAGGGTGAGCCCTGCTCATGAGTCATGCTGTCATAGGTCAGACTTGGATGTTTCCCAGGAGAACTCCTGGGAAAAGTGAGGAAATTGTCCTTATTGCAGAGTGGGTCTCAGATCTGCGGGGCTACCTTGCGGCTGATGATTTTCCATGGATGCTTGGCCCTTCTTTTAAGATGTTTTAATGACATCGGGGACTTAGCTCCTGTTCAAGGTGCCTAAATGCTGTTAACAGCATAATTGCATTTATTTGCTGGGGTAAGTTTGTGTGCAGTTTCTCCTCTAACTGCACACTTGTCTGAATCCCACAATGGGTCAGGAGTTGCCAAGTGCATTTGGGAGCCAGGCCAGCAGGAAAGAGGGCAAGTATTGCCAGGTACAGCTGGTAAAATGAAGCTATCTACCCTTATCTGCTCACTTCACATATAGTTATACTCTTCAACCCCAGCTCTTCAGATGCAATTTGGAATTTTATTTTCCCCCCTCTGTTAAATAAATATTTGAGTAACCCTGCTGGCTAGGGTTATGATATATTCACTTATCTTTTTGAGGTATAATTTTTTATAAAAATATAAACTTTTATTTCCATATAGTTCACCCTTTGAAGGTGGGCAAGTCAGTGAATTTTAGTATTTCACAAAATTGTGAAGCCATCACTGATTCCAGATCATCTTCATTATCTTCCCTAAAAGCTCCATACTTCTTGTATTTTGACTTTGGGGTAAAATGTTAATTTTATTTTTATTTATTTGGTCAGGCTGCTCTAGTAATTTTTGTCAACTTGCAGAGCTATATTTTTTGTAATGAATATAATGAGTTTGCTTTGCTTACACATTTTTAGTTATATTTTACCATTTGCTCAAGGGTTTTTAAAAATATTTATTTATTTATTTGAAAGGCAGAGTGACAGAAGGAGGAAGAGAAACAGACAGGGACAGATTTTTGGTCCATTGGTCCACTCCCCAAATGACTGTAACAGTCAAGTATGTGCTCTGCAGAAGTCAGGAGCTGAGAGCTCCATCCTGGTCTCCCATGTGGGTGATAGGGGTCCAAGTATTTGGGCTATCATCTACTGCCTTCCCAGGCTAATTAGCAGGACATTGGATCAGAAGCAGAGCAGCCAGGATGTGAACCAAACTGGTTTTCCAATATGGGATGCCGGTAGCACAAGCTGCTGCTTAACCCGCTGTGCCCCTGTGCCAGGCTCTGCTCAAGGTTTTCTACACACCATCCACACCCCCATCCCCTTAGTCTTGGTTTATTAGGGTTACTCAGGTGAGGCTGGGGGCATCTGAGCCAGTAGCGTACTTAGCTTGAAGGAGACTACACTGTGAGGGGGAAAATAACTATTCCTAACTGAAAGCCTCATTTTTGCTGGGCAGTATTCTTCAGAAAACTGGGGCAGTAGATTCTATTACCATACATATTTTACATGTGAGTAGGTAGAGGTTTAGGGAGTTTATGTAACTTTCTGTATCACCAGGAAGCTGAACTAACACCTCATAGAGCCTGCATTTGAACCCGGGACCCCAGATTCAGAGCCCATGCCCTCAATCACCACACATGGCCACCAGCTGTCCAGTCGGGTGTTTAGTCTGATGATACCAACAGCACCGTGCGGTCCGCTTGTGCGAATCTCTTGTTCTGCTGCCTCGGCAGTCCTGCCAGATGTTGCCAGATGCGAAAAGCCAGTTCCTACAGGGCGGACGGTCGCTGAGCAAGGCCAGTGCAGACAAGCAGCTGGAAGCCAGGTGTTCTTCCAAGTGTGTGTGCCTCTGCCTCACATCGCGACCGCTAACAGCCTTTTTTCTCTTCTGACCCAGCTCTCCTAATAACACCCCACCTTCTATCAGGCTTCTTCAAGTCTCTACAGCAGCCCAAGGGAAGCAAGCACGACTTGATTTTTTCATGTAGTCCCTGTGCTCAAACAATGTTTATTGGGTAAATGTATGAATGAACAAAAAAGGAATCTTTCCTTACAGTCCCTTGAATGTTTTATTTCTAGATCTCCCTAAGAGTTTAACCACCCGTAATTCAAGAAAGGGAGACTTCCTGGAACAGCTTGATGATACTTTTGTCTTTTCCTATGTGTTTTTCCAAAAAGTAAATTTAATTCCACACAGATATTAAGTGGAATGTTCTTTGCATGTACAAGAAAATGTGATTGCAAAAATCTTTTTGAAGGGGATTAGAGAACCGTTGTACCTTTTGGAAGCAAAATGAATGGAGGTACTATTAAAAACCCGAGAGGGATTGGGACTTTCGTTAATCAAATAAAATCTGCAGCTCAGCCAGCCTCCCCCACCCCAATTCCTTAGTTCCTGTGGGGAAGGCAGACCTGGGAGTTCCTGCACGGGCTCCTCCCTGGAAGGGTCCTGCCCACTCGGGATTGTCCTGCTGGCTTTGCAGTCAGATGTCCGATGCTGGCAGGCACCGGGCGGGCAATGAGTTCTTTGCCTGCAAGTTGGGCACAAAAGGACCGGCATGAGAGCAGCCTCCTTTGAGACAGCTGCGTTTGGCAAGGAGCAACCAGAAATTCCTGTGAGCAGGGGATGACTGGTGGGAGGAGTTCCGTGTGCCAAGTGCTGTCATTTGCTGAGAGAGGTGTGTGCTCCAGGAGTGTCAACCTGAAGGATCATTAACTCTTTCCGTCAGCTGGGGAGCGGCGGTGGCTGGGCGCGCTCGTCCTGGCGGTGTGTGCTCAGCGAGGCCAGGGAGCAGCCGAGCAGGAACTTTTTCATGGGGGAGCAGTTTGAGAAGGGCCAGCATGCTTTGCTCAATGAAGGAGAAGAGAATGAGATGGTAAGACCCTAGCACACTCCCCTCTTCTCGTTCCCCGGCCTCTGACAGCACACACACGCACGCACAGTTTCGTGCGTGCGCACTCACACACGCTCTCACACACTCCTCTGCGACTTGGCTCTGCTGGTACATGGGAAAAAGTGGTGTCCAAGACATCTCCCTGTCCCAGAAATGTTACCTCTGACGGCAGACGTTTGCTAGAATGAGCGTACTGTGTTCATTTTTTATCAAGAATGCTTTCTTTGAAAATCAGACAGAAGGGGCACGAAGCTCAGTACGCCCTGCTGGTTGCCTCTTGCGCCTCGTAGGTATAGCAAGTTCTGTTTGAAACCTTGAGTCCCGTCAGCCATCCCTGACGTGGGGAGTGAGGAGCAGGGTGTTCTCTGATAGCAAGGAACAGAACATCAGCAGGGAAGCCTCAGCGCACGGGGTCTTTGACCTTCTCTTCTCAAACATCTCGTTCACCGAGTCTGTTGGACAAGGAAGACGTAGAAAAAATACCAACGACTACCTACACACTTGTCTGTTTAATTCTGGAGTTTTTCTCTGTAGGTCCTGAGCTACAGAGATGCGCCACAGACAACTTTCTCTTGCTGACTGGTTCCCTTATTTTGGATATGTTCCCCTCTTGGGAGCTGCGGGACAATCAAAGATGATTCTTAATGCTCTTGCTGGATTTCAAGCTATATTTCTCAATCATAATGTAATCAAGAGAGAGAAGTGTGCGCTTGTGCTTAATAAGGTCTTTCTGCTAATTGTGTAAGCATAGTCTTTTATGCCAGTAATGATGTAATTAAAATGTTAAAATGGGATGCTCTCATTCTATAATAGCATTTTATCTGTCTGGAATTAATATATAAATAACAAATCTGAAAGATATTTACTTAAATTTTTTTTTCTTGGTTAATTGCTTTAGCCCTGACTATTACATTCTTTGTTCTAAAACTGGTCTTTCAAGTCTAATCTGCTTACCTGTTCCTATAGCAACAGCATTTTTTTTGCACCTTCAAGAGTAGATCCCTTCCTCTATCAAAGATGAAAAAATCAGAAAGAAATGAAAGGCACCTTAATTCAGGTGACTTTCTTAGCCACGTCCTTATTTCTTTCAGATCTGACTGCCAACAATTGCCATTAGGTCCTACACAAACCTCTCCAGAAATTACTTTCTGGTTCTGCGTTAGAAATCTCCCTTATTTCTTCATAGAAGTACTTTCCTTACTCTTGATATGAAGCTGGACATTTTACGCTCATCTTGAATACCTTTCACCAAAAGGCAGCTGCTCCTTCTTCCTGTGATGTGTTTTGTTCCCGCCCCCCCCCCCCATCTAGAAACACATCACTTTTCTCCTAAACAGTCATTCTGCTCTTCAACAATGCATCATGCAAGCATTATTAAGAAGCATCTGCTTTCTCGCAGACATTCGTGCTTCTAGAGGCACTACTGCACCTTCCCCAGCCTCCACGTTCCAACATGGCGATTTTGTTATGGCTGAACTTTGCAGCAGCACCACCAGAGGCGAGAGGATGTCGGCCTCGCTTTGTATGCAGTCAGAGCCCTGTTAGGCTTTGCTCTGTGAGGGCCTTTGCTCTGGCCAGGGACACTGTGTTTTCTGGTGAGGAGTCACTGGGCCAGCGTTCTCAGCAGAGGTGCAGCATTAGTATGCACTCTGGAGCTCCCCAGCCTGTTCCACTTGGGGAAACCTGGCCACCTGCCTGGCGCTGTGTCTTACAATATGTCCCTCTTTCACTCACTCCTCCATCTCTCACCCGGAGCACCAACCTTCAAATAAGTATCAATATATCTTCCACATACCCTAGGCATTCTTATACTGATTTGTAGTTTGCAGACTATTTTCTTAGCCACTAGTTAATTTAGTTTTTGCCATAACCCTGTAAGAGAGGTGTTATGAGCCCCATTTTGAAGATGCAAAAACTGATGCCCAGAGAATTTTTGGAGATTAAATCCAGGAGCTGAGGCTCCACATAGATTCATTTAAGTTGGCAGCTCTTTGGTCTCTGGACTTGAACATAGCCCATTGATACCTTTTTCAGATCTTCCCAAGGGCATGTTCTTTAACAGAACATACTTCCTCCCTTCATAAGACAAAGCTAAGCAGAACATCTGATCTTCTTAGGTTCTCCAGCTTCTGTTCTGTTCCGCATGAGTTGTCTTTCCTGAATACACCAATCCCTTTGGCTTCTATATTAATCCCCTTTAGAAGCCAAGATTGTCTAGAAATGTGTCACCCAGTGTTTACAATGTCTTGTTTTGTACTATAGCTTGAGTTTATGTCTTTGCAAAACTCATTCCTGTGATTACAGAAATGACTGCAAATTTTAAGAGGCGATAGCATTCTAGGGTTTATTCCTCATGTTAAGAAAAGAACAGGAGTTAGTCACAGGCCAAAAGATGCCTGGGATTATCTTTCATTCTAGAATAAAAGAAACAGCAGTTAAGTAGTAACTCTGGGTGAACTGAAAGTAATATCCTTAAGTGCAAAATGAGACAGGGGCCACAGGAAGAAAGGATTTATTGGAAATTATCTTCAGAAAAGGTGGTCGTGGAAAGACCTCAATGAGGAGACTCCCAGAGACTGCAAGGATGCACCAGAGGCCTGGCTCTTCCTGATCTGGGGCCAGCCATGTACCTAAGCCAGCTTCAGTTTTCTAATCTGTAAAAGTGTGGAAGAGTGTCCTTCCTATCCTGCCTGACTCATGGGGCTTTTAGGAGGAGCCACTGAGTCTATCTATGTGGAAGTGTTTTGAGAAACGTAAAATCTGGAGACGTGTGAGCTGCTATTGTATAAACAAATGTAAGAGTATTAGGGGCCTTTGCAATTAACCAACTAAATGAATACTACTCCACTTAAATGAGGCCATCTCTTTTCATTCAATAATGGCGAGAGGAATACACACTTTTATCCTCTCTAGAGACTATTTACAAGTGGAAAGGAGCTGAGTTACCTTATTGCCTTGCAGTGCTTACTTTAGGAAAACATCTGTCTTGGGACTCAAGTTTCTTTATTTGTAAAGTGAGAGTATCTCTAGGAGCTCAAATCCCTTTGACTTCTGCTATAACCTATTTCTACTTTGAAATATCTTGGGAACATTGAATGTTCATTTCCTTATACCATGACTGAGCTAAGATAGCATGGATTCATTGCTTCAAACAATGCCCTACAGAAACCAGAATCTTTCTGAGGAAGTGTTTTGTAGCAAGTGAGACTTTTTTTTAAAAAAAATTTAAGTTTATTTGAAAGGCAGAGTTATAGAGAGAAAGAGAGAGACAGAAAGATCTTCCATCTGCTGGTTTACTCCCCAAATAGCTGCAATGGCCAGATCTGGGTCAGGCTGAAGCCAGGAGCCAGGAACTTCTTCCAGATCTCCTAGGTGAGTGGCAGAACCCTAAACACTAGGGACATCTTCTGATACTCTCTCAGGCACATTAGCAGGGAGCTGGTTTGGAAGTGGAGCAGCCAGGACAGAACTGACATCCATAACCTGCTATGCCATGACACCCATGAGACTTCTTTTGAAAATAATGTTTCCTGATTTTTTGTTTGTCTTTCCTAGGTTTTAACAAATAAGAGAAAAATAAAAACCCTTGAGTTTTTTTCTGGTTATAAATGTAATACTTATTTATTGTCAAAATATTGAAATGATAAAAAGAGACTAAAGAATGAAGTAAATATGATACATGAGTATACGCTTGGATATATATGATCAATATGCTCATATTGGTGACTTTTTTTTTCCAGACTTATAAAACATACGTGAATCAAATTCACCACTTTCTAGTTATTTTGCTACATGAAATTATATATTGCATCTGTATTATATAAATACTATATAATAGCCGGTGCTGCAGCTCACTTGGCTAATCCTCCACCTGCGGCGCCGGCACCCCGGGTTCTAGTCCTGGTTGGGGCGCTGGATTCTGTCCCGGTTGCTCCTCTTCCAGGCCAGCTCTCTGCTGTGGCCCGGGAGTGCAGTGGAGGATGGCCCAAGTGCTTGGCCCCTGCACCCGCATGGGAGACCAGGAGGAAGCACCTGGCTCCTGGCTTCGGATCTGCACAGTGTGCCAGCTGTAGCGGCCATTTAGGGGGTGAACCAATGGAAGGAAGACCTTTCTCTCTGTCTCACTCTCTGTGTCTAACTCTGCCTGTCAAAAAAAAAATACTATATAATAGCATGCAGCTACACATCTCTTCCCATTATTACCCAGTGATATCACATTAATAGCTTGAAATGAATATGTTGGGAGTATTTATCCTGCAGAAATCTGTAAATACTACAGCAGGACTTCCATCCTGTGTCACCAGATGGCAAGTTGCTAAATATTTACCAGCACATAACTGAATATACTATTTCCCCATCATTTCTTTTGCCCCCATACATATCAAAATATAATTTGCTCATCATCTATCTTTTCACATCAGGTATCATTGCAAAACATAATCAAATCATCTCAGCATACTCTTTTTTTTAAAGATTTATTTATTTATTTGAAAGGTAGAGTTACAGAGAGGCAGATGTGGAGAGAGAGAGATCTTCCATCCGTTGGTTCACTCCCCAAGTGACTGCAACAGCCGGAGCTGTGCCGATCCGAAGCCAGAAGCCAGGAGCTTCTTCCAGGTCTCCCATGCTGGTGCAGGGGCCCAAGGACTTGGGTCATCCTCCACTGCTTTCCCAGGCCATAGCAGAGAGCTGGATAGGAAGTGATGCTGGCACTGCAGGCGGTGGCTTTACCGGCTACACCACAGTGCCTGTCCCCACAACATAAATTATCTTAAAAATGCATGCACATACAAATAGGTATTTTTTAAAACAAAAAATGGAGTTATTCTATATGTATTTTTTTGAAGCTACCCTTTTCACTACATCTGAAATTGTACTATGGATATATTTTCCTTTCGATAATTACAGTGCTGTGTAAGCATTTCAATGTTTAAGTTGTAGCTGGGTGAATTGTGTTGTGTTAAGTAAATTTCCCAGGTTAGACATTCATGTTGTTTCTAATTTAAGCAAATCTCCCAAATTGTACATTTCTGTTATTTCTAATTATTTTTATGTTAGACAACTTTGTATATGTATTTTTACAAATTTATCAGATTATTTCCTTGGGATAAAGACCTAGAGAAAGCAGTCTGCATCAAAGGAGATGTGCACCTTAAATTTTGATTGACACATACTTCTCAATTGTGTTCTAAATGGTTGTGATTTTAACAATTTATACTCTGAGCAGAAATTCTTCTTGAGAATGCTTTCTTTCTCTATACTTGCCAACACTGAACATTCTCTATCTTTTTAGCTTCAGTTCATCTGGTATGTGAAAATGATATTTTATGATTATACTATTTTTGCATTTCCTTGATTTGAGGTTGAATGCAATTTAATATGTGTATTTGGCATTGGTTTTTTTTCCCATTAGACTCTCTCAGTTTCATCACTGATGCTATCTTAATCAGTATTATGTTAAAAATTTAAACTCTTTCACTTTTAAGGAATAGATTGTGACTAATTTCACTCTGCTTTGGCATGATACATGGTGCAAAGATATAGATGACATCCAAATAGAATATTCTTGTTGTACTTGGGCGTGTATTCACAGGATGGTGGTGGGGGAGCCATGAGGAAATAATATTGTTTCAGTTAAGCATAAATATTTAACATATTAATTTATGCTAAGTACAAGGTTGCTAAAACCTAGTAATTGTTAAAGAGAAAGAGAAACGCATTTTGAACTTCTGTGTCATTTCTGAGAAACTAGCAAGAAGTCGGTGCTGCAACCCTAAAACCACGTGATGTGGCAGCAGGGTGGTGTGCGGTCTTTGTCACACTGGAAGTCCTGTTGCGCCCTCAGCACGAGTGCGGGCCATTTGTCTTAACCATTACTTTGGGCCACTTTGATGGCTAATGCTGGTCTTTTCATCTCTAGCACCCTGAGCAGAAGCGCCTCCCCCATCTCAGTAGCCACTCACTTAGTATGCTCCTTGAGCTCCTCTGAGTTGGTTGCCAATGTGAACTAGTGAACCACAGACCTCATAGTGGAGGGATTGTGTTCAGGCTGAGACATTCTGTCAGTTGGGTGTTCAGGGAGCTGGGACACTGGCCAAATCCAATGTCTTTATTCTCCATTCATTGCTGCAGAACTCCCGTGAAGTCAGCTCATCTTTGATATAAACTCTTGAGGAGTGAGTTTGAATTGGTTCCACATGACAGGGACCCTGCTCCATTCCCCTTTCCGAGGCCTCCCCCTTAACCTTTCCCTCTACCTCTATTACTTGGCACAATACCTGGCACAAGCAAGGAAAATGATAGTGTAATTGCAAGTCCCATTAACCTGCAATTTGACATTCTAAGAAGAATAAGGAGAAAACAGGGTTCAAACTGGAACAGTCTAATTTAAAGAGAAAACTGACAGTTTTATGTTATTTACTTGGAATGGTCAATAATCTCATGAATTTGTTAGTTGGCTCTTGTCTCTACCAAGCATAAGCAAAGCTTATTCTGCAGTTAATTAGCCAGACTACACTATTTTTCTGTTAGGTACTTCATTCTATCCTTTCATCCATCCACGTATGAACTCAACCAATATTTAAGAAACCTCTCTGCTCTGTGCCAGGTATCCTCTGTGCTAATCCAGGAGGATTTTGAGTGAATAACAAACAGCTTCTGTTTTCAAGAAGCTCACAGTTGAGTGGGCAAGACAGGGTACATAATTTGCAGGGCCTAGTGCAACATGAAAATGAGGTACCCCTTATTCAAAAATCATTAAGAATGTCAGGATAACATTAGCAGAGCATTAACCTGAGTGTCAGGCCCTTCCGGAAGTAGGGCCTGGTGTAGGCTATGTGGTCAAGAAGCTGACCACACAAGTCAGGGAGCCCAGGCTGCAAACATGAAAACGAGATGTAGTAAATGTCATTGTGGGAGTTGTGCATACGGAGCTGTGCAGACAGTACAAGCACTTCAGTCCAAGAAAACTTCAAGGGAAAAGGTGACATTTAATTTATCTGGAGAAATGTGTAGGGTTGTGAACCACTTCTTGAGATCTCCAAATGAGTATACATTTCATCCTTCCCAGAGATCCCCAAACATTGGCTGTGAGATGCCGATACTAGAAACAAGTAGGACATACAAAGAATTGATTCTTAGACTCTTGTTCTAGACCCACAAATTAGAATCTTTGTTGGTGAAGTTAGAATTAAGTAGTTGTGATGCAAGCCTTGCTGACACAATGTGGAAGCCACCAGAGTATTTGGAACAGAATGAAAGATTTGCCATGCCGTGTTACATCATCAAGTGAGGAAGATGGTTGGAGGAAGAGAGAGCAGTGAGGAGGTGTTTGAAAGGGCCCAGGTGAGAGGATAAGGACTAAACTACAAGCCGGCGCTCTGGCTTAACAGGCTAATCCTCCACCTTGCGGCGCTGGCACACCGGGTTCTAATCCCCGTTGGGGCACCGGATTCTATCCCGGTTGCCCCTCTTCCAGGCCAGCTCTCTGCTGTGGCCCGGGAGTGCAGTGGAGGATGGCCCAAGTTCTTGGGCCCTGCACCCGCTTGGGAGACCAGGAGAAGCACCTGGCTCCTGGCTTCGGATCAGCACTTTGCGCCGGCCGTAGCGGCCATTGGAGGGTGAACCAACGGCAAAAAGAAAGACCTTTCTCTCTGTCTCTCTCTCTCACCATCCACTCTGCCTGTCCAAAAAAAAAAAAAAAAAAAAGGACTAAACTACAGCCCTGTCAGAGAGGTAGATGAGTAGAGGTTGGACATGAGAGATATTCAGAAGTTAAAATTTAAAAGTCTGGGCCTGGTGCTGTGGTGTGGGAGGTTAAGCCTCCACCTGTAGCACCAAAACCCATATGGGCGCTGGTTCATGTCCTGGCTGCTCCATTTCTGATCCAGCTTCTTGCTAATGCACCTGTGAAAGCAGCTAAGTAAATGGCAGACTATTTGTTAAAACATTGCCTTCAACAGTGGCCTACCTTCTCTTAGTTTTGCTGAATTCTGAATGTTCTATTTAACTTGTTAATGGCAGAAAAACCAGCAGGGTATCCTTGAAACAAACACAATATTAGGAGGCTGGAGACAAGAATTGTGGTGTTGGCTCTGTCAGTATTTATTCTTGCCTCAATCCAAGGTCACCTTTCCTTATGTGTGGATGGAGATAATAATACTGCTTTACTGGTTTGAGGCATACCTCAATGTAGATGATTTCTTGAGGTCCTTTCTCACTCCTTGAGATCATTTCTGACTTCTTTAGGTCCTTTCCAACACACACACACACACACACATACACACACAGAATTTTTAAGTACTTAAAACAGGTACATAAAATCCCCATGTAATGTTTTAAGCATTTAAATGATACTCTTGATTTTTATGGAAGCATTGTGAGATTCTTTTTAGTCAAGGAAAGGAAAACATATATGTAGACCTGGTAAGAAATGGGACCTAGAAATTTCTGACAGTTGTGGTATGAGGTACTTGTAAAAGAAGGAGTGAGTAACTCCCTGGTGGAGGATTTAGCGGTGCTGAACCTCATAGGGTCTTCAGACTCACAGAAGACAGAGACCAGGGACTTGTCCTTCATAGTGATTGGCGCTTTGGAAACCTGTTCAGGGCAGACTCATTCCTAAGTGCCAGTTTCAAGGCTCTGTGACTACTAGCCGGAGCAGTGCCACCCACCTAAATGACCCACCGCTATTTCCAAATGCCAGGCATACAACCCTTGGTGGGTGCTTGAAACCACAGCCTGGCTAGGATTGAAGGACAGCTCGGAACACAGCCTTCTCAATTCCACCCACAGCCAAAGGCTACTCCTAGGGACAAGGAGCACAGCTGTGCCCTCGATGCTCCTCTGAAAAAGGACAAGGAGGAAGTCCAACTGCCCTGCAAACTTTGCAGAGAAATGTTATGCACCCCAGGCAAGGACACTCTCTGATTTCAGTAGGTGCTCACTCGAGGAGGCTCTCCTTGAGACTGTGACCACTTTAGCGTCAAGAATCTATTATTCTTTGGGGATTTCAAAAGTCTGGTACTCAAGTCTGAGTCAGTACCTAGAAGTGGTTTTCTGAGGAATTATTGGTATTGTGAGGCCAGTTCCAAAACAAATGGGCCCATTTGGAATCCAGTTTGGGTAGAGAGGTTCAGAAGTTTAAACATTAGTGGTAACTTCTACCTGCTCTCTAATTGACAAATAAGGTGGATTTTTATGGCACCACTTACTGTCATCTTTGTTCTCCTTTAGCTCAGAAACAAGTGTATTAAGTATTTTTCATCCGATTCCAAGGGACAATTTCTCACTTTTCATTATGTTTGATCCCCAAATGTTGTACTCTTGTTCTTTCCAGAGTTTATTGTGTACATTTTTTAAAAAGACTTATTTATTTATTTGGAAGTCAGAGTTATAGATGAGAGATCTTCCATCCTCTGGTTTACTTCTCAAATCACTGCAGCAGTTGGGGTGGGGCCAGGCTGAAGCCAGGAGCCAGGAACTTCTTCCAGGTCTAACCATGTGGGTTCAGGGGCCCAAGCGCTTTGGGGGCATCCTCTGATGCTTTCCCAGGTGCATTAGCAGGGAGATGGATCAGAAATGGTGCAGCTGGGACTCTAACCAGTGCCCATATGGGATACTGCCATTGCAGGTGGCAGCTTTACCCATGATGCCACAGCACTGGCCCTTCTTGCAGACTTTTTTAATCAGCAGTGTGTCTTCACCCTGGCACCTGGCCATCAGTATTCCCCTCTGCCTTTAGAACCTATCTCAAATCTGGTTCCCTTCATCAAGCCATCTGGGAACACTTTAATCACACTTGAACTTTTCTTTTTTTTTTTTTTTTTCACTTTTCAGTTAAAATTTAAACACCTAAGAATAATTGTGTGTTAATTACTGAGTTCAACCAATAGTACTAGAACAACAACAACAACAAATACTAAAAAGGATAAAGTATTACATTGTACATCTAAAGTCAGGACAGGAGCTGATCAGTTCATTGTTGCTTATAGTGTCCATTTCACTTCAACAGGTTTCCCCTTTGGTGCTCAGTTGTCACCGATCAGGGAAAACAAATGATATTTGTCTCTTTGAGACTGGCTTAATTCACTCAGCGTGATGTTTTCCAGATTCCTCCATCTTGTTGCAAATGACCGGGTTTCTTATCTGAGCTAGGTTTGAATTCCAATGATTGTGATTTTCAGTAAGCTTTGTACAATAGTTTTGTTTTTATTCTCTCTCAAAAGAATGTGAATTATGATTTATGAGAACTGTGTTTTTTCTTGTCCGTATCTTGTCACGTTGAATTTACTTGGTACATATTTGGTAAGGTGAATTGAAGACGTTTGTTCATGTATTACAAGAGTTTCTTTTCTGACTCAGGTGGGTTGTTAATTCTAGTTTTATGGAAGGCATTGAGAAACCACATCATTTTCTCAAATCGGGCATCTAAGACGCAGTCGAAACTGAACATGTGCCCAGCCAGGTCGATGCCAAAGCTCCTACTCTTTTTTCCCCCCTTACAGGTTTATTTATTTATTTGACAGAGAGGAGGGGAAACACACACACACACACACACACATACACACACACAGAAATCTTCCATTCTCTGATTCACTCCCTAAATGGTCACAGTGGCCATGGCTGGGCCCTGCAGGAGTCAGGAGCTTGGACCTTCAGGTGTCAGGGGCCCAAGAACTTAGGTCATCTTCCACTGTTCTCCTAGGTACATTAGCAGGGAGTTGGATTGGAAGTGGAGCAGCTGGGTCTCAAACTGGTGTTTATATGGGATACCATCTTTATAGGCGGCAGCTTAACCCGTTGTACCACAATGTGGTCTCAAAGCTCCTACTCTTTTTTTTTTTTTTAAGATTTATTTATTTATTTGAAAGGCAGAGTTACAGAGAGGCAGAGGCTGGGGGAGGGGAGAGGGAGAGAGAGGTCTTCCATCTGCTGGTTCACTCCTTAAATGGCCACAAACGCTGGAGCTGCGCCGATCCGAAGCCAGGAACCAGGAGTCAAGAGCTTCTTCCAGGTCTCCCACGTAGGTTCAGGGGCCCAAAGACTTGGGCAGTCTTCTACTGCTTTCCCAGGCCACAGCAGAGCAGCCGGAACTTGAACCAGCACCCATATGGGATACCAGCACTGCAGGCGGCGGCTTGACCTGCTACACCACAGCCCTGGCCTCCTAAAGCTCCTCTTAGGTCTCCAAAGTCTTCCATTGCTCTGCTTTCCCTGTAGTCCATTACTGTACTACTACGTATGCCCAAGACAGTGGTCTTTGACTTAGCAGCTATTTTAAACTTTTGGCCCACTTTAAGCTTGGGAGAAGCTAAACACCCAGGGATCTCTTTATAGAAGTCATAGGCCCCTGATCTTTTAGGCAATGAAATGAATAGGAACACAGGGCCGAATCAGCTCACCTGGATACCCCTTCAATGTTTAGCCATATGTGCATGGTTGCATCACAGAAGTGGTCTCTTCACACTCCTGCCCATCCCCTAGAGCTGGCCTCTGGGCTGTTCAGTGCCAGGCTGATTATAATGGTGGAAGAGGTAATGTGTTGCCCTTGTCCAAACTCCAGTCTTAGTATCAGGCAGTCCTTTGTGTCATGGTTTCAGGGAGTGGTGCTTTGTCAATATTCCTGTTCATCCTCTCTGTGGCAGCCAAGTCTGTCTTATATCTGTAGTTGGTCCTATGTACGAGTTTCTTGCCCCTCTTATAGCTATTACATGGGTTTGATTTCAGTGTACAATCCTGATTTCAGAATGGGGAGTGGTGGAGGGGTTTTGCTCTGACCTTCATACAATGGATTTTTGCTTGTATCCTGGGAGAGGATTTCCTACTTTGAAATAACTGATCATTATAGCAGCAGCTGAAATAGTAGAAAAAAAAGAGTCTGAAGAATGGAGAGGAAATTTGAGCCTGTCCTTGGAGCCTGTGGTTGCCCCTTCACACCTGCCAAGGGACACTTATCAAGAGTCCTTTTGTGCCTCCAGTGTTTCTCATTAGCACCAGGTGATGCCTGGGGCAATGGGGCTCTGCGTGAGAGAGGACTTGAGATATTACAAACTGATGCTGTAGCCCAGTTTTGTTAAAATTTTAGCTGATTTATTCTTATCTGCTTGCGAGACAGGTGTTGCTTTCTCCTGAAATCTACAGAGGTGAAAACATTGCTTTACCTTGTTTCTTCAGGAATGGACTTGTCCTTCTTTGCAGTTTGGTTTACTTGATTAACTTGAAGGCTCAATATTAGATGGGCTCAAGAAAATTTATGACTTTGAGGGTTATCTATTTTTTATTTTTTCTTTCTTGTCATTAGGGTGGCTCTGATATCCTTTACAGCATTCTACATTCAGAAGCAACAGTCCTAAAGCAGAACTTTGAAAATCATGTGAATCATGTATTAATCATCCTCCTAACTAGTTGGGTAACACTGGTTATCAAAAGAATACACAAGATTAATCTAGCAAGACTGGTTCAGTGATGCTTATTGTTGGTGATGTCTGCATTCTTTATGTGCCTACTAGTCTTAGATTTATGTCCAGGATAGCCTCTCCAGGGATCTCCAGAGATTTATGTTAAATTCATAAAGAATAACCTGTTTAAATGGTATGATACCACATTTCATTTGTTGCCTAACGTGGGAACACTTCAGCTGTTAAATGGATGAAATCACAGGCATACGCTTTTGATTCTGATTGTGAATTTTGTCCCTGTATTTCTTTTATATCTAGTGGATACATAAGTCATGTAACTGACATACAGTTATCTGATTTTCACCTAAGATTCTTATTTTTTGTTTTCTATCCCCGCTTCCTTGTTCAGTGCCTAGCCTTTAGTAACTTTTATATTACTCCAATTATCACAAGAGACTGAAATTCAACTAAAGTTGTTTTAGGCAAATCAAAGTTAATTTGTTGGCTCATAAGTTGAAAAACCCAAGTATCGTTCTAGCTGTAGGCATAGGTTGATCCAGTAACAAACAAGGATGCATTAATGCTAACTTTCTCCCTATATAGCGGATCTACTTTCTACCATGCTGGTTTTATTCTCAGATGTTACATAGGACTTTCTGATAATCCTAGAATTACGTATCCTCAGGTAGCACTACAGTGAAGGAGGGTAGGGTGGACTTGCCTTTCTTCTAATAGAATCAGTGGAATAATCATTTTTCTCACTGGATCTGATTGGATCATTTTGCTCTTTAAACTCATTAGTGTGACCATGCAGTCACATGTCCACTCTTGGGATTGCAGTCAGAGTCAACTTTCATGAAGCACATCAGCTGAGAATGATGAAGGATGTGGCTAACCAGAGGAAAATCACAGCCTTGAATATGGTCACTTGGAGTAAGAAAAATGTGATTGAGGCCGGCGCCGTGGCTTAACAGGCTAATCCTCTGCCTTGCGGTGCCGGCACACCGGGTTCTAGTCCCGGTCGGGGCACTGGATTCTATCCCAGTTGCCCCTCTTCCAGGCCAGCTCTCTGCTATGGCCCGGGAAGGCAGTGGAGGATGGCCCAAGTCCTTGGGCCCTGCACCCGCATGGGAGACCAGGAGAAGCACCTGGCTCCTGGCTTCGGATCAGCGAGATGCGCCGGCCGCAGCGGCCATTGGAGGGTGAACCAACGGCAAAGGAAGACCTTTCTCTCTGTCTCTCTCCCTCACTATCCACTCTGCCTGTAAAAAAAAAAAAAAAAGAAAAGAAAAATGTGATTGAGTAGTCTGAACACGAAACTCAAATGGAGAAACAAATCAACGGAACTCTCAGTCTGATAGTCCATAAACAATGAGTTAACTGAGCTGAACAAATAGTGTTCAAAGTGGTAAGGTCCTCCAGAGTGATTTTTCTGTGCTATAGAGAATATAAAATTCAGAAATTTCTTATTGGTATTTTGGACATCTGTGAGTGTATAGGAGAAAAGCTCTTCAAAAATGCATTATTTATTTTTCTGATTTCAAAAGTGAAACATGTGCAATGATTAAAGTATATAAGGTACAGAAAATAAGAATGTAAAAGAACCACAATGATGCAATCACTGAAGTGAAATATATCATTTATTGTTGGTATTTATTTTCCAGTCTTGTTTTGGTTTGTACCTTTTTTTCTATTAAATTTGAAATAATACTTCATAAGTTTATATTGTTTCTCCTCATTCAATATTATTAGATACATATTTTGCCTTGCTATTAGTTAATACAATTATTTTAACAACTATAAATAGAATTTAATAATTACCTTATTGCTCATAGACTGTTTTCTGGGTACTACTATGAGTGATATTGCAGTGAAACCTCTCCGTGTTTTGTGTAAGTTAGAGAAACTTTTTCAAAAAGACAGAGTTGTCTTAGTGGTCTGCATCATATCCTTTGGGAGTTTGCACATTTGCAAGCATCATTCAGCTTTCAACACCCTACTTGAGAGCAGAGACAAGACTAAGGCAGAATTCATGTCCTCCTTAATGGTTCAGTTGCCATGGATGGGTTTATTTTTGATACTCAGAAAATGCCATGTTTGCCATTCACCATCCCAGAAGAAGTGGGAAGAGGGATTGTGTGATAGGAAGTTGTGAAGTTTCTCTGTATTTCAAGATTTTTTTTTCCAAGCATAAGGCATTATGTTCATATACAGCTTTCATTTTGACCACACAAGAACATTTTGTAGAGGTGAAAGGAACTCAAATCAACTGGGAGCTGTCATGTTCCATTTCAGACATTTCCCGCGTTAACTTCCTCCTGCTGTTGCTATCCTAGGAAGAATAAATAAAAGCTAGAATTCCCACCATGTTGGGATTAAATTCTCTCCTCTATGGTCACAGTTGTAGTACTGATTCTTTACAAAAGGCTTGCTTGTCAGCCTTTTAGGAAGAGGAACCCAACCATCTTTCTTCTAACCTTGTGTAAGCAAGGCCTCAACGTTTTCATGGGCCACGGTTTCTCTACCTGCTTTTGCAGGAGAGCTGAGAAGTGAGAGACTGGCATGGCTCACAAAACTGAGATCTTCTAGTTAGTACTTTGTAGAAAACCCTTGTCGAGTCCTCGTCGTTTCCTTTCTAGTCTCATTCTGTCATTGTTGTTATTTAAGTTCCTAACCTTCTTTTATTGCCCTAATAAAATGTTACTAGTTAAGCGTGTCCAGGTATTTCCATCCTCATGTGCTGAGTTGGCAGAGTGCTGAGAGGATGCGGGCCGAGTGGTGTTGAAGGATTTGCACAGGCTGTCAGAAAAGTCGATAGCTATTTGCAGGCTGCTAGGGCCCTTTTTGTAAACTTGGATTCTCCCACTATTCATTTTGGGTAAGGAACTCCCCACGCCTGATGCACACTACTGATGCACACAGCACAATTCCCTAGAGGTCGATCCAGGGTGTTGTGTGTAGTAAGTTTTTTCCTTTATACTGCCCAGGAAGAGTTATGGTTTAACCAGTCACTCACTGAAGGACGTTTTCAGTTGTTCCCAGGGGGGGGTTGCAGATGGTTTCTTCCTTTCCGTGGATTTTCTTCTCCTCGTTTCAACAGGCTCCTTCACTGAACCAATATTTTTCATTTTGATGAAACCAGTTTATCAGTTAATCCTTTATGGGTAGTACTTTTGTTGCCTTTTGAGACTCAGATATATATATATTTTTGACAGGCAGAGTTAGGGGGAGAAAGAGACGGAGAGAAAGGTCTTCCTTTTCCGTTGGTTCACCCCCCAAATGGCCGCTGCGGTCGGCGCGCTGTGTCTATCCGAAGCCAGGAGCCAAGTGCTTCCTCCTGGTCTCCCATACGGGTGCAGGGCCCAAGCACTTGGGCCATCCTCCACTGCACTCCCGGGCCATAGCAGAGAGCTGGACTGGAAGAGGGGCAACCGGGATAGAATCTGGCGCCCCGACCGTGACTAGAACCTGGGTTTTGGTGCCGCAGGCGGAGGATTAGCCAAGTGAGCCGCGGCGTTGGCCAAGAATCAGATATTTTTGAATCTAAGAACTCTTTGCCTAATCCTGGGTCCCAAGCTACTTGCCAATTTTTTTTTCTTAAAGTTTTATGTTTTACATATAAGTGTGTCATCCACTGTGGGCTAATTTTTGTGTAAGGTGTGAGACTTAGCTTGCAATTCTTTCCTTTGGGAGGGGAGGAGGAGGGTGCGGCTGATATCCAATTACTTGAGCATGGGTTGGTTGAAAAGATGATTTTCACTCCACTGAATTGCTTTTGTACATGTGTCAAAAATCAGCCAGGCATATCCATGTAAGCCAATTTATTCATTTTCTGTTCATTCCATTGATCAATGTATCAATGCCAGTCTTAATTACGGTAGCTAATAATAAGTCTTGGTGGGTTGATTGCTACCAGTTCATTCTTATTTTTAAAAATTGTTTTAGCTATGAATTGTAATTCATTGACTTTACATATATTTTAAAATTATTTGTTTATCTATAATAAATTTTGGGATTTTCATAGCTGTTATATCAAACCTGTACATCAGTTTGAAAAAAAGTTAAAATGTTTACAAACCATGAACATGGTGTATCTCTCCATTTATTTAGATCTTCTTTGGTTTCTTTCATTAGTACTTTATGGTTTTCAGCATACAATTCATGTATATATTAGATTTACACCTATTTTAATGTCTGAGTAATTATAAATAGTCTTCAATTTAAAAAATAGTGTTTTTTTTTTAAAAAATTAGTTATCCACTTGAGAGGTAGGGAGACAAAGAGAAAGCTCCCATCTGCTGGTTCACTTCCCAAATGCTCAGAATGGCTGGGGCTGGTAACTTCATTATGGTTTCCTGATTGGCTGAAGGAGCCCAGTTTCTTGAGTCATCACCATTGCCTTCCAGGATCCATGTTAGTGGGATGTTAGATCAGGAGTGAGAGCCAGAACTGACCCTGTGTGGGACAAAGGTATCTCAACCACCAGGCCAAATGCCTGCCCCTAGTCATATTTACATGATTTATTTTTGTTTGAAAGGCAGAATTGAAAGAGAGAGAGGGAGGGAAGAAGGGAGACAGAGAGAGAGAGAGAGAGAGAGAGAGAGAGAGAGAGATCTTCTATTCAGTGGTTTACTCCCAAATGGCTGTAATGGCCAGGGCTGGGCCAGTCTGAAGGCAAGATCCAGGAGCTTCCTCTGGGTCTCCCACATGGGTACAGGACTGAACTGAAGCACTTAGGCCAGCCTCTGCTGCTTTCCCAGGCACATTAGCAGGGAGATGGATGGGAAGTGGGGCAGCTGGGATAGGAACTGGCTCTCACATAGGATGCTAGCTTTATAGGTAATGGCTTAACGTGCTAAGTCATGATGCCAGCCCCTATATTTTTAATTTAAGTGTATCTATATGTGTGTGTGTATACACACACATATGTATATTTCAGTATCAGGAAATAGAAATTCAATTACTTTTTAAAGGTTATGCTGTATCCTGTGACTTTGTTGAACTCATTTATTAGTTTAGGAGATTTTTAATAGACTTCTTGGGATTTTTTAACATAGAAATCATATGTGCAAATAGGAACAGTTTTATTTCTGTATATCTTTTATTTCCTCTTCTTTAAAATATGTATTTATTTGTTTGAAAGGCGGAGTTACATAGAAAGAGAGAGAGGGAGAGACAGAGAGAGATCTTCCATCTGCTGTTTCACTCTCCAACTGGCTGCAACAGCTAGTGCTGAGCCACACTGAAGCCGGGAGCCAGGAACTTCTTATAGGTCTCCCACATGGGTGGCAGGTGTCCAAGCCCTTGGGCCATGTTTTACTGCTTTCTCAGGCTCATTAACATGGAGTTGGATTGGAAGTGGAGCAACTGAGACTCAAACAGGTGCCCATATGAAATGCTGGCATCTTAGGCAGATGCCACAATGCCAACCCCTATTTCTTCTTCTTATCTAGCTACAAATTCTAGTACAAGGTTGAATAAGAGCAGTGAAAATGATACCTTTGTATTATTCTTGATCTCATGGGGGAATATATTCAATCTATTACCCCTAAGTATATTAGCCATAGATTTTTAATCATACTCCCTATTGTCTGAGAAAGTTTCATTTTCTTCCTATTTTTCTGAGAGATTTTTTTTTTAAAATTTTTTGATAGGCAGAGTGGACAGTGAGAGAGAGAGACAGAGAGAAAGGTCTTCCTTTGCCGTTGGTTCACCCTCCAATGGCTACTGCGGCTGGCGTGCTGCGCTGCGCTGATCCAAAGCCAGGAGCCAGGTGCTTCTCCTGGTCTCCCATGCGGGTGCAGGGTCCAAAGACCTGGGCCATCCTCCACTGCACTCCCGGGCCACAGCAGAGAGCTAGCTGGACAGGAAGAGGAGCAACCGGGACAGAATCTGGCGCCCCGACCGGGACTAGAACCCAGGGTACTGGCGCCGCAGGCAGAGGATTAGCCTATTGAGCCATGGCGCCCGCTGCTAATATTTTAATAAGGACATTTATTTCTATATTTCTGAGGGATATTGGGTATTGATCTATAGTTTTCCTTTCCTTTCCTCCTCCTCCTCCTCCTCCTCCTTCTTCGTCTTCTTCTTTTTCTTTCTTTGTACTGTTTTTGTGTGATTTTGTTATCAGGGTAATTCTGGCTTCATATAATGAATCAGGAAATGCTCCATCCTTTACTATTTTCTGAAAGAGACTGTGGATAGATTATGTTAATTCTTTAACTAATTAATAGAATTTTTCAGTGAAACCATCCAGTGATTTATTTGTCAGAAATTTAAAATTATGGATTCAATATTCTTAATAGCAGTGGAATTATTCAAATTATCTATTTCAAATTGAGTGAGTTGTAGTAGTTTGTGTTTTTCAAATAATTTGCCCATTTTACCTAAACTGTCAAATTTCCATATGTAGGGTTGTTCACAGTATTTCCTTATTTTTCTTTTCATGTTTTCATTTCTGATATTGGTGCTTCTTCTCTTTTTTAAAGATTTATTTATTTGAAAGGCAGAATTACAGAGAGGCAGAGGGGAGAGAGAGAGAGAGAGAGAGAGAGAGAGAGAGAGAAAGTTCTTCCATCTGCTGGTTGATAGGTTAACTGAATTTCTTTCCTAAAACCTTGTGCCACCTTATGAAGAGTGCTGCAACTTTGTACAAGAATACCTTACAATTGCCCACTGGTTAGCTATCAAAGATCTTGGCCAATGTAATAGGTAAAAACAGCATTTTTTAAAAAGTGCTCCCTCTAATCTTTCTCACAGTCACTCAAAGGTTAGTGTAATTAAAAATTTGGTGTTATTTTTGAGGGTCTGCTATCTGAAAGTTCTAGTGCTGGATGCTAAAATGCCATGGTGAATACAAAGATGAAAAAGACATGTTCTGTCACCCAAGAGCTCAAAGGATAGGAGTACTATCGGCTAACCGGTACTAAACCCTTGCTGCATGACAGGCTAATTGTGCTTTACAGGAAACACTATTTAATTTTCTCAGCAACCTTTTGACAGAAGAAACATTATCTGTCCAAATGCCAGAGTCTCTGCTGCATAGACCAGCAGTTTCCAAATGGTGTTGTGGTAAGCATTAGCTGAGACACTGAGCTCAAAAATGCCATGGTGATCTGGACTCACCCTCAGAAATTTGGGGTGGTGGATCACTAATTTGCATTTTTGGTAAGTACCTATGTGATTCTCAAGCATGTGTTTGGCAGATGGGTATTAACTCATGGCTTGGAGATAGAAGTTAAATGGCTATTGAGTAAGGAATCATTTTCTCAAAATGTGCAGAAAATTCATTACCTAACTATGGAAAGATCTGTCTCAGTATCTCCAGTGCACAGTTTAGGTGGGAGGTTCCAACTGTTTACACTTGTATCTTTATTTAACAAAAAATTTTTTACTGTAAAAGAAGTAGTGACTACTCTAAAAGTGAAGAGTTGGCAGGTTAAGAGTAGGAAGGTTAAGTTCTAGTATTCCATTGCCCAGTAGAGTAACTATAGTTAATAATTTATTGCATATTTCAAGATAGCTAGAAGAGATGATTTTGAATGTTTCCACAAAGAAATGATAAATGTCTAAGGTGATGTATACACTAATTTATCCCTGCTTTGATCATTGTACATCATATACATTTGTGAAAGTATCATGCTGTACCCCATGCATATGTATAATTGTGCCAATTAAATAAAATGCAAGTTCTACACAGGAGGCAAAGTGATCTAGATAAATACTGTCAACACACTTTCCCCCTTCCTTCCTCCTTTTTCCATTTCCTCATTTACTGAGTACTTATTATGTTTAAGTTCCTGTGCTCGATGTTAATTATACAAAGCAAAGTTCTGTGTCTCAATAGCTGGTGGAGGATAGCAGGCTAGTGCTATGACAGCAGTATTCACAGGTGCTATGAGAACAGAGGAAGCCACAGCCAACTTCTGGAGGACTTCAGTGAGAGAGTGCTGGTTAAAACAATCTTGGGTGATGAATAGGAGTTTGCCAGCAAGCCCGGATTAAAGTAGAGAACATGCTAAGTCAAGGAAACACGGTGTACGGAGGTACTGAAATGGAAAGGAACAAAGCACATTCTATTCAGAGCACTGAATGCAGCTTGGCAAAGCTGATCTGTAGGGTGGTGAAGTAGGACGGGAGAACAAAGTTGCAACTGGAAAGATGGTGACAAAGATCAGGGAGGGCTTTGTGTGCATTCTAAACAGATTCCAAGTATGTAGCCAACCACCCTGGTTTGACTGGACTTTCTGGGTATTAGCATTGAAAAGCCCACATCCTGGACAAATCAGGAGAGTTGGAAACTCTGGTAATCAATTTCAGGAAGAACACTCTGTAGCAGTGTGGGCAACCTCAGACAGAAGTGGAATTGAGAGGACACGGTGAACCAGTGTGGCAGTAGTGTCAGGGATAGAGCAAAGTACACCACTTTCAGAATTATCTAGAAGACAAACAGTAGGCCTTGGGCTACTTAGAAGTTTGGGAGAATGAGGAAGAGAATATTAAAGGGAGTTCCTAGATATCTGAATTACACAACTGGGCGCATGACTGTGTGGAGGTGATTCAGAGACAGGAGGGTGTTGGTAATATGGTTTCAAACATGTGACTAATTTTGACTGAGAAGATTTCATTTATTTGTTTATTCATTTTTAAAAAAGCATTATTTATTTATTTGAAAATCAAATACACATACAGAGAGAGAGAGAGAGACAGAGAAAGAGAGAGACAGAGAAAGAGAGAGACATCTTCCATTTACTGATCCTCTCCCTAAATCCCCATCAAAGACAAGGTGGAACCTGAAACTCCATCTGAATCGCCCAGCTGTGTGACAGGGACTCAAGCCCTTGAGTCATCACCCGCCTTCCATGGTGTGCATTAGCAGGAAGCTGAATCAGAAGTGTAGCCAGGATATGAATCCAGGGACTTCGATATGGGTTGTGGGTGGCAACTTAACCACTGCACCAAATGCATGCCCCCGAAGAGCGCTTTTAAAGATCCCTAGGGGGCGTTGGTTCAAGTCCTGGCTGCTCCACTTCCCATCCAGCTCTCTGCTATGGCATGGGAAAGCAGTAGAAGATGGTCCAATCTTTGGGGCCCTGTACCCATGTGGGGGACCTGGAAGAAGCTCTTGGCTCTTGGCTTCGGATCAGTTCAGCTCTGGCCATGTGGTCATATGGGGGAGTGAACCAGCAGATGGAAGACCTCTCTCTCTCTGGCTCTACCTCTCTCTGTAACTCTGTTTTCCAAATAAATAAAATAAATTTTTTAAAAAAAGAATCAATGAAAATGCAGCGATAATCATGAGTATAAAACATTTCCTTTTCTCTTATTGTTAAATACAATATTACATATTTTAATATAATATGATCTACTAATATAAAAGCGCCATCAACACTTATCTACATGCTTGTGAATAGTTACAAGATGAACACCATCATCTATGTTAAAAAATAGAATAATGCTAAGCCAGTTTAGAAAAACAAATTGTAGTGGACATTTGTGGGTCCGCTGGTGACATTACAATATGATTTCAGTATTAGATGAAATAAAAACTCACTGACCTGGAAAATTAGAGACCATTGAATAAAAAACCATATTGTAAAATTGCATTAATAGGGGCTGGCACTGTGGCGCAGGAGGTTAAAGCCCTGGCCTGTGGTGCCGGAATACCCTATGAATGCTGGCTAGAGTCTCAGCTGCTCCACTCTCAAACTAGCTCCCTGCTAACGTACCTGCTGCAGAGGTATGGCCTGCATACCCTGCACCCCTGCAACCATGGGAGATCTGGAAGAAGCTCTTGGCTCCTGGCTTCCAATGGGCTCAGCTCTGGCCGTTGCAACCATCTAGGGGGTGAACTAGCAGATGGAGATGGAAGATCTCTCTCTCTTTCTCTCTCTCTCTCCCTTCCTCCCTCCCTCCCCCTCCCACTCTCTCTCTAACTCTTTTAAAAAATATTTATTTATTTGAAAGTCAGAGTTACACAGAGAAGGAGAGGGAGAAAGAGAGAGGGAGAGGGGGAGAGAGAGAGAGAGAGAGAGAGAGAGAGAGATCCTCCATCGCTGGTTCACTCTCCAATTGGCCACAATGGTTGGAGCTGCACTGATCCAAAGCTAGGAGCCAGGAGCTTCCTCTGGTTCTTCCCATGCAGGTACGGACTTGGGCCATTTCTACTGCTTTTCCAGGCCATAGCAGAAGGCTGGATTGGAAGTGGAGCGGCCAGGACTTGAACCGGCACCCATATGGGATGCTGTCACTGCAGGTGGTGGCTTTACCCACTATGCCACAGCGCCGGCCCCAACTCTGTCTTTCAAATAAATTAAATAAACCTTTAAAAAATTGCATTTATAGTATGGTTTCATTTTGGTTAAGAAAAAATGTATAATCCACTAAATTTTTAATTGTGATGATATTTGGATTATGAGAATGTAGTTTTTAAGTATATTTTTGTTTTCTGAATTTTAAAAATGCATGTATTTTTGTATGATAATATAAGCATAAAAATCCAAGGTAATATGATAATTACCTGGTGAACCATTCAGTGCCCTGAATTACCTGTATTAAGTAGATCTGATATTTGAAAACAGTAGAAATTTTGATTTCCCTATGTCCCACTATTCTCCTAAGCCATTTCCTATTCTTATCATGTCACTTACTTCCCTTTAACCTGTTCTAATTTCACTATTTGCCACTTTTATTCATTTGCTTGAAGTTGCCCAGCATGTCAGTGGACTTCTTTTCCATCAGTCAAAACAAGCATTATGCATCTTGGTTTGATGGTGTCATTTTTTTTTTTAAATTTATTTATTCTTTGAAAGTCAGAGTTACACACAGAGAGGAGAGGCAGAGAGAGAGAGAGAGAGAGAGAGCGAGCTTCCATCTGCTGGTTCACTCCCCAGATGGCAACAGCCTGAACTGCGCTGATCCGAAGCCAGGAGCCAGGAGTTTCCTCCGGGTGCAGGGGCCCAAGGACTTGGGCCATTTTCTACTGCCTTCCCGGGCCATGGAAGAGAGCTGGATCAGAAGTGGAGCAGCTGGGACTTCAAATAGCACCCATATGGGATGTGGGCACTGCAGGTGGCGGCTTTACCTGCTATGCCAAAGCGCCGGCCCCTTGATGGTGTCATTTTAAGGACTTCAGAAATCTTCACCAAGACTATGCTCAAGTCCAAATACAGTTATAGGAATGAATTAAGTAGTCTTGGCCCACTGGGTAATTCTCATGCTTAGTTGACTAATATGGTGCAGTGACCAGGGAATCACACAGAGGCACGCTGGCTCTTCTCCATGTGTGGAGGTTTCTGCGTGTGACATGTCCTTCTCCCAAGATGTTTTCTGGTGGTTCTCAAGCAGGTGGTCTGTACATCATGTCAGCACTAATTTGCACAAATGCTGCAATAAAAATTATTCCTATTCTTCCTTAAAGGAATGTTGTGGGGTCACATGCTTGGCAGACATATCCACAGTTGAGATTTGTAACCTTAGCTGTGCACTGGTGAGGGTGTTCCAAGCTGTGTATGTTTGGATAGTATTCATAAGGCTCCTATTGCTCTAAGAACTATAGGTATCAAAATGTAGAGAAAATCAAGGCTCAACCTTACTCTAGTATAACAAATTGCTTTACAGATGGGGAAAAAAGCCCAGACAGGGGACTGGGGTTATTTAATAGGACCAGAATTAAGGCTAGAACTCAGGCTTCCCCATCTTTAAACCAATTTGTTCTTTTTTTCTACATTGCAAGTGGCAAACCTGTGGGCCACAACTCTTGGTAAGTCTTAGGGTCATTGCTATGTGATCTGAGGGCACATATGCCCAGCAAGTGTTGATATCATCTCCATAAGCAACAGCAGATCTCAATCACTGGAAAGTATGTGGTGTTTTTTTGAAATGTTGTATAAATGTGCACAAAGGCATCTCACCAATTGAATAATGAATTGAAACTTGTGGTTGTTGGGTAAATCTGAATACCGAAACAATGTAAAGATTCCAGTGGTTGTCCTCAGTTGCTTCCTAACTACATCCCATCATTGCTGCTCTCTCCCACCCCAGAGTTAACATCTCACATGACTTTTATAAATGTAATTTCTTTATCTTTAAACAATATCTTTTTCATTTTTAAATATTTATTCATCTATTTGAAGGTCAGAGTTACACAGAGAGAGAAGGAGAGGCAGAGAGAAAGGTTTTCCATTCTCTGGCTCACTCCCCAAATGGCCACAGTGGCCGGAGCTGCGCCGATCTGAAGCCAGGAGCTTTTTCCGGGTCTCCCACGTGGGTGCAGGGGCCCAAGGACTTGGGTCATCTTCCACTGCTTTTCCAGACCATACCAGAGAGTTGGATAGGAAATGGAGCAGCAGGGACACGAACCAGCGCCCACTGGGATGCTGGCACTGCAGGAGGCGGCCTTACCCACTATGCCACAGCGCTAGCCCCAAATAATATCTCTTTCTAATTGTGTATCCTTGAACATTTTTTAAAATTGTATCACACTATGTTTTTTTTTTTGTGTGTGTGTGTTTTACTTCTGCTTTTTTTTTTTAAAGATTTATTTATTTATTTGAAAGGCAGAGTTAAAGAGAAGCAGGGCAGAGAGAGAGAGGTCTTCCATCTGATGTTTCACTCCAACAATTGGCTGCAATGGCCAGAGCTGCAATGATTTGAAGCCAGGAGCCAGGAGCTTCTTCTGGGCCTCCCACATGGTGCAGGGGTCCAAGGACTTAGGACATCATCTACTGCTTTCCCAGGCCATAGCAGAGAACTGGATGGGAAGTGGAGCAGCTGGGACTCGAACCAGCGCCCATATGGGATGCCGTCACTGCAGGCGGTGGCTTTACCTGCTATGCCACAGCGTGGGCCCCTTCTGTTTATTCTATTCTTAAGATACATCCATGTTGTTGCATAACATTATATTCTTTCTTTCTTTCTTTTTTTAAAGGTTTATTTTTTATTTAAAAAAAAACAGAGTTACAGAGAGAGGTAGAGACAGAGAGAGAGGTATTCTATCCGCTTGTTCACTCCCCAATTGGCCACGATGGCCGGAGCTGCGCTGATCTGAAGCCAGGAGACAGGAGTTTCTTCCAGGTCTCCCAGGCGGGTGCAGGGGCCCAAAGACTTGGGCCATCTTCTATTGCTTTTCTAGGCCGTAGCAGAGAGCTAGATCAGAAGAGGAGCAGCCGGGACTTGAACCTGCGCCCACGTGGGATTCCAGCGCTTCAGGTCAGGGTGTTAACCTGCTGCACCACAGCACTGGCCCCGAGTGTGTTCATTTTCATCATGGTAGACATATCATTGTAAAACCATATCACTGACTTTAAAAAGTCAGTTTAATTGTAGATGGACTTTCAGATTATTTCCAACTGTTTTTTGTGCTTGTATTTCTGGTAATACATGGACATGCTTCTGTAGAGAACACACTGAGTGTAATTCTGCATTGTAAAGTAGTGTCAAAGTGATGTCAGTAATTTTCTCTCACCAGCAGTGGTAAGGAAATGCTCCTCACACTAAGTATGATGGGACTCATCGGCCTTTAGCGTGCTTTCTGCTCATGTCTTTTATAAACCTCCTTTATATGGAAAAGAGAGCAGGGCCATCCCAACAGGAGAGCTTGGTACTGTAGCGATTTTCAAAATGATTTCGTCTGTTCAGGCCTTTGCTTAGGCACAGACTTTCGATGGAAAACAAACACTGAACACAGATCTAGAGCTGTTCAGGTTGAAAGTGTGTGCGTGTGCACTCGTGTGCGGTGACAGGGTGGGAGCTCTCTGTCCCTGGCTCCCGGCTCTCGCCCAGTGTCTGGCACACAGTGTACCTATTAGTAAGGCTGTCTGGAGATGGAGCAGGCTTCTCCAGGAAGTACAATTCGCTTCACTGGAGCTGTGGGAGCCAGCACAGCATTTGTAATAGATGTTGCTGAGGAAATGCTCAGTCGATATGGCCCTCTCTCAGAGTTTATTAGGAGATTTTCAGTTTCCAAAGTCCTATGATAAGTGAGAAACGCTTCTTGGGGATAAAGACAGAATGCACGGGGGATAGAGTTGATGGACAGGTAGATCCTCCATCATCACAGAGCAGAGCCTGAATTTGGAAGGAGAGTGTTGCTTTCCTGTGCTTTCTGATTAGGTGTCCTCGTTGGAGAATTTCTGTGAGACCTCAGCTTTCTTCTCTGAAAACTGATGACTCTGAATGTCTGTAACATCGGGCTGAGAGTCTGTGATTGCATTGCTGGCCTCCCTGCTTGCCAGTGAAGAACTATTCCAGTCTACTTCTTTAGATTGGAAACCTTACAAATGTATTCTGCACCATTTATTCACTCAAAAAATATCTGTGGGCCTCCTATGTGCCAGAAATGATTCTACTATGTGCCAGGGGACCAGGAATCAACAAGATAGACAGAAACTCTTCTGTATTTATGCAACTTGCAGGCTAGTTACAGATTCCAGAAAATAAGAAAAATATCAGTTAAAGGCTTATCTAGATTTAAAATTGGATGATGTTTTAGAAAGGGGTGAATAGCTATTTCAGACTGCTTGGTGAGGGAAAATGAACAATACAAAGGGGCCAGACATATTCAGGTGTCACTGAAGGCATAGCTATCAGCCTGTCTCACTTCGCTCATAATAGTAACTTATAACTGAATAACACTTTTACCACTTTCATCCTATTTCGTTCTCATAATGGTTTTGGGAGGCAGGCATTGGTGTTCTCATTCTTCAGACGAGGTCATGACTTCCAGATAATAATTAGTAAGTTTCAGAACCAGGTCTGGAGTCCAGGTGTTTTACTTTACGTGTGTTGCCTCTTCTCTGCTTTGCCGTGTCTTGGGTCTTTACATTGTAAGGGAGTAGCTTGTCTGGCGAGGGCGCAGTCCCAGATACTGACCTGTCTGTGCTCTTACTGTTTTCTACCTCTCAGATGTTGGGCTGTTTCTGCTCACACTTCTGACACCTAACGTGGAGTTTTTCCATTCGGCACCAACCGATTCTTTGGGCTCTCAATGGGTGGACTACTATGAAGTTCAATTCTGACATTAACCACCCAGATTCAGTATCATCCCCCACAGGTTTAAAGACAGGCCCACGAGTCTATCCCAAAGGTGGCAATTGCAAGTGTCGTGTCTCCAGATAACTCACACTTCTGTTTGAATTGGGTGCATAGTTTGGGGGTTCCCACAACCATACCATTTCATGTTCAACAATTTGCCAGAATGGCACACAAAGCTTTGGAAAAACACTTTATTTACTATTGCTAGTTTATCATGCAGAATGCAGATAGACAACCAGATGAAGGGTACAGGGGATGAGGTTGGGAAGGGATGCTAGCGCAGGAGATTCTGTCCCTGTGGAGTGGGTGTGTGAAACCCTCCTGGTACATAGACTGTTCATCAACTCTGAAGCTCTCGGAACCCATTTTCTGGAGGAGTTGCTAAGATTCCAATACACAGGATTGATTGTGAACTCACCAGAGGCTGGAGAGAGCCCAGATTGTTGATTTCTGTGGCCCCTGTCCCCCCTCCGGAAGCTCTCTAGGATTCCACCAAGACTCACCTCATCAGCATGAATACAGGTATGGCTCAGAGTGGGCTCATTGATGGGTCAGGAAATTCCTAAGTTTTAGGTGTTCTGTGCCAGGGACTAGAAATGAAATAAAATATGTCTTATGTGTGATAAGCAAAAGAAGTTCTAATTTCAGCATCCCTTGGTAGCCTAGGAAATGTCTCTCACCCAAGAGTGCCAGACCAAGAGATTAGAATGTTGCCTGCAGAAACCATTGTCTGGCTTTGGGTGGAGTCTTTCTTGCCTGTTTCGTCTCACTCTGCAGTTTGAAGCTTGTGAAAAACCTGTTTAAGGGGAACCTAAGAACTTGTCTGGGCGTCACATGCATTAGCTCAACTGTGAGCCATCAGCAGTGTTTCAGCACCGTCCCTTCTGACCCCTGCAGGTGCGAAGACCAGGGCTGAGGAGGAGGAGGAGGAAGAGGAGGAGGAGGAGGAGGAGGAGGAGGAGGCAGTTTCTGTATGAGAGGCGGCCTTGTTGGGTGGAAAGAATTTTATTAAAGAAGGAGCTCATTCTGTCACCTACCAGCTGGATGACTGGGCGCATTCGTTATCCTCCTGAAACCTTTCCTTCCCATGGCTGAGATATATGTATACATCAAATTGAAGCAGCACACAGAAGAACACGTATTTAGAGCATCTGAAACATAAGCAGTTACTGTTCACATGAACTATGTATTTTCATGAGTGTCGCTCCAAGTTTAGGTGGAAAATTTCCCCCAGGACAGGTGTTATCACCTGTCTGCTGCTGCTGCTTTCCTGCCAGCTAACCAGGGAGAGCAGGGAGACTTTCCACAACCCTGGCTGACGGCATCTGGGCCCGAGAAGTGGAAACCCCATCAGTCAAAGGGAGCCACAGCCCTGAGCACCTCTGTTTCGCCTCCTTCCGTGAGCAGACTGTCGCCTGCTGGAAGGGCCATGGCCTCTGCCTCTGAGGTTTCCTTGGATTGGTAACGGAAGGGAGGGAAACCCATGCAGCGTCCACCTGTTGGTTGTGGAGCAGGAGAGATGGAGGTGCTGTTTTTTAAACATTTGACAAAGTTTTTTGGCTACCTGCTAGCTGAAGTAGTGCACTCTGCTTGGAATCTCCAAGTCCCACCCATGCAGGCCTGGGTTAACGGTGACACTACACCACACCGGCCTCTCGTCTTGTCCTTAAACACACTCCATCTTTCCAGGCTCTGCGCCTTCGTCAAGGCGAAGCTCCTCCACTTGGAAGGCCCTTTCCGCTACACTCCTTTCCTAACTCTTGAATTTCCGCCATTCTCTCCAGGTTGCTGTCAAGTTGCTGTTCTCTAGGAAGACTGTTCCTACTTACCATCTGGACAGAAGGTTTTCACCCTTTGACGCTCATGTTTTCCTTTGTGCTGCTCATAGGGTGCTTGATATTTTTGGCTTTGATTCAGTTCCTTTTTTTAATTCCTTGTCTCTCCTGTCAGCTCTTAGAGGATGAGAAATTTATCTCTAGCTGACATTTTTTTTTGCGCGTATCCCAAATGTAGTAAAGAACTTGAGTGGAACTGAAGATACTTTGAAGACTGCCAGGAGGTTGCAGCATGGAATTTTTGCAACCATTGCCTCCAGAATGGGGTCTGTTCCCAGCAGTCGTGGGACATGAAGCTGTGACAAGAGAAACTGGGAGTCAAGGAGCAGAAAGGTGACATTCCAAATGGGAAGTGATGCTCTAAATCTGAGAATGGGACTGGGTTAAGTGACATTCCCACCATGTGGTGGAGGGTGTGGCCAGGCTGCATGGCTCCTGGGGGCCCCCTTGAAGGCCACTTGTGTCACCATTCAGTGGATGAGAATGTTGCTAATGGAAAAGGAATCCTAGCTGTGAAGCAGTCAATGTTGGAGATGATTTCTTACACTAATTTTCTTATAAAAGGATGTATAAGAGTGGGGAATGAGCACGGTTCACACCAGGCTGACTGGGGATACAGGTGTGGAGCAGAGTAGAAGCCCGGGCAGCACATGCCCCTGACAGCTTGCCCTGGACAGCTCAGGCCCTTGGTTTGGCTCTCTTGAAGGCAAGGGGTTTGTGAAACCCAGTCTTGCCTTGAGCTGACAGAATTTAAAATCTAGTTGTGGGGGTGGGGGTAGAAAGGAAAACAGCAGAAAAGCAACCAAAAATACAAATTGCAAATTGAGAAAATGCTGCAAAAGTATTATAAAGGACATACTAGCACTAGGGTGTGTGCCACAAATGTATTACACAGTCTATTAGAATGTTATTGCTTACATATTTTCCTACTGAATATTTAAAATTTGCCTTGTCTGTTTGCATGGTTTTGTTTTCTTGTTGTTACTGTTTGTGTATTAAAGATATTACTTATACAGGTGGTTGACTAAGACCTCTCTGAGAAGCTAACATTTAGAGGAGATATAAGAGGATAAGAAGCTGGGGCCGGGGCTGTGCATAGTGGGTAAAGCCACAGCCTGTCATGCCGGCATCCCATGTGGGAGTCGGTTGAAGTCCCAGCTGCTCTACTTCCTTTTTTAATTTTTTAATTTAATTTGATTTGATTTTTGACAGGTAGAGTGGACAGTGAGAGAGAGAGACAGAGAGAAAGGTCTTCCTTTTTCCATTGGTTCACCCCTCAATGGCCGCTGCGGCCAGCGCGCTGCAGCCGGCGCACCATGCTGATCCGAAGCCAGGAGCCAGGTGCCTCTCCTGGTCTCCCACATGGGTGCAGGGCCCAAGGACTTGGGCCGTCCTCCGCTGCACTCCTGGGCCACAGCAACCAGCTGCTCTACTTCCAGTCCAGCTCCCTGCTAATGCACCTGAGAAAGCATTGGAAGATGGCCCAAGTCCCTGGGTATCCTTGCCTCCATGTGGGAGACCTGGAAGAAGCTCCTGGCTACTGGCTTCAGCCTGGCACAGCCCTGGCCACTGCAAACATTTAAAGGGTGAACCAGCAGATAAAAGACCTCTCTCTATGTCTCTCTTTCTCTTTGTAACTCTACCTTTCAAATAAATAAACCTTAAAACAAAAATAGAAGGTAAGAGGCAGTCAGCCCTGGGAAGACTGTGAGGCAATAAGGGTGAGTTCAAGGAGATGGAGATGGTGGCTGGGGTAGAGTGAGATATAGAGAGAGGGGTCCAAGACTCGGTCAGAAGGGGAGGCAGGAAAGGAAGACTATGTGGGCCTCTTGCTTCCTCTCTCAGCACCTCAGTTTCCTAATCTGTAAAATGAGTGCATCATGACCTCAGTGGGTCCTGGACATTAATTGTGAGTCTCTTTTCTCTGTACATTTGAATATCAACATGTTCTAGTCCTCTGGGTGCTGGGGACAGCATCCTAGGCATCAGGATCTGGTAGTCTGCTTAGACAAGCTGAGGGCGTGCCGGCACTGTGGCATAAAAGGCTAAGCCTCTGCCTGCAGTGCCGGAATTCCCAATGGGCACTGGTTCAAGTCCCAGCTGCTCCGTTTCCCGTCTAGCTCCCAGCTAATGTGCCTGGGAAAGCAGCGGAAGATGGCCCAAGGACTTGGGCCCCTGCACCCACGTGGAAAACCCAGATGAGGCTCCTGGCTCCTGGTTTTGACCTGGCCCAGCCCTGGCCATTGCAGCCATTTGGGAAGTGAAACAACAGATGGAAGATCTCTTTCTCTCTATCTCTGCCTTTCAAATAAACAAATAAATCTTAAAAAAAAGAAAAAGAAAATAATGTGAGGGAAACTAAAATACCTAGAGTAAGGTTTACCAAATGTGGTGCTATTTTAGGCCAGGTAATTTTTTGTTGTGTGTGTAGGGTGATTGGCAACATTCCCAGCTTCTGCCCACCAGGGGCCAGAAGCCACTCTCACCTAGTGGAGCGTAGGCAAAAATACCTCCAGATATTGCCGCAGCCCACCCGATACACAAAATCACCCCTGGTGCCTCCGGTAAGCAGCTCTGATATGAGATGAGAAATGGAAGGTGACATGTGGCCTCTGTGTTAGGAAAAAAAGAAAGCACACAGGGACCACCTGTTCCTGCAGAGGAGCAGTGCCCACTCTGGCTGGTCTTCTCCCTTTCTCTCCTAAGATTTCAGGTACTCACCATTAGATTGTCCGTGCTTTTATTCGCCTGTGTTGTGTTGGGTTAATTTAGTTAGTTGGTTAATAGTCTTTGTAGCAATGTGATGCACCCACAAATACCTCCGTGACCATATCCTGGGAGCTTGCCAATGACCTACATGTAGCAGTGTGTTCCGCGATTCCTTACCTCGCCTCCACGGAGGTAGCCCCTGTCCCAGGCCTTCCTTCCCGTACAGTTTTTTATCTTGGTGTGTCCGAGGGTCTGTGTTGAATCTCAGTGACTTTTTTTTAAGTGTTGTGAAAAGGTTCTAATGCTGATGGAATCCTTTACACGGAGTCATCCACGCGGCTCTCTGTGGCTGGAATTCCTGCGTTTGAAGAGTGCCATAAAATCCTGTTGGTGCAGCTGACACTGCGTCATCCTCTCCCACTGGTTGGTGTATGGGTTGTTTTGTCCGTGTCTTTTTTTGTGCTTTCCAGATAATTATTATGGGGTAAGAATATGAGGACACTATTTTCACAGTTTCTGGTTTATTTTAAATAAAAAGTAGAAATCACACTTTTATGTGGAAATAACTGGGGACCTGCTATAAAGTTTTAAGCCATTGGGAAAAAGTTTAACAAGAAGCCCATAAATAGACCAGTCTTTCTGAGCCTCCAGTTTAAGATTTCTGGATTAGGTCATCCAGGTTTAGAATTTCTTACATTAATCTAGAAGTCAAATAAAGTCAGCTTAGAAAAGCCTCCTTTGTACTAAAGAGTGGCAAACAAGAAACTGCTGAGGCAGGAATTTGACTAGATGTTGGGGCTGAGGTAAGCAGTGAGGTAAACTGTATTTATTTAACACGATTTGGAAATTACAGTGAAGTGTTCTCTTTACAACCGACATCTGCAAATATGGGCAAAGAGATTACCTTCAGGGAGGTAAACTTTTCAAAATGCAGTCTTTTTAAAACTTTCAAATATTTAATGAAACATGTAGAGAAATGAAAAATTGAAAGAGGAAAAAAATGGCTCCCAGGAAGAAGATTTGACTGGAATGTGATTGAATGAATTAATGTGTTTACAGAAGATGTGTGTCAGTCAGGATCAGAGAAGACAGGGTAACTGTAGAGAAAACACTCCTGTTTTATAACAACTCACCTTTTAATCCAGGCAGGAGACAGTTGCACTCACACCACTTCCTTGTTCTGTTCCAGTCTCTGAGATCTGCTCTGCTGAACTCTTCTCTATGAGAGCAGGTTCTGCTGGGACTGTCTGGGCCTGGAAGACTGAGAACTACTCTCAGGACATGGTGGGCCCAGGTGATGACGTCACTCTACAAAGCTTCTTTGGAGACAGCCCCTACCCTGCTCCAGTTGTCGTTCCTACCTGCACTCCCTATGCCTGTGTCTGCACACTTCTGCATTCACTAAGTGCATACCTACTGTCAGGGGCGAGGTTAAAGTACTGAGGGTAAACTCTGAATGATCAGCCTTGATGTAGCCTCATGAACCTTCTAGAACACAGTCTTACTTAGGGTCTGGGAAACCTCCCCTTCCCAGATAGTCATAGGGAAGTTTGTGTGTTGGTGTCTTTTTTTTCTGGAGAGGGTCTGTAGATTAGAGAAGGTTCTGTTGACTGTAGTTTAAATCATTGCTTTGGGGAACACGGTTTGGCTTCTTGAGCCTGAGGGCTCTGTAGGGAAGGAGACAAAGGCTAAGTTGTTTGGGATGTAAAGGACCTGTATGCAAGGGGAGGAGAAGAGAGGAGTGTGAGTAGAAGAGGGGTAAAGAAGGGACAGTATGCTATTCCAAAGAACACAGGGACAACTGTGATTTTAATTATTTCTATGATCGGCTTTTGACAATTTCCTAATATTCTGTATGTGTGTGTGTGTGTGTGTGTATGAGTTTCATTGGTCCCTTTTACGTGGGAGGTAAATGTGGCTGGAGGGCAAAGCAGTAGGGACAGTTCCCTCAAGCGTATTTGGGGACATGAGAGGCACTCCATAAGTGTGGGAAGTAATTGTTGCCTGATGATAATAATAGCTCCATGATACATTTTGCAATTTTAAACCCAATGTCTTTCAATAGTCCCTGTGATGAAATCCACTTTGAGTCAGTACAGTTCAACTCACTTCAATAAGCAATAATGGAGCAGTCCTTGTCCTTATTATTTTGTACTTTCTACAGAAAATTTAGCAATGTCTTACAGGTCATGGCCACTAAGTGGTATTACAGTCTCCACCAGACTGAGCAGAGCAGCTCCTAGAGTAACACTAAGAGGGGGGTTTGCTTGGCCTTCCTGGGGTACCTCTGGTCAACTCAAGGTATTCCAGTGCTGTTACCAATAGCATCCCATTCAGATAACAATCTGTATCTCCACACCTCTGTATAACCCTTTTAATGCCCTAACTTCGTATAGTGTTATCCTTTTGTAGCCTCCCTTTCCCATTGAATGAATGAACTCCTTGAGGCTAGAGGTATTGTCTCATTTACGACAATAAACATTTGTTAGTTGGATTGAAATTAAAGAGAAATGAAGACCAGTCCTAGAGTAGAAATGTCCAACACACATCTTTCACGTGTGGGAAAGCTCTGATCTGGAGGCCTAGTTTTGAGTTACTGATGAGCTTTGTGCCTTTGGAAGATTTTTAATCTTTTTCTCCTAAATGAGAGAATATAAGGGTTCTTCAACAAATTCAGGCAAAAATACATATTATGGAAAATTTTTGCATGAATTTCATTTTTTTATATGCAAATGAACCTGTTTTAACTTGTTACAACAAATCTGCACATGATCTACACTTGATCTTAGCCAAAAGGCCAAGAAATGATTGTACAGGATCCAGTTTGAGACAGCAAGAAGGATAGACATCGTTTGAGAAAACCTGTATCAGAGCAATAGTGATTCTGCTAAAGCTGAAGCAAGAACAAACATAAAGAACATGATGAGGTGTGGGTAGAAGAATGGTGAAATCACTGATGCTTTATGAAAAGTTTACAGGGACAATGCCCTACCAACCTCCCCCTCCCCCTGGTTCTGCACAGTCAGCATTTTACAATTGGATAGTTCATTTTAAGAAGGAAAGAGGTGATGTTGATGATGAAGTTCACTGTGGCGGATCATCCACACCGCTTTGTTCTAACTGAAGAGGACTGATGACCCACACCAGCAGCCCACACCACAGACTTCTCAATTGGTTCAGTGTGTACAATTCTGACTGGAAAATCAAAGTGAAGCAAACTTTTTGCCCAATGGCTGCAAAACCACCATGCTCAGACCTGCTGCAGACAAAAGCAGGGCTATCAAAGGAACTTGTCAATCTATAGAATCAAGATCCTGAAGCATTTTTGGAAGAACTGGAGCAGGAGATGAACCATGTCTTTCCAGTCCAGTCCTGAAGACAGAGCATGACCAATGCAATGGAGACCAAGAGGTGGAAGGGATCCAGTCACAGCAAAAGAGGGCAGACCAAAAGCAAGGTCATAGGATTTCAGATACTCAAAGAATTTTTGCTCGTTTACTTCCTGGAGAGCCAAAGAACAATAACATCTGCTTGTGAGGCTTGAGAACGTTAGTCAAAGTTTAGTAGAACACCCAGGAAAACGTCACCAGAGAATCCTTCTCTACTACAACTATGTCCCTGTTCATTCCTCTTATCAAGACAAGCAGAGATGTCTACATTGACCCTTCAAGAGAGTTTCCTTTGGGGTTAATGAGAATATTTTTTCAGATTTACACCAAATGTGGGCAGTACCTAAGGAAGCCATCCAGCACCTTTATGTGTTGCTAATAACCAGCAGGCATTACTAATTACCATGGAAGCAGCATTCAGCTAGGATCACAGAAGCCTTCCTGACAATGTAATCTCAATCAGGTGAGATAGAGAAGTTTGTGGTTTAAAGCGTTAAGTTCAAATCCCTTGTTATCCAAGAGGCCATTCTAACAAAGGTAGAACACTGACACTCAGAAGTCTTGGATCAAACTGCCAATAAATCAAGGGATAGAATTTCAGTCTATGTTGGGAAATTGGGCTCATGCCATAGCAGCAGCAGCAACAGCAGATGCTGCAGCAGTAAATGCTTCCATAGCGCTTACACATATCAACTCATTTAGATCTTACAGCAGCCCTGTAAGGTGAGTATTATCATTATACAATTTTATGGATGGCAAGCTGAGGAATGAAGAAATCAAATAACTTCCTGAAGCTCATATATCCAGGAAGTGGCTAATCTCCAAACTTAAAATGTCCTGGTGTAGAGACCATGCTTTTAACGAGGTACTCTACCACCTCTCCACGTCAGCCAGTATCCCCTGTGTGAAGTGCATCTGCGACACTGTGGGATATAGTTGTGGAACTGAAGCCATAAATTTCAGGGGGTGGTTTCCATTCTGTCCCAGGTTTTCTTTGGGAGAAGGAAGTTTGTCTTGATTATACATTCATTAGAGGTGAGACACTTATCTTGTTCACATCCATAGTGTCTTCCAGAGTCTAACAACAACCCCTGATGGAATGTAGCAGGTACTTAGTAGCATGTGTTGAAGTAAACCAGTCTCCAAGGGTTTTCCCTCTTGATGCAATTTTTTTTTTTTTTTTTTTGTATCCGAACAGGGGAGGAGCGTGGGAACCCATAGCTCCACACCAAACTCCCAAAGGCAATTGGCTGTTAATGTCTTTGTGGTCAAATTCTTTCACCAAACCCTGATTCCAAAGTCAAGGACTGGTTCTAGCCCCTCCTGCTAATGAGACTGTTGCTTCTAACAAAGGGGATAATGTCACGATCATCATCTAGTCTTCTGTCAGCTGGCTTGTGATCATGTCTGCTGTAGCTGTGAATCAAACGCTAGACTTAGTGGCTGACAGAACTTGGAGTGTGTGGCCTTGGACAAGCTTAGCCTTGTCTTAGCTCAGTCCCATCATTTATGGAACTAGGGTAATATTATCTCATTTCAGGAATAATATAGGAATAGGGATGATTAGGAGACCAAGTCAGATGATGCATCTGCACATTAGCACAGGGCTTGCCCCTAGGGTAGGTGGATACGCAAATTACATAAACTGTGTTTCCCAGTTAGATCACAACCTCCTGCATGTCTCGGGTCATCCCTTACACTTCTTGCCCAAGAATCTTTCTCCAGTCTGTCCGTCAGTCACCCTGTCCTCTTGTCACTCTCATCAACTCCTTCATTTTCTGGACCCAGTTCCATCATTAAAGTAAGTTTTGCTCATTAATTGTTTATTATGCTTAACCAACATCTGGAGTCATTTTGATTCTGTCCCAGGAAGTATTTGGCTACCGGACTCAAGGCTGCCGACAAGCCCTCTGTCTTGCTGGATCCATCTTCTCATTTGGAATTCTCCCCTTGGTGTTTTACTGGAGACCGGCTTGGCATGTGTGGGCAAACTGTGTCCCGTGTTCCTTGCAAGAAGCAGACGTCGTGTTGCTGAGGACAACAGTAAGTGCATACCTGGTTTTGTAGCCAGTGGCCTTTTCTCTGGGACACTGTGTTGTGGGGTGGATGGAGAATATGTACACAAGGCAGGTGGTAAGCAGAGGCTTCAATCCTAGCTTCCTACATGGCTTTGCACCTGTCAAGAATTCCATACTAGGGGTACAGTGGGATTTGACTGAGAAATCTTATTTGAAAGAGTATTCCTTTTAAAATTGTAAGTTTTGTGAATATCAGAGAACAACAAAATTGTAGCTAAAAATAATAAACAGTATGAAATTATTCTATAGGCTACACAAAATTCATACTCACTCTTCCCCCCAGATCCTGGCACATCTACATCTATCTCCCCCAACCCAAACTGAAGTGACCCTAAGTGGGGGAGGAGAGGTGAGGATGGGGAGTATTTCTATGAGGGGAATGATGTCTTCCCCTTCTGACCTGAAAGAGACACAATTATTGATGTGACTGTGTTGCATTCTGCAGCTATTCCAGGGTAACAATGCATCCGTCTTTCCCTAAGATCATGATTTCTCTCTAGGAATTCAAGGCCTTGGCATTGTGAGTTGTCCTGTATTTGTTCCCATACTGCTTCTTCCTGATGCTCATGACACTTAGTGTGCATTGTTCCTTCATAGCTGTTAGTTCTGCCAGGAAAGTAACCTTCTACCTTGCTAAGTGCGGCTTGCCTAGTTCGTGTGTGTGGTGGGGATCCCATTAGTATCCTGCAGTGGATGGATTGAAATGGGCATTCCTGTTCAAGACAGTGAATGGACAGTGTCATGGAGACACCTTTTGACTGACAGTTATTAAGTGCTCTTGTCGGGGGATGACAAAAAAATTGCTATTATTTTTATTCATTTTACTTATTTGTGTGTGGCAGGGATCCAACTACTTGAGTCATCACCTGCTGTCTCCCAAGGTGTATGTTAGCAGGAATCTGGAATTGGAAGCAGAGCTGGGACTTGAATCCAGGCACTGCAACATGGGATGTGGGTGTCCTAAGTGGTGCCTTGCACAGAAAGCTTGCCCAACAGGATTCTTGATAAATCAACATCTATTGGGAGTTCAGCTTCTTTTATATGTAATAATCCCTGGAGATAAATATTCTATTTGATGCAGTAAGAGGGGAGGCTAGCAACAAACCTTATTACTGTCTACACACAAATAAAGCAAACTGCATTTCAATCTGAAATCTAACAGAGCTGGGGCTCAGCATCAGTGAAACAGAAATTGGATGAGGTTTTCCTTTGTGTTGATTTACTCCACTGGGACCAGCTCTGGCCATCGTTTCTTGATCCTGGTGCCTCCTGAACTATCTATTTCACATCCCAGCTTAGCTGACCTGTGAACCATGATACAGGGGAGAGTTGAGGGGCCTCCTCAACTATAATTTAACTGGAACATCTTGTAAAATACGCCTTGAGATTTTAAGAGAGCAAGAGATGAGAGTGGAGTAAGAGCTAGTCATTCTGATGATGTTGGGCTGGAGCTGCACTCTCTTGGCGCCTCAGATCATGCTTCATGAGGGCTCCCAGCATATGCGTGAGATAGGAGTGCCTGGCACTCACAGGTGAAATGTCTTCACTGGAGGGGTGAGGAATGTGGATCTGGGGAGGTAATACCATCTTCCTGAGCTCATATATGGGTAAAGGCCTAACCGAGACTAAGTCCTATGTATTTTGACTCTTGGTCCTAGGCTTTTCCCATTGAATTATACTTAGCTGAGTGGTTCCCAAACCTCAGCTGGCATAAGAATAATCTAGAGAGTCTACAAAGGGAATTCTGGGTCCCCTTCTAATCTACTGGATTTGGATTGGAGTGCAACAATATGCATTTTAAGTAGGTTCTTAGGTGATGTGAATGGTTCTGGTAAGAGGCTACCCCTGGAGAAAATCTGGTGTCAGAAGCCGTCTCTCCCACTGATGAGTCCACATGTGCACTGAGTCCTAGGGAGAGGATCAGACACCTGCACATTACATTTATGGCTCAGTCACTGTGTGTAGGTCTATGGTGTCAGGAAGGACTAATCTAGATTTAGCAAAGTGATGTAAGTGGCCTCTATGTCGCAGCCTGAGTGTCTTGCTGGGGCAAGGGAAGAGAAGTATGTCTTTTGGAATTTGGAGAGGGGAAAAAAGTATTTTCAGAGGGCTGCCATCTTTGGGAACCTCATAGATCAACTCCTCCACATGAACTTAGAGACCCATGAGATTCCTATGTTTTGGCATGAAAGGAATTTAAGTCTATGCAGCAAGTACTTAGATCTTTTCCCAAATGGTTCTTCTGAGTCCATGCTTTTGCTTCAGCAGAAACAGAACCTGAGAAACAAGAAGGGTTCTGCCTTCCAGAGAACCTTCAAAGCCTCCTCCCGCCTGAGGATGGCTGGTGGCTGAACCATGCTCTTGGGGCTTGCAGAGTGGGACATGGTCAGGAACAAGAGGAAATAAGCAAGGAAGTGGGAACAGAAAGGGGGGAAATGGGAAAATTGGAGAGGGAAATAGGTAAAAGGAAAATGAAGAGAGAGGGAAAAAGAAAAATCAACTAAGAGTAACAAATTTAAGAAGTGTAGCATAGAGGGAGATGGTGCACTTGGGGATTTGGAGTCCATTGTTTTGACTTGTAGTCCTAGCATTTTGGATTGGTTTCCTAAGTTTTCAGGGGCTCGATTTCTTCACTTGTAAAATGCAACTGGTAAAGCACTTGTTCTTTCGTGGACTGGTGTGTGGATGAAGCAAGATAACTTGTGTAAAAGCCTTTAGCAAGCTGTAACGTGTTATCAAAGGTCACATGGAAAGTATGTGTGTGTGTTGTGGCCCAAGCGACTCCGAGGACTTTCTTTACAGAAGAGCTTGCTATACACAAGACAAATCCATGTCTCATGGCCCTGCTCATCTGGATGCTGTGCCCTTCCCTCCTTACCCAGCAGGCCTGGCATGCCCTTCCAAGACCCCAGCATGGGGGAAGGAATCCTGTGACCAGGAATCCCAGTCTTCATCCATACCGAGACAAATGATTCCCCTGGTTGCATGTGGTCAGCTTTGCAGCTGGACGTATATGGGAATGACTCAAAAAGTACTATGCCTCCAAGCTGCATCCCTCATTGGGCTTCTTTCTTTGCCTCTTTGAAAGTCTATTAAGTTCTCCCCACCTTTCACTGCCTATACCTCACTAATCAGAGCTATCTAAAACAGCTTCAATCTTGCCTTTTTCTTCTTGATTTCAACTTTAATTTTTAATTACCTACTCTGGTGTGTCATCGTAAGTGGATTTGCTATGCCAGAGATTCTCCAAACAAATGAGGCTCCAAATTAGTTTTTATGCAATTAGACAGGAATTCAATTATTTCAAACATTCATACTAAGACTAAGGGAAAAATAAGCTTTAGGTACCAGTAGTTTAAAAGTTTGTTGATAGTTTTTTTGGCATTAAAATAACACCTTAAAAAGATTTTATTTGAATTATGTTAAAATAGCTATAGTGTAATGACTTTCCATTAACAAGGGCTGGATGACTCCTACCTGAAATGTTGTCTACCCGTTCTTGGTGTTTATCTTCGATCTCACGGTAGTAGAATCACAGATCATGATCACAGCTGCTGATTCCATAGTCCCTTCTTAGCTAAAAGATAGAGTAAAATAAAAGAAAAAGAGTCCACGATGTACTCACCGAAACCTTTCAGGACACAATTTCTTTTCAGTTCTCTTTTATTGAGAACCTCTAGAGATTTTTATCTTTTTCCAAAAGGTAAGAGTAATTACAGTTTCATTTTGTAATTTTTAAAGTGGCATTTTATTCATTATTCATCTACTTTTGAATTCTAACCAATATCTGCAATGATGCCATATTTCTATGCAAATAACATGATTTACATTCATTGGCCGTCTGAATCCAATGCTCCTGATGATTTCCATAGTTTCCATCTTTATTATAATTACAAACACATTTTTCCCGCACTGTCGTTGTATGTCACATGCTGTCAAAGACCCAGGATGTTCAGAGGAGAGTGTTGATTAGCTTTGAGGCCTGACCCAAGGCACTTAATTTTGATGTATTTACAGGGGTTGGGGAGGGGGCATTTCCCCTTTGATTTCAATTAAAGAAGTCAAGGCTTGGGCCTTTAGTTAAAAAAAAAACTGAGAAACTCTGCCAATCAGCCATGCAAATGGCGTCCTGAAGTCTGCCAGCTCACCAGGGTTCGTGGCAGCCCGTGGCCTTTGTGTTGACGCGATCTGCTTCCTCCACCTCCTCCTCCTCTGCAGCGGGTCTCTCCCCACACCAGCACCAGCGTCTACAGAAGCAGGCACTTTGTGTTGTCCATGTTCTTATCCATAAAGGCATCATGTGTCTTCTGAAATTCCTGCTCCCCTTCATTCATTCATATTCACATTCATTCATTCATTCATTATTTACCAGGCTCTGGGGATAGAGATATGAGCAAAACAGGAGGTAATCCCTGTCCTTACAAGGTGACATTCTAGTGAGGAGGCCCCCCCCCCCCCCGCACACATTCTCTATAGAGTAGATGTGCAAGGCAGGCACTGTATCTCTACTTACTAAAGCCTCCTCACTCCTCAGCCCTGCTTCACCTACTCTATTGCGTCTTTGTTGGTTGATTCTCTGTCCCAGTTCTGGAGGGAGTTAGTCACCTGCTCTGTTCTTTCAGCTCCATTTTTGTTTCTGACTGCTGCAGTCGTTTTGCTGTCTGCCTTCTATTAAAATGCTATACATTTAGCAGTTTATAACACAGCATGTCAGCGATTATTTCATTTAATGCTCATAGAGATCCTGGAAAATGGGAGTTATCACCTCCATTTTGCGCATGAGGATACAAAGTGAAGAAGTGACTTTGTAAATTTGGAAATTTTGGAAACAAGATTTCTCTTCGCCATCCCACTTCCCTTCATAAATTTGATGAACACAGGCTATAAGCCAGCCACAGTGCTAGCTTATGGGCAGCTGTGTGTGTGTCAAGGGAGAGTGTAATGATTAATAAAATAGGGTACATGGAGTCCACCACATGCTACACAAGTGAAAAAAAATCCAATTATTTTAAAAATTTATTTATTTCAATTTTATTTGAAAGGTAGAGGGACACAGTGAGATTTTTGATCTCACTTCCAAAATATCTGCAATAGCCTGGTGTAGGCCAGGCCAAAGCCAGGAGCCTGGGACTCAGTCTGCCTCTCCCATGTCGGTAGCAGGAATCTAAGTACTTGGTTGCCTCCTAGGGTACACATTAGTAGGAAACGGATCAGAAACAAAGGAACTGGGATTTGAACCAGGCACCTTGATGTGGGATGTGAGTTTCCCAACCTGCATCTGATCTACTATTCCAAATGCCCACTCCCAAGTCCAACTCTTGAAGTATTGATCAGGAAAGATTCATGGTTATGGTAGATGGATAAAAGAGATTTCGATGAGTCAAGAAAGAAAAGTTTTCCTAACTCCAAAGGATATGTGTTAAATGGTGATGGTGGCTGGTGGGCATGGGCACATGGAGAGTGGTCCAGGTAAAGGGAATTTTACAAAGAATTTGAACCCAAGTCCTTCTGATTCTCTGAGTCTTGAATTTTTCATTATGCTGAATTCCTTTTTGTAGTTTTTTTCTTCTGTTAAGTTATAAGCTTTTTGAAGATGGGGACCATGGTTTACTTTTCATCCTCTATATCACTTAGCACGTGCTCACAGTAGGTACTCAGTATTTATTTAATTCAATAAAATAAGATGAATTTCTTTGGTAATACTGGTCTCATGGTTCCTGCCAGCACTTTTTTTTTTTTTTTATAAACACTAAAGTGAAAGCCACAGTAGAGAAAGTAGGAGAATCCAGTGTTACTTCTTTTAGGTGGGTGTCCCCTCTTCCTACTTTGGTCCTTTCACCTTCCATTCAAACTGGTTTTTAATTTGATATTCAGCCAGACATCCTGGATATTCTGTGACCTGAACTCTGAGAAATGGCAGTGTATTAAGACAAGTCATTTTGAAGACATTATCCTTTGTAGCATACTGCCATTTATAGTGTGGCTTAAGTTTTTAAATAGTTCCATACGTGTCATCTCACTTGGTTCTTACCTGTAGAGATTATTCCCCTTTCACCCATATTACAGATGGAAGCGAAGTTAAGCAAAATGCTGAAGATCCATAGCTGTAAGCAGTAGAAGCAAAGCTTACACTGATAGGTGGACTTGAGCACGAACTAGAATCTTTGTGTTCCCTGACCAGCAACTGGCTCTCCAGTGCCAGCCTTGTGAAATGGCTAAAGATAGGAGTCTGGAGCCTGGCTGTCTACTCTGCACAACATGCTTATCTGTTAGGACTTCCACAACAGGCTATCACAGACCGGCACAAACAACAGAAATGCTCACTTCTAGAATTTGGACGTCCAAGGTCAAGGTGTGGGCGGGGTCGGTTCTGGTGAGGCCTCTCCTTGGTGTGCACTGACGGCCTTCTCAGTGCAGCCTCGAGCGGCCTGTCCTTTGTGGGCTTGCACTTCTCACCTCTCCTCTTCAGCTTCTGTGGACAGGGTTCCTATCAGATTGCACACCACCCGATGACCTCAATCTTCCTCACCTCTAAGGGCTCCATCTCCATATATATTAGAGGGTGGTGCTTTGGCAAATGAATTTTGGGTTACACAATTCAGTCTATGACAGACCAGTTACTGAACCCCATTTTGCCCCCATTGCCACTTTTGTTAAGTGAGCCTAACAGTAGCATCTGCTGCCTGGAGAGGACTAAATGAGGTGAAAGGTGTGTAAGACACTGGGATGGAAACTCTGCTGCCATGTAGGCATTGCATGAGCGTTTGTTAACTTTTTACTATGCACGGCATCTCCGAGTGTTTCAGACGAGGAACCAGCTAATCTGCTGCTCCCTCCTCACTCAGAAAACAATTCCAAAAAAAGGCTCAATTTCTTCAAAATGTATGCTGAGTTGCTTTAAATTTCCTTTTTTCAAACAGCAATTCTTTGCTGTATGACTTCACTGCTTTGCCCCGCCCTGCATTTTGGTCAATATGTCCCAGGAGTATTGAGACTATTGAGTGTAAGATTTTTCCAGTGCTTAGAATTTTCTCTTTACCTCTTCTAACTAAGTTCTACATTCTAGCCAATGTTAACTTTTTCTAACTGAGCAATATTGGGAATATGAGCTCAAGATGTCGAGAACATCAATGGGTCTGGCTGAGAGAGAGGGAGGGAGAGAGAAAGAGAGAGAGATGTTAACATATAAGAAGAATAGTGTTTTGTCAAAGTTACAGTGTTTTAGAAGAGCCTGATAAATATGTTATTATTGCTTGGGTGGCAGTCTGCTAAATCCTTCACCTTAGCTGGAGTTCAGGCTTTTAGTGTTGCAATGTATCCATCTCTAAGAGGAAAGCGCTCATTTTCTGATGTCTCCTTGGAACTGTGTAATAAGTTCTTTTTTTTTTTTTTTTTTTTTTTAAGGCAAGCTCATTTTTTTGTGTAGTGAAATCCCACACAGGAGTCACAGCTTTGGTCTGAAACAAACGTTAGCCTGACGTTTCCAGGTTCAGAAAGTGCAAGTCCCCAGGAAATAAAAAAATGCTCAGGTCTCTCCCTCTCTTTTTCTGTCGGGGTCAAACATACATCCTCTGTGTATATTCAACTTTTGAAACCCATTATTGGGTTATTTTAAAACCTACTGTTTTAGAATTCAAGGGCTGACCTGGTGATTTCTCTTGACGAAGAGAAGGTAAAACCTGTCCCGTGAGACTTGAGATGTGAACAGTCCAGGTTTGCCAGGCAAACTGTTTGACTTATTTGTATTTAAACCAACTATTTGAAATGGGAGGTCCACTGGTGCATGTACGTATTTTACAAATCATGAAGTGCTTGAATGATGCAGGAAACAGACTAAAGTGGAAAAAAAATAGATGGTAAAAGAGCCTAAACTTTTCTTGAAGGAAAAATAAGTTCCAGAGAGATCTCAGTAACCACATACTGTAAAAAGTGAGGCAAGGCACCATATGCCAACTAGCATTTGTAGCACCCCTGTTAGAGGCCAGACCTGGGACCAGGTGCATTGTTTTATCAAATCCTTTGTGCATCCATGAAATGTGGTGTTATTATAATACCCACTCCTTGAATAAAAAAAGCTAGGCTCAGAGGCTTCCAAGAACAGCCCCTGTTCTTTCTTTAATGGCCAATGGCAAACTGAAAACTGACAGCAGCTGCTGATAACACTTAAATAGGTCACTACCTATTGACATACTTTCCTTCCATGTATTTGCTTTTTTCCCCTTAGAATCTTCAACAGGATGCAAAACAAGAGACAAGTCAGTGTCACTACCATACTCTAAGAAAAATGACTCTGTCATTTATTTTGCTTATAGAATTCTATTTTTGCATTATATAGAATTATGAATACTTGAACTTGGGGCTTACAAAGAGAGGAAAAAACTTAAAGGCAATAGACAGGAAATAAAGCACCTTTGATTTAGTGATGCTATAAGTGGTAAGGGATCTTCAAAAAGCTCATGGAAACCACATATTATGGAAAAACTATGCATGAATTTTGAAATTTTTGCATAAAACAAAAGCTTTTAATTCTTTTTTTTCCCCCATGAACTTTTTTTTGACAGGAAGAGTTAGACAGTGAGAGAGAGAGAGAGAGAGAGAAAGGTCTTCCTTCCATTGGTTCACCCCCCAAATGGCCACTACGGCTGGCACACTGAGCCGATCTGAAGCCAGGAGCCAGGTGCTTCCTCCTGGTCTCCCACACGGGTGCAAGGGCCCAAGCACCTGGGCCATCCTCCACTGCCTTCCCGGGCCACAGCAGAGAGCTGGACTGGAAGAGGAGCAACAGGGACAGAACTGGCGGCCCAACCGTGACTAGAACCCGGGGTACTGGCGCCGCAGGCGGAGGATTAACCTAGTGAGCCGCAGCGCCGGCCATTCCCCATGAACTTTTAAAATTGCCTTCATATAAGATGTAGGTGTAGAGATGAAGTTCCCTTTTAATGGTCACTTAGACTAAGCACACAGCTGAAGCATTAAATTAAGATTTGCCTTTTTACAAAACAATTATTTACTGTTTTAACCATGTAAGAGGGAGGGATGAGAGAGAGAGAGAGAGAGAGAGAGAGAGAGAGAGAAAGAGAGATTGAGAGTGAGAGACAGCTCTCATCTACTGGTTTATTCTCCAAATGTTCACATCGTGTGGGCTGCACCAGCCTGAAGCTGGGAGCCAGGAACTCAATCCAGGTCTCCTACCTGGGTGGCAGGGACCCAATCGTCACCTGCTGGCTCCCATGATTTGCATCATCAGGAAGATGGAATTCAGTTGGAACTCAAATCCAGCTATCCTAGCAAGCATTTTAAGCACCAAACACCTGCCTCAAACTTTGACCTTGAAGAAGTTGTGAGTTCCACTGGTCTACCTTGCTTTCCCCTCTTTAGCTATTATAGTCAGAAGATCTGTTAGCTGTCACACAGGGCTGGGGGGGGGGGGTGTGTGTGACAGCTTGATTTAGGGAATCAGAATCTGTTTTGCCAAGGCAGCAGAAATTGTGAGAAACTGGCTGTTTTTTTCTACACAGCTCAGATGTTTATGATTTTCAAACACAAGCTATACACATACACCCATACCATGTGCTACTTGTTGAAACAAAGATGAAAGAGCCAAGTCTTATAGCGGGAAGACCTGACCCAGGTCCTCATTCTGTCCCTGCCGCTCAGACCAGACTTACCTGAACAGTTCTTAACTTTGCTGATGGTCAGTTTTCTCATCTGCGAAATGAAGATGATGATAAAACTGACTTTGGAGAATTGTGAGCCAAAAACAAGGTAACTAATACATAAAGATTTTATAAATTTCTAAAAAATCAGATGAAAATTTCTAGTTAGTGTTATTTTAATTCACTTATTCATTTAAGAAGATCAAGAATAGCTGTCTTCTTAATTATCTTTATTTGGTCCCCTGAGGTCTCTGGTCTTGATGGATATTTTATTGTTTGTGTTCCCATTTACCTATAAATAATGTACTTTCTTTTTTTTTTTAAATTTATTTATTTATTTGAGAGGTAGAGTTATAGACAGAGGGAGAGACAGAGACTCCCCAAATGGCTGCAATGGCTGGAGCTGGGCTGATCTGAAGCCAGGAACCAGGAGTTTTTTCAGGTCTTCCACCCAGGTGCAGGGGCCCAAGGACTTGGGCCATCTTCTACTGCCTTCCCAGGCCATAGCATAGAACTGGATCAGAAGAGGAGCAGCTGGGATATGAACTGACGCCCATACGGGATGCCAGTGCTGCAGGTGAAGGCTTAGCTCACTATGCCACAGCACTGAACTGAATTATGTGCTTTCTTACCAAATTTATCATTGAAACTCTGTTGTTTGGAAGTCCCAAGCTGAGGCTGGATGTCAAAATGGCAATCCAAAGTAACTGTAATTTTTAGCAAAATGTAGGCTAGCACAGAGGGTAAGAGGAAACTTTGGAGGGTGATAGAGGGCATGTGGGTGGACTGTTAAATATTTGCTCTAATAGTCATCAACTATGTCTTCATTTCCTTACCTATAAAATTAGAGGATAATTCGTACTAAGTATGACATAGGGCTTTTTTGGGGGGCGGGTACAGGCAGAGTTAGTGAGAGAGAGAGAGAGAGAGAGACAGAGAGAAAGGTCTTCCTTCTGTTGGTTCACCCCCCAAATGGCCTCTACGGCTGGCACGCTGAGCCGATCCGAAGCCAGGAGCCAGGTGCTTCCTCCTGGTCTCCCATGCGGGTGCAGGGCCCAAGCACTTGGGCCATCCTCCACTGCCTTCCCGGGCCACAGCAGAGAGCTGGACTGGAAGAGGAGCAACCGGGACAGAATCCGGCGCCCCGACCGGGACTAGAACCTGGGGTACCGGCGCCACAGGTGGAGGATTAGCCTATTGAGCCATGGTGCCAGCCGGCATAGGGTTTTTAAGCCTCAAATGAAATTATATACTATACACTATAGCATATGATATATACTATATATACTATAGTATATGTTATAGTATACATAGAAGTAGTAAGTGCTAAGTAAATGCTAATTAGTATCAGTATTATAAATGAATTTTTCTCATACAAAAAAAACCAAACCAAAACAAAAAAAAACAACTCTCTTTCAGGGCCAGAGCAGTGGCATAGGAGGCTAAGCCTCTGCCTGCAGCGCAGGCATCCCGTATGGCCTTCGGTTTGTGTCCTGATGCTCTCTGTTTATGGCCTAGGAAGGCAGTGGAAGATGCCCTAGGTGCTTGGGCCCCTGTACCTTTGTGGGGGACCCAGAAGCTCCAGGCTCCCGGCTTAGGATCGGCCCAGCTCTGGCCCTTGCAGCCATTTGGGGAGTGAACCAGCAGAGAAAAACCTTTTTCTCTGTCTCTACCTCTCTCTGTGACTCTACCTCTCACATAAGTAAATACAATCTTTTTAAAAAAGCTCTCTTTGATGAGGTCAAAGTAATGTAAGGCTGAACCATATCAAAATGTGCTCTGGAGAGTTGGATGGCTGTTCTACCATGCCTGGAATATGTTCACATGTTTGGTGGTGGACATTGGAAAGTTAGCTGTGTTCAGTCATTTTTACACTTTGAAGATAGCCTCACACAAATGTGATTTGGTTTTAGTCATCTGTTTTTTTCTACATAACATAATGACCAATTACACTAGTTTTTTTTTATTTTTTTGGACATTTATTTATTTGAAAGATTGGACTACAGAGAGGAAGAGAGAGAGAGAGAGAGAGGGAGAGAGAGAGAGAGAAATATCTTCCATCCACTGGTTCACTCCCCAAATGGCCACAAAGGCCAGGGCTGGGGCAGGCTGAAGTCAGGAGCTGGGAGTTTCTTCTAGGTCTCTCATGTGGGTGCAGGGGCCCAAGGACTTGATCGAAAGTGGAGCAGCTGGGACTCGAACAGGTGTGCCTATAGGATGCACCTGATGCAAGCAGCAGTTTAATCCACTGTGCCAAAACTCTGGTCCCTACACTAGTTTTTTAAAAATAATTCATGAATTTTCAATTTTCTAATAAGATTATTTCCCCTACCTGCTTCTTCCCTTCCACACCTGCTTTGCTTTGCCTGGGTCCCTGCCATCTCTCTATGAAACCCACACTCCTCTCCTCTCTACCTCTCTCTCTCTCAGACTCTGCTAGGCCTGACTGGGGCACAGACTCTGCCACCTCCTCCCATGGCCCAAGAGGAATTATAAGGTGGGAAGGCAAAGGGTAGAATGGGGAAACAACCTCCAGTATCCTGAAGGTTTGGAGATGAGATCACCCAGAGAAATCAGAGAGGTTCCCAGGTGTGTACATGGAGCTGGACCGTCAAGGCTGATTGCCATGTGAAGATGAGCAGAGAGGAGAGGAGAACGTGGGTTCCAGGAGGAGGAAGCAGCAGGAGCACCATTGTGGAGATGGGCTTCTCTTGGGGGAGAATCAGTGTAAGAGATTTTGCCAGAATGGCTCTCTCTTCTACTCTCTGCCTTCTGCAGTCAGCTCTGCTGCTCTTCATGGCAAAAGTGAGTGTGATGATGGAGGCGATTCCCAGCTCTGACCCATATTCCTCAGGCATCAAATCCTTCCCAGGACTTCTCTTGCCATCATTTTTCGTGCCCGAGGTTTACCAGATGTCTGAGCAGGTTTTGTGTTTATGCTGTTACCACATGAGTCTTGATGGGGGCAGTTGCAGTATTTGCTCATTTGGTGCTTTTCCCTTTTGATTTATTCTGTGATAAAGTGAACTGCAAAGGGAAGCAATTGCAATTAGGGTCACACAATAAGGTACCTTCTTCAATCCTACCTGTGCTGAAGTCTTGGCAGTGACCTTTGGGCATTATTCCTTCCAAGGACCTGACCTTTTTCTTTTCTCTCTCTCTCTCTCTTTTTTTTTTTTTTTTTTTTTTTTTTGACAGGCAGAGTGGACAGTGAGAGAGAGAGACAGAGAGAAAGGTCTTCCTTTTGCCGTTGGTTCACCCTCCAATGGCCGCCGCGGCTGGCGCGCTGCAGCCGGCGCACCGCGCTGATCCGATGGCAGGAGCCAGGTGCTTCTCCTGGTCTCCCATGGGGTGCAGGGCCCAAGCACTTGGGCCATCCTCCACTGCACTCCCTGGCCACAGCAGAGAGCTGGCCTGGAAGAGGGGCAACCGGGACAGAATCCGGCGCCCCGACCGGGACTAGAACCCGGTGTGCCGGCGCCACTAGGCGGAGGATTAGCCTATTGAGCCGCGGCGCCGGCCTTCTTTTTTTTTTTTTTAAGATTTATTTTATTTATTTGAAAGACAGAGTTGCAGAGAGAGGTAGAGACACACAGAGAGGTCTTTCTTCTGCTGGTTCACTCCCCAGATGGTCGCAACGGCCGGAGCTGCTCCAGGAGCCAGGAGCTTCTGCTGGGTCTCCCACACAGGTGCAAAGGCCCAAGGATTTGGACCATCCTCTACTACTTTCCCAGGCCATAGTGGGGAGCTGGATTGGAAGAGGAGCAGCCAGGACTAAAACTGGTGCTCATATGGGATGCTGGCGCTTCAGGCCAGGGCTTTAACCCATTGTGCCACTGCGCTGGCCCCCTGATCTTTTTCTTCCATTCACTGTCCTCTCACTGCGCAGGTCTCAGTGCTCCACACTGAGGGAGAGATAAGAAACACTAAAATACAGTCGCTGCCTTCAAGATGGACTAGAAGGATTAAGACAACTCAGGCAGAAAATGATTAGGAGCGAAAGAGACACACTGCTAATGCACTTTGGAGTTAGCACAGTGAGATATCTTTTTTTGTTGTTGTTGGAGGGTGTTAAAGTCCCCCCTTTTCTAGATCAGCCCCTTTGAGTTAAGGCTTGAAAGATGGGGATGGTGTCATGTCCCACCTTGGGAGATATCCTGACCTTGGAAATGCTTGTTTTTTGTTTGTATCCTCTGTGAACTTTTTCACCAGGCCATAGCCCCTGGGCTGGGAGGCAAAGGGGGAAGTGGGTTTTTGTCTGAGCCGACGCCTCCTGCTGCGCGTGTCCTTGCTACACTGGCCTCTCCAGATTCCCTAATACTGGAGGATAAGCCTTCCCCTCAATCTCTATATCCATCATCTTTCAAAGACATCTGATTCTGCCTGAAATGTTTTTTTTTCTAAAGATTTATTTATTTATTTGAAGGCAGAGTTACTGAGAGGCAGAGAGAGAGAGAGAGAGAGAGAGAGAGAGAGAGAGAGGTCTTCCATCCACAGGTTCACTCACTAGATGGCCACAAGGGCCAGAGCTGCACAAATCCGAAGCCAGGTCTCCCACGTGGGTGCAGGGGCTCAAGCACTTGGGCCATCTTCTACTGCTTTCCCAGGCCATAGCAGAGAGCTGGATTGGAAGTGGAACAGCCGGGACTCACACTGGCGCCCACATGGGATGCCAGCACTGTTAATGGCAGCTTTACCTGCTGTGCCACAGTGCCAGCCCCAGCCTAGAATGTTCGTTAACCCCACAAACATACAGAGCTGTATGAAAATGATGTTTTTCAGGTTGAGCTGTAGCCCGATGACTTCTCTTAACGTCATGGAGGTTTTGGTGTCTTGTCTGTTTCCTCAGGACGAATTCCAGACTTACTCTCGGAAAAAGGTGACATGGATCGACCTGGCAGCATTAGGCAGTGCCTTCGGTCTCACTCCTGACCACCCTGTCATTGCTGACGAGGAGTATATCATAAACAGAGCCATCAGAAAGCCGGACCTAGAGGTAAGATCACTTAGGGCTATTGCTGATGTCGGAGAAATCTAACCCAGTACCACAAGGTTAAGTCTAGGTCCTCCGTGGTGCCAATCCTCCACTGACAGTGTGATGAACACAGGCTTTGGAGCCAGAGAGAGCTCGCTCCAAATCTCAGCTTTGTCCTTCTTAGCAGTGCAGTTCTGGACCAACTAGCTCTGCTGAGCCTCAATTTACTCTTCGATAAAATGATGATAGTGCTCATCTCTGATATTAATTGGTGAAGTTCAGTAAAGTAAGGAATACAATGATCAATACAGTGCCAGGTACATAAAAGATCTCCAAACCTATTAGCTTCTAATAGTGTCATGCCCCGTGTTGTAACCTGTGTTAACCTTACAGTAAAAGAAAATCATCCAGGAACATTCCAGGCAGTTTTCTTACAGCTACAAAATGACCTCATTTTGAATTTTGTCATTCAAAGGTGTTTGGGATACTCCCTCTTCATTATAGTAAGTGAATCCGTCTCAGAATATGGCTAGTAAACATTCATGTTACGACACATTTTATAAGACAAATTGTTTTCTCTTACATTTATATATGTAGACAGCTGTTTGCTTTAGGAGCTCAAGGTCAGCTTTTTCAAATACTAAAAGTCAATTGCCAGCCTTTTTTTAAATTGTCAATTGTTTTCACCTCATAGTCTTAGCTGCCAAAATAAATGTAACAGAGGAACTCAAGTACCTCCTCCTAGCAGACTGCCTCATTTACCTGGAAAGGCAGGATTCCCAAGTCTGCCTTAGGGACCTGGCCCCAGAGCCTATTGTCCTGAAATTCTTGCATCTTTAATTGCATTGAATAAATAAGTGCACAGCCAAATGAAAGAGATGCTCAAATAAACAAACAGAAACTGAGGGAGGGGCAGAGATCTTGAAATGGAAAATTCTCTATCAAAAAGCTTGATGCCTTCATTTGCCAGCTCATGATAAAGGGAGTTGGGCTACTGGCTGTCTCCCTGGAGTCTTGAGTTTCTTATTTACAGAACTAGAGCAATAATCCCTTCTCTGCCTGTTTCTCAGGGCGATTGTGAACCTAAAATAAGAAGACACATGTTAAGGTGATTTGTGAACTGCAATGAGCTATATTCACAGTAGGGCCAGAACTTTGATTAGATTGGAGAAGTCTAAGACACTGAGGCACTGGTATCCATAACAGCACCCACAGCACCGAGGTGGTCATCATTTAGGGCCTTCTGCAGGGGCTTTGAAGACTGCCCCAAAGAAGCCAAGTCGGGTTTGCAAAGGAGGCTGGGGAAGCTCTAAGGACCATCTTGCAGGACTGTAGGCAGAACTGAAACTCGCTGCTTAACCTGTTAAACAGGATGCCCTGAGAGCGTATGCCAACAAGAAACGCAGAGCAAGCAGCCTGGGGAGAGGAGCTCTTCCTGATCCCTCAGAGGAAAGATGGAATCCACCCCGCAGGAGATGCTCAATCTCCTAGTTAGGTGTCCTGACCCGAAGTGCCTGGAAACGAGCAAATGAACTCATCCCTCTCTTGGCCTCTGCCCAGCTTCCAGAGGCCCTGAAGGTGATGAGGAAAGCAGATAAGCTCCAGGCAGAGCAGTTGCCTGCTGGGGGACTCTCAAAGATGCTTCAAAGGTCCATGCTGGACTCGCCCTCTCACCGCGTGAGGAATGGCCTCAAAAAGCCTCAGACGTTTCCTAGTTGAAGGCCTGAGATAAAATGCACAAGTCAGCTGTTACTCCCAGTGAGTGCCACTTTCATCTTTGGATGGTCCACACCTCTGATGATTGTGCATGTCTCAGACTGTTTGTGGTTTCACCACCTCTCCATAGAGGTTCTCTAACTCCTCAGGGCTCCCATTCTACTGCAGAGTCTCCTTTACACCCCCCACCCCTTTAAAAAAAGATTTTCAAATGCATGGAGTTAATAAAGTAGACAATCTTCACTTTATACAACTTGAATCATGATGTAAAGGCATTTTCAGATTTTCTTTTGAAAATTTTACATTGTATCCTTTGAGGGACTGAACATGGAAGTCAGATGGAGTGGAGCTAAAATTCCAGCCTTGCAAGTTACTTGACAAAATGAACTTCAAGTGCAAAGTGATGATGAAAACCATATCTATCCTATCACAGGAAGATGAAAAAGACTAATGATAATATGTGAAGAGCCTGAAGTTTATTTTTTAAAGATTTATTTATTTACTTATGTGAAAGGCAGAGTTACCGAGAGGCAGAGGCAGAGAGAGAGAGAGAGAGAGAAAGGTCTTCCATCCACTGGTTCACTCCCCAGATGGCTGCAATGGCCGGAGCTGCGCCAATCCGGAGTCAGGGGTCAAGAGTTTCTTCAGGTCTCCCATGTGGGTGCAGGGACCCAAGGACCTGGGCCATCTTCCACTGCTTTCCCAGGCCATAGCAGAGAGCTGGATCAGAAATGGAGCAGCTGGGACTCAAACCAGCACCCATATTGGATGCTGACACTACAAGTAGCGGCTTTACCCGCTATGCCACAGCACCGGCCCCAAGAGCCTGAAGTTGTTAACAAAAATAGTGGCCGCCATTACACTCCAGCTGTCTTTGCAAAACTTCAGGGAATATTGAGATGGAAAGTTAAATTCTGAGGCAAGAAACTTGAGGTTCCCTTAGGACCAGCACTGCTCGTTTGCTTCAGGGCTGGTCACATTCAAATACTCTGCCCTCTAATTTTTAGCTTATGGAAGAAGTATTACCAGTGACAATTCCCTTCAATTTTATAATGAAAATCAGTTAGATATGGGATGCATTTCTAATACTTTATTTTGCAACTAACCTCATTGAAATAAATTCATTCTGTAAGAAAAAAAAATAAAGCATTCACACTTCTGCTTGGTAACTATTAACAAACACATGCACACACACATGCTTAATGAGTAGGATCAAGGTTCATTTGAGGTAACTTTGCATTGGAGTGCAGGGATTTAAACTATATTTCTGGTTGACATGGTTTTGCAAAGCATCCCTTCATTTATTTAATCAAAACTGTATTGAGCACTTAAAATGTTCCAGCTATCTGCTCTTTCCAGTTTTATAATTTACTATCTAACGGCTACACTGACTGTAATATTCCTAGGTATAGAAGCTAGAGGAGCTGAAGTGGAACTCAAACATTATCTGGCCAATTACCTCAATTTATTCATGGAGAAACTGAGGTGCACAGAAATTCAGCCGAAGAAATTTAGTTGAAGCACACAATAGCTATCAAAGGAAGTCATGAGCACTGTTTCTCAACTTCGGCTGCACATTCAAATCATCCGGGGAAATTCTAAAATATTCATGCCCACGACGCACTGCAGGCAAACTAAATCAGAATGTGCGGGTGGTGGAAGGAGCGGGCAAGCACAAGTGTTTTCTGAGGCTCCTTGAGAAGTCTGGGGCTAGAAGCATTTCCTCAGAGCAATATCACAGTCTCATTGCTTCTCTTTGTGCTTGGGTAGGCCAGCAGTTCATGGAAATGAGGTTCACACAGAAAGTTCACACAGGAGCAAGAGAGCAGTCCCTCACCAGCGTTCGCCCGTCCCTCTCCACAGCCAGCACCCTCAGGCCCTCGCTCTCTGGGGTTCACTTTCTCGCAATAGCCTCCTCTCTCCCCTTAAGTATTTGTTACCAGCCTAATCATTTTCAGCGTCCCCTGTAGGTTGCTCCAAGGCCCACAGCCTGTGAGATAAAGTCCCAAATCCCTTATCCTCGCATTAAGGCCACTCACAATCTCTGGTCTTAGTTCTTCCGGTTTCGCTCCCCATGCTGCAGTCACAGGGACCCACTCCCTTGCCCTCTAGTCCTCAGCTAACTTCTACACAGTCTCTTCTCACCTGAGCCACCTTCTTCCAGTTGTCCAGTGTTGGAGCTCGGTTGTCATCTCCTGCAGGATGCCTTCCACCATCTTCGTTCCATAGAGCTTCAAGACTATCCTTTTACTTCATTATGTCTTTGTTTCTACGACATGCACATACTGAACTATATAACATAGCTTTCTCTTTTTGGATTATTTTCTTTACTTCTTAATTTACAAAATTGTAGAATGCAGAGAGTGGGTTTATTTATTAATTAATACATTTACCCACATAGTAGACATGTGATAAACGTTACTGAATTATGACTGTTTTTTTTTTAAGATTTATTTATTTATTTGAAAGGCAGAGTTACAGAGAGAGAAGAGGCTAAGAAAGAGAGATCTTCTATCTGCTGGTTCACTCCCCAAATGGCCACAATGACCAGGTCTTGGCCAGACCAAAGCCAGGAGCCAGGAGCTTCTTCTGAGTCTCCCACGTGGGTGCAGGGGCCCAGGCACTAGGGCCATCTTCTGTTGCTTTCCCAGGTGCATTAATAGGGAGTTGGATCATTACACAAAACTAAGCCCCTATGGGATGCTGGCATTGAAGGCCTCAGCTTAACCTGCTGCACCACAGCACCAGCTCCTGAATTACGATTTCTAATAAAGAGTGCTATTTGTGCAGTAGGAAAGGATAGACAAGTTAAGGAATGGTGAAATAAATAGATATATCAGGATTCTGTTTTTAATTCTTCTACAAATGCTTCTTCAGCCCGTGTGGTGTTGTGTCTTCTCTGATCCTCGAACTAGAGAATGGGTACTTTTCTTTTGCAGGTGAGATGCATAAAAGTGCAAAAAATAAGATATGTTTGGAACAATTTGGAAGAACAGTTTCAGAAAATTGGGTAAGTTCTTCTAGCAAGTGCATTCAGTAGAGGAAATTATTACCTCCGAAGTATTATTACTAAATATGTTCTTCTAATTATTATTATTTTAGTTCTTTGGAAGACTGGCTCAGTTCTGCCAAGATACACCTAAAATTTGGATCAGGTCTAACAAGAGAAGAACAAGAGATTAGGTACCATGAATACTGTTGTTTCTGTAGCTTCAAAGGACTATTATCACTTAGTCGATTGATTACTATCATCAAATGTCATAATGCACCATTTAGCACTATTAAATTAAATGCTTTCACATATATTATCTGCACATCCTCAGATAACAACCATTAGGGAGCCACAGAAGAATGCCACGGAAGACTTATACTTCCCAATTCCAAGGCGGTTATGAGGCAGAGGATGTTGGCGGGGGGCACTGAAATGTCAGAGTCTCTTTATTTATTTATTTATTTTTGGACAGGCAGAGTTAGTAAGAGAGAGAGACAGAGAAAAAGGTCTTCCTTCCTTTGGTTCACCCCCAAATGGCTGCTAAGGCCGGCACTGCGCCGATCCGAAGCCAGGAGCCAGGTGCTTCCTCCGGGTCTCCCATGCGGGTGCAGGGCCCAAGCACTTGGGCCATCCTCCACTGCCTTCCTGGGCGACAGCAGAGAGCTGGCCTGGAAGAGGAGCAACCGGGACAGAACCGGTGCCCCAGCCGGGAGTAGAGCCCAGAGTGCCAGTGCTGCAGGCAGAGGATTACCCTAGTGAGCCGCGGCGCTGGCCCCTGAAATGTCAGAGTCTGCGGCTTTGAACAAATGTCTTCTCGCTGGGTCTTATTTCCAAAATTGTGAAACTCTGTATAGGCCCTGCTGGGGCTGTTTCTATGATTTTACACTCTCCCTCACTCCACTTCCAGTACTCTGGGAAGACCTAGAGTCGTGGAGCGTCAGCATCCCTGGGAGACCATGCCTCATCCCTTTTGGATGAGAATCTTCATTTTAAACAAGATCATCAAGTTATCTGTATGAATATGACAGTTTAAAAGTGTTGCTCTAGGGGCCGGCACCGTGGCTCACTAGGTTAATCCTCTGCCTGTGGCGCCTGCATCCCATGTGGGCACTGGTTCTAGTCCTGGTTGCTCCTCTTCCAGTCCAGCTCTCTGCTGTGGCCCGGGAAGGCAGTGGAGGATGGCCCAGGTACTTGGGCCCCTGCACCCGTATGGGAGACCAGGAGGAGGCACCTGGCTCCTGGCTTTGGATTGGCACAGCTCCGGCCGTTGCGGCCTTTTGGGGAGTGAACCAATGGAAGGAAGACCTTTCTCTCTCTCTCACTGTCTGTAACTCTGCCTGTCAAATAAATAAATAAAATCTTAAAAAAAAGAAAGTGCTGCTCTAAGCACATTCAGCCAAGCTTTTGGATTTGAGTGTCTCTGTGGAAGGTATAAGGAGAGCGGTTTATGTTCTGAACAGTTAAAACAAGTCAGAGTAGCATTCTTCTGCATAATCCAAAACGCATCTCTGGGTCTTCTTTTAGAGGGCTGTATAATTCTGTATATTGAGAGCCCCAGATCTTTCTACTCTGAAAGAAATTCTGCACAATTCCACGACTCCTGAATAGGGGGTAGGATGATAATATTTTCTTTTAATGACCATCTCATCCCTCTTCCGTAGAACTGGAATTGAGGAGAGACAGAATTGAGATTATGCCAGGCCTGAAACTATTGGAGTGAAACAATGGGTCACATGAAATACCCAAATCACTATTTGGGGAAACAGACTTTAGGTTAAGAGAAGCAATATGCTCATGTGTATTGTGTTCATACCTGGGGCCCTCTCCTTCCTCCTGTTATTCTGAGAAGTATTGGAATGTTATGCAACAAGAGAGGGCTATGTTGATCACACAAGAAAGTGATCAGAGAGTAGATCTTTTTCTGAATGGGTGAGAAATGAGTTTCTTTGTTATTATTGGCAACTAAGTGACCTGTGCTCTCTTCCTATAGGAGGTTGATATGTGGACCTAACACCATTGATGTTGAAATCACACCAATTTGGAAACTGCTCATCAAAGAGGTAATTTCGCCAGTATTTCCTCCTAGTGTTGGGTAGAAAACAAAGAAATTTGATTTTAGTCAAACAATCAGGGATGCTACTTATTAATAAATAACTGTAATTTCTGAGATGTTTTGAAAGACTGTCAAGAATATTTTTTTCACATATCTTATCTCATGTGTGTCTTCAGGTGCCTCTTTTGCACATTGACTGACAAAATGCAGGGTGTGATGCTCATGTGTTTACTTACTATCTGTTGACTAGTTGAATATATGCTGATCCTCCCTCCCTCCCACCTCCCCTCCCTCCCTCCCTTCTTCCTTCCTTCTTTCCTACCTTCATAATACTATGCTGTCTCACCCATTTCAATTTTGTGAAACTAAATTGATATATTTTTTAAAAACAATGTTTTTCTTAGGCAACATATACAATTTGCTCAGCACTCAAAATTTTGGAGAGAACAAAATCATCTATTTAACCTTACTAAGTTCTACTGATGTCAGTGTATGTATGGGAGGGAAAGGAGGACTTGCCGATCAGATCACTTACTGAGTGGAATGTTCCTCTCGAACACCGTCACTGCCTCCTCATGTTTCATTTTGCAGTGATTATTGTCAAAGCATTACCACAAAGCTGCACTGTAGATCTTCCAGATCTGTATTTGGCCTCCATTCATCCTTGCCTTAAGCAAATGCTTATTAATCTCAAGGTAATTTCTCAATATTTCCTTGAAGCACGAAAGAAGGCAAAGCAAACTGAGAGGAAGTTTTCACACACTTCTCTGACTAAAGTCAAGGGCTACCATTCTGGGTCTGGCTGGATAGAAACCAACCAGAGGGAATCTGAGCAACGGTGCAAAGCAGGATTACAGCTCTTGGGGTCAAAGTCTCTCCTGACAGTGTTCTTCGTGTTTCATTACAATTTACCACTTTCAGCTCAGCTTTCTACTTATGGGAGAATGTAACCTTCAACTCATCTGTTAAAGTCAAGTTCTGCAGTGGCCTAAAAATATGTCACAGAGTAGGAGACAAGACAGTCTTTTAGCTTTGTACACTTGAACTAAAATTTCAGCTTTTTCAATGTCAGTGCATGTAAATGGGAGCTGCCAGTATCTGCTCCTTATGCAACTAGTGGATGGTCACCATCATGACACAAGAGACGCTGCTTTGTAAACTATAAAGTGCAGCAGTGATGAGAAATAAGTGCTGTGGGGTCAGACTGACGTGGTTTAAGGCTTCACTCAGCGATGATCACAACTGTGTAATTGGACAAATTTCTCATGATCTAAGGCTCAGTTTCTTTATCTTTACAATGGAGATAAATTAGTAACTTCCAGTTAACAAGGTTATATGAAAATTCAATGAACAAATTCAGGTAAAGTTGCTGTTACTGTATCTGACAATGGTAATTGCTGAATAAATTTAACAATAAGAGGAAGAATATTGTGTGGGATGATTTATGTCAGAGAGATGGCTATGAAAACAAACAAGTCAGTGAATAGCTAAGTGTGAAGCCTAACTATCTCCCTTGTCTTCCTATTTTTATGTCTGTCAACAGGTTCTAAATCCATTTTACATATTTCAACTCTTCAGTGTCTGTCTGTGGTTTAGTGAAGACTATAAGGAATATGCTTTTGCCATCATAATCATGTCCATCATTTCCATAGCTTTGACAGTGTATGATCTCAGAGAGGTGAGTTTTTCTGTTAATTCTGTGGTCTGAAAAAGAAAGGGAGCAGCAGTGACTTCATTGAAATTCTATTAGAAAGGAGAATCAGGACATAATCCTGCCTGCTTCATATTGATTGAGACCAAGTTTGTGAATGTCCAGCATGTAGGCGATGCTCAGTGACTTAGTCCCCTCCCTTCCCTTCCATTCCAAGTCCTGACCTGTCAAGTTAGTTTTTTACTCTCTTTAGTTCACTCAGAGATGATTAGCCAAAGGCATACGCAAATGTTCAAAAATCATGAGTGAAGAAATATATGCAGAAAACACTGCCGGATCTTGAAGATGGTGGGAGGGTAGAAGGTGGAGGAGTCTCCATTTAATATGAACTGCTTTGTCCTTTTTGTTCAGTTGGTATTCATTTGTCAAGGCCCCAGTTCAGCTCTTGGCTTTCCTAATGTCTACACCAGAGGACCTAGGTACTACTGAAAAATAATTGCATAGAACAAATTTCTTGATTGCACTGTGAATCCATGAATGCCACTCTCGTCTGGGCAAGCTGTCTATGCCTGCGATCAAGGTGCTTTCCTATTCTCTGAAATTAAGTTTCCAAGTCACCTCTCTCTTCATGGTTCTGAGATGCCTGTTTTCCTGTACTCCACTTTCCCTAGCGTTCAACTGCTCCTCTCACCACTCACTTCACAGAGAAGAGAGAAGTCATCTGACAATTCGCTCAACTCCCCACTCTCCCACTGCCAGCCACACATCTCCACAGCCCCTGCCTGCACGCACTTCTCGCTGCAGTGGAGAAAGCACCCTTTGCTTGCTTGAGATGCCAACTTCTCTCATCTACTGGGGAGCCCATGCAGTCTGTGAATGCATCTTTCTCTCTCCCTCTCCCCACAAGTCCTCTCATCAGCGTGGGACATTCCAAAAACCCTTCCACCTTAAAAACAAAGCTCAAACAGCCTGTTTGATATCTCTACCTTCATATCCAAAAAATCACCTTAAATTCAATACATGAAGCATCAAACTCAAGAATTCCTCCCCAAATCTTCTCTTTAGGCTTACCTCACGTGGTGACACCACTGAGCATTCGTTTGAATAACCCTGAGACCTGGCTGCCATCCTTACAACTGTCTCTTTTTTATCTTGCTCACAATCACACAGCAACTTCTGTTGATTTTTCTGGTGTTATTCACTTTCCCCCTCAACAATGTTGGTCCAAGTTGCCGTCATCCTCTGCCTGGCAATTGTCTCACAGTTTGTCTCCCTACATTTGCTCTTGCCTGCCTCCAACTCTATTCCACATAGCAGGTTGAACCAAATTTTTAAAAAGTATTTATTTATTTGAAAGGTAGAGTGACAGAAAAAGAGAAAGAGAAAGAGTGCAAGTTTCCATCTGCTGGTTTACTCCCTAAGTGGCTGAGACAGACAGGGCAGGCAGGCTGAAGCCAAGAACCAGGAACTCCGGGAAAGGCACTGTGGCATAGTGGATTAAGCCTCTACCTGCAGTACCGGCATCCTGTATGGGTGGACCTGGCTGCTTCTCTTCTGATTCAGCTCTCTGCCTATGGCCTGGGAAAACAGTGGAAGATGGCTCAAGTGCTTGGGCCCCTACACCCACGTGGGAAACCCAAAAGAACATCCTGGCTCCTGGCTTTGGAGTGGCCCAGCTCTGGCTGCTGTGGCTATTTGGGGAGTGAACCAGCAGATGGAAGACCTTTCTCTCTCTTTCTCCCTCTCTGTAACTCTGCCTCTCAAATAAATAAATAAAATCTTTTTAAAAAAAAAAAGAACTAGGAACTCCATCTTGGTCTTCCACATGGGTGGCAGGGGCCCAAGCACTCAGACCATCCTCTGCTGCCCACCCCCACCCCCAGCCATGTGCATTAGTAGGAGTGATCAATTAGAAGCTTAGTAGCTTGGCTTGAACCAGCACTCTGACATGGGACTCTGGCATCACAAGTGGTGGCTTAACCCTCTGAACCTCAATACCAGCACCGCAATTTTGAAATGTAAACCCAACATGATTATTTCCATAGTTTTACTGCCTAGATGCTATAAAGTATTTCTATTGCTGCTCTTACAATAAACTTCTAAAGCTCATCATGACTTTTAAGACTCTAAATCAGAGGTTCTCTGACTTTCTAGTATCCAGAGCCCTTTATAATCTTAACTTTTTGGAAGACCTCAAGGATTTTTAATTTTTTATGGGTTACGTCTTGATATTTCAAATCATAAAATATTCACTTCTTAATTCCTTAAAATAACAGTGTTAACCACATTACATGCTAAAACATAAAACATATTTTAAAAGGCAATAACTTTGTTTTCTGAAATGGAAATAATTTAGTGAGAATAATGGTATTGTTTTACATTTTTGTAAATGTCTTTCATGTTTGGCTTAGTAGAAAACAAACAGATTCTGGCCGGCGCCGTGGCTTAACAGGCTAATCCTCCGCCTTGCGGCACCGGCACACCGGGTTCTAGTCCCGGTTGGGGCGCCGGATTCTATCCCTGTTGCCCCTCTTCCAGTCCAGCTCTCTGCTATGGCCTGGGAAGGCAGTGGAGGATGGCCCAAGTCCTTGGGCCCTGCACCTGCATGGGAGACCAGGAGAAGCACCCGGCTCCTGGCTTCGGATCAGAGCGATGCGCCGGCCGCAGCGGCCATTGGAGGGTGAACCAACGGCAAAGGAAGACCTTTCTCTCTGTCTCTCTCTCACTATCCACTCTGCCTGTCCAAAAAAAAAAAAAAAAAAAAAAAAAAGAAAAGAAAACAAGCAGATTCTCAGGAGTGTTTCTGTGTTCAGTCTATTATGATATTACACTCATTCGGTGTCTGGAAAACCCCACTGTACCTCTGTGGGAGAATGGGATTTAAAAAGTGGATTAATGTCTTAGTAGTGTTATGAAAAGAGTTTTCACTTCTCTGCCCCTATGAGAAAATTCCTAAAAGCCCTGAGGCATCCACAGACCGCTCTCTGAGGAACACTGAACTCCTGAAGCTGTAACTGCATCTCTTCATTATGCTGCCTGTAACTTGAACTGCTCTGCCTGCACTTGTAACTCACACTTGCTCTCACGTAGCTCTCCTCTCTCAATTCACCCAGCCTCCCTGCATATTGCTGTCTCACCACACCAGTCTGTTTTCTGGAACAGTCCTTTCTGTAGCCACAGAACGTTTGGACATGCCACCTGGAATTGCCCTCACCCCTTTGATTAAAGGACTCCTACTCAGGTCTTAGGTTCAATGTTGCTTCTTCAGGGAAGGTTTCCTTTGTTTTCTTTGTCTTACATGCTCCAAGAACTCCCCCCCCCCCCCCCGCCTTCTTAACGCTGATTGTAATTATGCATTTATGGAGGAGATTGTTTGATTGAAATGCAGTACATTGTAAGTTCCTTGATGGTTAAAAGCTATGTCTCTGTTCACTTTTCTACTGCATCTCTTAGCATAGTTCCTGGCAATCTCAAAGGTTGCTCAGTAAATGTTTGTTGAGTGAATGCATGGTGAATAAAAGAATGAGTTGACAGCAGAACACTCTGGTTTTCATTTCATCTTATTCTGTTCCTCATTTTTAGAACCCAGTTAGTTGTAAGTGATCTGAAGTCGGGAAATTTGGAGTGTTTTACTGGACAAAATCAGGATAGCAAAGTGCACGCAGTGGAGGGCTGGGACTTTTCACCCCTGAAATCAGTTAGAAGGTCTTCCACACAACACCTTCTCAACACATGGGGAAGCAGAGCTAATTGTAGTTTATTTTTCTGTTGTCCCTGTTATGGATTCATTCTCAATCTTCCATATATTTCTTACATTAGAACACTGAACCACAAAGAAGTAACAGGAATCACCAAGCTCCTAAAACAGCAGGCTGATTGGCTGATTGGGAGCTCTAATACGGGACAACTCAAAGCTGAAACAATGCTTCACTCTTTTTTTTTTTTTTTTTTTTGACAGGCAGAGTGGACAGTGAGAGAGAGAGACAGAGAGAAAGGTCTTCCTTTTGCCGTTGGTTCACCCTCCAATGGCTGCCACGGCCGGTGTGCTGCGGCCGGCACACCGCACTGATCCGAAGCCAGGAGCCAGGTGCTTCTCCTGGTCTCCCATGGGGTGCAGGGCCCAAGCACTTGGGCCATCCTCCACTGCACTTCCTGGCCACAGCAGAGAGCTGGCCTGGAAGAGGGGCAACCGGGACAGGATCGGTGCCCTGACCGGGACTAGAACCCGGTGTGCCGGTGCTGCAAGGCAGAGGATTAGCCTAGTGAGCCGCGGCGCCGGCTCAATGCTTCATTCTTTAAACTATTTTGGTATAAATGCATATCTTGAGTTATGTGTTCTTGATACAATCTACATATTTAAAGAACTAAACATGAATTTGTAGTTTTCAAAAGCTCTTTTGAGTACAAGAGCATGCTGGGAAATGCCTCTCTGCAGAAGAGCACAGACTTCTTGCCAGGCGAACACGAGGAATTGGATGTCTTCTCTGTGGAGGAGGAGGCTGCTCTGTCATTTGTCTCCTGCCAGTGTATTCAGCCGGAAACCGATCTATCTTTAAACAAAGCTAGCACCTTACTGAGTAAAATATCTGGGACCTCTACTCAAACAGATAAGGCTTTCTCTTTTTCCTTCTTTTTCAGCAATCTGTAAAACTCCACCGTCTAGTTGAGTCACACAATAGCATTACAGTCTCTGTTTGTGGGAGAAAAGGTAAGTTCCTTCTTTCAGATTTATGTTTTCCATGTGAAATGAGAAAAGGACTTGAATTTCCATTTTTTAAAAAGATTTACTTATTTATTTGAAAGGAATTTTTACAGAGATCTTCCATCTCCTGTTTCACTCCCCAAATGGTTGCAACAGCCAGGAATGGGTTAGGCCAAAGCCAGGAGCTAGGAGCTTCTTCTGGGTCTCCCATGTGGGTGCAAGGGCCCAAGCACTAGGGCCATCTTCTACTGTTTTCTCAGGCACATTAGCAGGGAGCTGGATTGGAAGTGGAGCAGCTGGGACTAGAACTGGTGCTCATAAAGATGTTGGTGTCACAGGTGGCAGCTTAACCCACTACTTCACAATGCCTTGAATTTCAATTTCTGATTGTTGCTCCTACCCTCCTCTTTACATGTATCTTTTTTTGTGTATTTGCTTATAGGAGTGAGGAACTTGAGATCTTTCCACCTTTAAAAAGCTCCTTTATTGAAGTAGAATGAACATAGGATAGACTGATTGCACTTATAGTGTGCAATTTGCTAAGTTCTGACTAGGTCAATACCCACGAAAGCACCCCCACATTCTAGAGAATGCCGTGGGTCACACCAGGGTTGGCTTGTGCCTGTTTGTAGTACTTCCCTTCCCCTCCCCTCCTCCACCATACTCAGGTCATCATTTATTTTATTCCTGTCACTTTAGATTGGCTTCCATGTTTGGAATCTTGAGTGAATGGTATTGTTCAGTACACATATTTTGTCTTCCATTATATATTTTGGTTTCAGTTTTGAGGGTCAAAGTTCATAATTATCTTGTGCATCATCCATTTTGTTTAGTGTTGATAGTTCGTTCCTTTTAATGCCCGAGACTATCCAGTTGCCTGGATACGCCAGTTAATTCATCCACTCACCTATTGATGAGTATTTGCATTCTTTCCAGTGTTGGGCTGTTGTAAATAAAGCTTCTATGCACACGTGGATACAGATCCTTGTATGGATAACTAATTTTATTTCCCAGAGGAAAATGCCTAGCTGTAGAATGGTTGGGTCATGTGGTAGATGGCCAGACTTTTTTCAAAGAGGTTGTACCATTTTACATTCCTACCAGCAGTGTATGAGAGCTCTGGTTGCTCCACATTCTCAACACTTGATTGACTGGTCTCTTTTTAATTTTAGCCATCTTCATATATGGTAGTATCTCGCTATCATTTTAATTTGTATTTCCCTAGAGACTGATGGCCTTGAACATCTCTCTCTCTCTCTCTCTCTCTCTCTTTATTATGAGAGGCTGTCAACTCAGTGGTTAAGGCTGAATTTGAATTCTGAGTGTGCATCCTGTCATGCCTCTGTTTTATTAATTCATTTATTTTTTAAATACTTACTTCTTTATTTATTTTGAAAGCCAAAGTTATGCAGAGAGAGAAAGAGGAGGCAGAGAGAGAGAGAGAAAGAGAGAGAGAGAGAGTGAGAGAGAGAGGTCTTCCATTCACTGGTTCATTCCTCAATTGGCCACAATGGCTAAAGCTGCATCGATCTGAAGCCAGGAGCCAGGAGCTTCTTCCTGGTCTCCCACACAGGTGCAAGGGCCCAAGGACTTGGCCATCTTCCACTGCTTTCCCAAGCCATAGTAGAGAGCTGGATCAGAAGTGGAGCAGCCAGGACTAAACCAGCACCCGCATGGGATGCTGGCACTGCAGGCAGTGACTTTACCTGCTATGCCACAGTGCTGGCCCCATCTCTGTTTTTTTTTTTTTTTTTTTTTAAGATTTATTTTATGTATTTGAAAGGCAGAGCTATAGAGGGAGAGTGAGGGAGAGATAAAGAGTAGGAGAGAGATTGTCCATCTGCTGGTTCACACCCCAAATGGCCACAACAGCTGGGGTTAGGCCAGGCCCATGCCAGGAGCCAGGAGCTTCATCTGGTCTCCCACATGGGTACAGGGTCCATCCTTCTTTGCTTTCCTAGGTACATTAGCAGGGAGCTAGATCATAAGTGAACCAAGTGGTACTTGAACCGGTGCCTGTATGAGATGCCAGTGTTGCAGGCTGAGGTTTTACCTGCTATGCCACAGTGCTGGCCTTGTATACCCTTTGTATTGACATATCTATTCAACTGTTTTATAAGATTGTTTTCTTGTGTCCTCTATCAGACAAGATTTGCAAATATTTTTGCTTAGTCCATGACTTATATTTTTATTCTCTTCACAGCATATTAAAATTTTTTTTGACATTTGTTATAGTCTAGTTTATCACTTTTTTTCCCTTCAAGACAATTTTGCCTACTCAAGATTACCAATATTTTTGTATTGTTTCCTAGAGCTTTATAGCTTTAGATATTACATTTAGCTTTATATAGTATTTTGAATTCCTTTTTGTTTTGTTTTAGATTGAATTTCCTTGTTTTTTTTTCCCCCAAGCAGAAATCTAAATGTTCAAATAATATTTGTTGAAAAGATTAACCTTTCTCCAGTGAATTGCGTTTGCATCTTTGTAAAAAAAATCAGTGGTCTTTGTAGAAGTAGATCTATTTCTGGGCTTTCTAGAATATTCTATTGATATATTTCCTTGTCTTTATACCAGTGCCATACAACAGCTTTACAATAAGTTTTGAAAAAGGGTTATTTCTATGACTTTTAGGATGAACTTGTCAATTTTTAATTTTTTAAAAATTTGTGTTGAATCTTTAGTATGTGGGAAGTTAATATATTCAGAAATTTGCTATTTTGCCTATGGATATGTTATATTTCTCCATTTATTTAAATCTTCTTTGAAACATCTCAGCATTATTTACAGTTTCTAATGTATGAATCTAATACATTCTTTCTCACGTTTATTCTTAAGTTTTTTATAATTTTTATAGTATTCTAAATTACATTTTAAGACATAAACATGGCCGGCACCATGGTTCACTAAGCTAATCCTTCACCTGCGGTGCTGGTACTCCAGGTTCTAGTCCTGGTTGGGGCCCCGGTTCTGTCCCGGTTGCTCCTCTTTCAGTCCAGCTCTCTGCTGTCACCCAGGAAGGCAGTGGAGGATGGCCCAGGTGCTTGGGTCCCTGAACCCACATGGGTGACCTGGAGGAAGCTCCTGGCTCCTGGCTTCAGATCGGCGCAGCACCGGCCATAGCGGCCATTTGGAGGGTGAACCAACAGAAGGAAGATCTTTCTTTCTACCTCTTCTCTCACTGTCTAACTCTGCCTGTCAAAAAAAAAAAAAAAAAGACATAAACGTTCATCATTCATTTGCTCATAGTTTTCTCCCACAGTTGTGCAGATTGCTGGATGGCTGCATTGGGGGCGGAGCCTCTGCAGGGCTTTGCAGCTCTCCTGGACAGTTAACATCACAATGCTGTGCTCCGTGAGCCACTGTGGACCCCATAGACCCTCAACCTTGCTGTGAATTCAGGGATTCCTCTGGACTTTGTCTGGATTCCCTCTCCCTACGTGGTGGTTTGAAAACTCTTTAAAGACAATCATCTGGGCAAATGTCCAGTGCCTGCATTCATTTCCCATCTCTTTCATTGCTTGATGTTCAGTGTCTAAAAACCAATGCCACATATAATGTGTGTGGTTTCTAGTTGTTTCAGATGAAAGATAAGTGTGGTTCTTTTTATTCTACCTTGGTTGGAAGTGAATTTGCATCTTTCGAAAGTATCCTGGTCATTTGCTTGTTCTCACTTTTAATGATGAAAAACTTTGAGCATATATAACAGTAGAGAGAATACTATAATGAAACCCTGTATCTATTACCTAGATTTAATAATTATCAAGTCATTGATTTTTTTTTTCATCTGTTCCACAAGCTCTCTTGTCTTGGATTATTTTGGAACCATCTCAAATATCATATCATTTCATTTGAAAGCATTTCAAAATGTAAGGACTTATTTTTAATTCCTTTATCACATTTGAAAAAACTCCATAACTTTAAAATATACCAATCACATAGGCAGTGCTCAAATTTCCTAAATTTTATTATAAGTGTGTACATGTGTATATACTTATGAATCATAATTTATTATATGTAGTTATTATATATTCTGTATAAAGATATTTTGAAAAATGTTAACATTTTATGCATTATTATATAAAATGCATTATATATAGTTTAGGATCCAAATGAAGTTCATAACCTATAATTGACTTATTTCCATCTATAGGTTCACTCCTCCATTTCTTTTCCTTGCAAATTTTTTGTTAAAGATAATAAGTTGTTTGTCTTGGGATTTACATAGTTTAAATGAATTTTTTTAATGTTGGTAACTAGCTCTGGAGGCTTGAGGTGTTGGTAAGAATACTTCAAGAAGGGGGCCAGCACTGTGGCACAATGGGTTAACGCCCTGGCCTGAAGCGCCAGTATCCCATATGGGTGCCTGTTCAAGTCTTGGCTGCTCCACTTCCAATCCAGCTCTCTGCTATAACCTGGGAAAGCAGTAGAAGATGGCCAAGTCCTTGGGCCCCTGCACCTGTGTGGGAGACCCAGAAGAAGCTCCTGGCTCCTGGCTTTGGATCAGTACAGCTCCAGCCATTGCAGCCACTTGGGGAGTGAACCAGTGGATGGAAGACTTCTCTCTCTCTCTCTCTCTCCCTTCCTCTCCTCTCTGTGTAACTCTGACTTTCAAATAAATAAATAAATCTTTTAAAAAAAAGGATACTTCAAGGTGGGCATTGTACACTGGAAGCACATCATATCTAATTGTCTTTTTGTGACATTGACAGAAATACATGCTCATGATTTGTATCTATTACTTGACTAGCAGCTGCACATTTTACTTCTCTCACACCATTTTCATATACTAGATGGAGTATTTCTATAAAGAAAAACACCCTTCTTCAACTATTGCATTACCCTGAGATTCAGTTCAAGCAATAGAACAAATATTTGATTATTTCTCTTTATTTAACAGCTTTCAAAATAATTGATGGATCATGTAACATAGAGACTTTTTAAAAGTGTTGCAGTGTTAGATATGGTTAATGTATTTCCATCCATTTCCATTTTTATTCCTGATTTTACTCAAATTATCACATCTTTGACCATGAAGAGCTGCTTTAAGATAGGGCCCTGAGTTTAACATGAGCCCATAAACTCATTTGGAAAACTTTTGCCCCACACCTGGATACATCCATTTCTAAAGAGTCCTTGGTTATGATACTACAGACTTCAGAGTGTTAGGAGTGCTGCTTGCAACGGTGTTAGTCACAGTTCCTTGGCCTCATCAAATGACATACTTCAGATGTAATTTTTAAGGATAAAATAACTTATGTTCATACTGATATTGCCAATTCAAGTTTAGAACTTTGGAGATTTTACCTGACTTTGTTGCTTGTACTTTTATCTCTCCTTTATCAATCCCAAAAGTTGTGATTCACAGACATGAAAAAATTATCCTTGCTTTTCCTGATTAGGCACAATAACCTCAGGATAGTGAGTGAGCATCATTATGTTTCAGAGGTCTTGCTTGTTCCCTTTTGTGATATCCCAGTAGAAATGTGCAATTTTTAAATATTGTTACCTGTAAATTTATTACACTTGCATTTTTCAATTCTCATGTTGATGTTTCATTAATACAAAGAGAACAGATTCAATGTAGTTCATAGATACAATTCTGAGTGTAATAATACTTCCCTTCCTCCCTCCCTTCCTTCCTCCCTTGCTCTCTCTCGATTTCCCTGACTTTCTTTTTTTAATTTTTGAGCTAAAATATTTTCAATATACATTATACTCAAATGCTTAATGCTCCACCAAATAAAGAGTTCAACAAGCAGAAATTAAAAACACCCTAGTTCAGCAGGAATCTAGGCAAGGCTTATAAATAATATGTGAAAAATGACAATTTCACTCAGATACAGTAAATTTTAAAATATTATGCTCTAAAGTCCCTCGAAATAGTTGTCTACATGGTTCTATTAAAAACTTGATAGGTTCATTTCTCTCATTTTGCTCTAAATTTTATTTTATTTTTGTATATTTTTATTTAGATATTAGAAAAAAGAACTACATGACTTGAAATCAAAAACAGAAGATGTTTGGAGCATCTAGTGCTTTCCCTCTTCCCTCTTCTTGGTGTCCTCATTCTCTTTCATACTAGTCATTTTTGTTCATGTGATTTATTCTTACACGAAAAATATAAAGAATTATATATAACTCCATAGTCATATTTTACATATACAGCATAGGATATATATATATATATATATATATATATATATATATATGAGGGATCTTCAAAAAGTTTTTGGAATGCATATTACAAAAAAACTATGCATGGATTTCCATAATTTTTGCATGAAAATAAATTTATTTTTAATTTTGGTTTCCATGAAATGTTGAAGTCCTCTTGTATTTTTGCTTCTGTTTATTGAAATAAATAAGGGTATACCACATTTTAAAAAAATATTTCCTATTATGTATACTTTACATACTTAGTGATGTCTGCCAAGGATACTTTAAGAGTAGTGTGTCTAGATTCCTTCACTCATTATCTCGGCTGCACAGTACTCTCTGGTGTAGAGGAACCATTGTTTATTCAATCAGCTCTTTTTTGAAGACTTTTTCCCTCTCAGTCTTTTACTATTAAACATAGTGCTTGTAATAGAAAGCCTTCTGCATGTCTTTTCACATTTTTGCCAAGACATCTTTGGTAGAGATTTTGAGAAGTAAATTTGCTAGGTTAAAGAATAAATGCATATGTAATTTTGCTAGATAAATATTGCCAAATTTCTTTCCATAGATATGGTGTTAATTTGCATTTGCACTAGCAATGTGTGAGTGCCTCTTTTCTCACAGCCTTGCTACCAGAACGTGCTGGCAAACTTTTTAGATTTATCTAATCAGATAGGTGAGCGATGTTATCTTATGTATCTCTCTTTTTTTCCCAAAAAATAATTTAAAGAATATAGTTACAAGAATAGTTTTTCCCATAACTATTTGAAAAAAAAAAAACTGCCAATGTGTGACTTCATGATCTCCACACAGTCTAGTGTGTATTTCTTTTTATAAAGTTATTTATTTGAGGCCGGCACCGTGGCTCAATAGGCTAATCCTCCGCCTGAGGTGCTGGCACACCGGGTTCTAGTCCCGGTCGGGGCACCAGATTCTGTCCCGGTTGGCCCTCTTCCAGGCCAGCCCTCTGCTGTGGCCAGGGAGTGCAGTGGAGGATGGCCCAAGTGCTTGGGTCCTGCACCCACATGGGAGACCAGGAGAAGCACCTGGCTCCTGGCTCCTGGCTTTGGATCAGCGTGGTGCACCAGCTGCAGCGCGCTGGCTGAAGTGGCCATTGGGGGGTGAACCTACGGTAAAGGAAGACCTTTCTCTCTGTCTCTCTCTCTCACTGTCCACTCTGCCTGTCAAAAAAAAAATTTATTTATTTGAAAGAGAGAGAGAGAGAGAGAATCTTCCATTCACTGGTTGACTCCCCCAAAAAACTTCAACAGCTGGGGCTGAGTCAGGCTGAAGTCAGAAGTCTTGAACTCATTGCAGGTTTTCCACATGAGTAATAGGGATCCAAGTAGTTGGGACATGGCTTGCTGCCTCCCAGGGTGCACATTGGCAAGAATTTGGAATTGGTGGTGAAGCTGGGTTTTGAACTCAGGCACTCTGATACGGGATGTGAGAGTCCCAACCAGTGTCTTAGCTGCTGCACCATGTGGCATTTGAATTGTTTTCAACAGGTTTAGATCAGGCTACTTTCTATAGGAAATGATTGGGGCAGTGGTTATAATGTCAGACATGGTGGTTTATTTCCATCCATTGGATATTTTATTTCTGTTTTTGCTGAAATTATCCTATCTTTGAAGACTCCCTGGATGTGCATTGGTAGGAAGCTGGATCAGAAGTGGAGCTGGGGTTCCAATATGGTTCCAGGGGCTCCAATATGGGAAGCAAGTGTCCCAAGTGGTGACTTAATTGCTGTGCAAAACACTTGCTCCAAGTGTGCATTTATTAAAGACAGACAATCTCCAAAGCAACAGTGCAGTCAAGAAGTTAATGCTGACAAATTATTAGGAAATAATGGCTAGACCTTATTCATGCTTTGCTAATTTCTCAATAACATTCTTTTTGGATGGGGATCCAACATCACATACTTTGTCTGCATATCTCTTCAATCCGTTTCAGTTTTGACTTCCATGCCATTAACTCTTTCAACTCATTATTTTGTAGACTGTTGCCCAAATTTGATTTGTCTGATGTTTTCTAAATGTCCCTCACTTTGATTTTATCTGATATTTTCTCAGTTAAATTCAATATGCATTGCTGCCTGTCATATCAGAGGTGTAATATTGTGGTCTCTCTACTTCCTCTCAGGTGGTACATACTTTAAATTTATCTTATTAGTGTTGATGATAACTTGTATTATTTAATTAAATAATGTCTGCCATTGTAAATTTACTCTCTTCCTCTTTGTAATAAACAGTTATTTTGATGAGAGATATGTTGAGACTATATAAATAGACCCTGAAATTTGCACTCACTATTTTTATACTCACTGATATTTCCTGGTTAAATTATTACTTTGATACTTGCCAAATAATAATCTTCTAATTTTATCTTTCTACATTAATTAATTGCCATTTTGCTGAAGGGAAAGCTATATTTTCTCCTCATTTACTTATGGTGCTATGTATTCATGAATTCTGTATTTTGCTCAATGGCTACAGCTCTTTATGAGCATTATTTACCTGCTACACACTCAGGCTCAGAGGTGCCTTTAAGTTGCCTTTGATATATTTTTGCCATGTCCCCCGCATTTCCCAACTTGTTGGCACAACAAGCTGCTCTGCTTATGTTACACTTTTCTGGGTCCAGCCTTATAATAGGACATTTCTTCAAGGAAATTTGGTTCTCTTTGGGGATGATGGAATTTAGAAACCAAAATTTGGACAATGGATATACTTATTATTAGGGTTTGACTGATTTTAGGATCTTTCAGACGACAGAATTAAAGACTATAAGTACGAGCAAATAGACCAGCAAACATATACTTGTGTGCGTGTATGTATGTATGTATATATACTCACATATAGTCTTATATACAATTACATTTATTTTTTTAAGATTTATTTATTTGTTTGAAAGTCAGTGTTACACACAGAGAGGAGAGGCAGAGAGAGAGAGAGAGAGGAGAAAGGTCTTCTGCCCGATGGTTCACTCCCCAGTTGCCCGCAACAGCCGGAGCTGTGCTGATCCAAAGCCAGGAGCCAGGAGCTTCTTCCGGGTCTCCCACATGGGTGCAGGGGCCCAAGGACTTGGGCCATCTTCTACTGCTTCTCCCAGGCCACTGCAGAGAGCTGGATTGGAAGAGGAGCAGCCGGGACTAGAACCGGTGCTCATATGGGATACTGGTGCTTCAGGTCAGGGCGTTAACCCGCTGTGCCACAGTGCTGGCCCCTACAATTACATTTATATAATTGCTCTTTCAGGTCTTCCACGTGGGTACAGGGACCCGGGGATGTGGGCCATCTTCCACTGCTTTCCCAGGTGCATTAGCAGGGAGCAAGATTAGAAGTGGAACAGTTGGGACTCAAATTGGCACCTAGATGGGATGCTGGTGCTGCAGGCTATGCTTTTAACCTGCTGCGTCACAGCACCAACCCCGAGAACTATCTTTCTTTTAAAAAATTTTTTAAAAGTGTCTTGGTTACTTTTTAGTTGATTTCCAACTTAGATAAATGGTGAACGATGTCTCTGTGGGAAAATAACCTCACTCAACTTTGTTTCCTTCTATTTTCAGATGGAGTCCGAGAGTTGGAATCCCGCTTCCTGGTGCCTGGAGATTTATTAATTTTGACAGGGAACAAAGTACAAATGCCATGTGATGCCCTTCTGATTGATGGCAGTTGTGTGGTAGATGAAGGCATGCTGACAGGTGTGCTTCCGTCTGCACAGCCTAGGGCCACCGGGGCTGTCTCTCACACTGCACTGCTGTGGCCCCAGCTCCTCTGACCCCTGAATGACAACGTGGGGGCTGCTGTGGGATCCTCCTATTTCCAATCTTAGTCTTACTGTGGATGGATGTGAGAGTCCAAGCAAAAGCTGCTATGTGTTCAGTATCATGTAATCCTAACTTTTTGAGTAGTTAGCATTTCCTACTTGAATGAATTATTACAACCCTCTCATTATATCTGAAAAGACGTCAGAGGATGAGGTTTTTCAGAATTGTCTGTCACTTTTATACTTAATTTTTTAATGTAAAATAAGTTTTCAAATGAACTCAGAGGGTTTGAAAACCATCGATGGCATCCTGAAACCCACTGGATCAAGTCCCAGCTCTTTCTAGCTGAGCTTAAAAATGTTAAAAGATCTTGGTGATGCCGTTGGTAGATCTGGGTATTTTGGATTAACTCATTTTTAAAGAGAGTGCTGGCTAAACATCTCTTTCTCCTCAAACATTCAACTTGTCTGTCTGGGGTAAACATTTCAAAATCCTTTCCCTGACTGGAAATTATACAGTGTGTACATGTAGAGAACCATCACATGGTACCCCAGAAATGCACAATTTTTGTGTGTCAGTTAAATGCAAAATTTAAAAGAATAAACAAAAAGTATTAAGTGGTATGCTGCAGCTGGGAGGGTCCTGAGAGGCCACCTCACTTCATGGGTGTGGCCCAGAGAGGAAGGACTTGCTAGAGCTCACGCTGCATTGATTTTGCATGCATATAGCACGTTGGGCAGGTGCTGTGTCAGCATTTCTGTCAATGAAGACGTGATCGGCCCTAAGTGCACAGGGTTGTACTGCAGTTCCTATCAAAATCCAAACAAATCCATGTCTGCTAGGCAGCCCAGGAAGGCATGAGATGGAGACAAGACCATACATCTCCGACCTATGTGAGCATATAAAAAAAAATGCCTCTCAGCTCATGGTAGATCAGGGCCCTTCCTCTCAGGAGTCCATAGGCTCATACACATTCCTGAATGCAGGGACGTTAGCACTCCAGTTACCACTTTCCTGATGAAAGTAGCCCTGAGATCCTGGAATAGAACTGACTTTTTCCTGCTCCACTCTGCAAACCAGCAGAAGGCTTTCCACGCGTGATCCTCAGAACAGGCCATAGTCTCTTTCAGTACTTCATCACTCACTTGTATTCACCCTTCAACCCATGGCAAACATTGTCAGGTACCTACCACCACATCCACAGGATTCCTTACATTTCTCCTCTTATTGATCTTTCTGCTGCATTGGACTATTGACTTTGCCTTCTGAAGAGTCTCCTCTGCTGACTTGCTAAGACAAAACTCTCCAAGTTCAGTTTCTTCTGCAGTTGGTCTTTCTCCACCTCCTTAGTTGCTCTACTACTCAGGGCTGTGTGCTCGTCCTTTCCTCTTCTCACCCTACTCCGGTCCCCTAAGTCATCTTGTCTCTGTCTGCGGCTTTAACAATCATTCATAAGTCAATGAGCTCTGAGTAAGTCTCTCCAGTCAAGTCCCCTCCCCTGAGCTCCAGGCCCAAGTAAGTATGTCACTGCCTACAGGGCATGCCAGTGTCATCATTCTCCAAGTCACAGTAGCCAAAGGCCAGTTCTTCCTCCTCTCCTGTAATCCCTCTGTTGACGAATAATAATGCCACCCTCTGCTCCACCTCTTAAGTCAAGAACAAGGAAACCCTTTTAAATTCCTCTGTCCATGTGATCTGTCAATATAAAAATACCCTTGGATTTTGTGGCTTCTTATTTCCTTGTTTCTTGACCCCAGTGTGTCCCATGTGTGCCCACTGTGGGCTGCCATGGTTCAGACATCAGGCCCTCCAATGGGACTCTTGTGACCACAGCTCATCTGCATGTGCATTGTGCTCAGAGTGAGTCTCTTCTACACACACAGGCTATTTCAGGAGCAAAGCAGTGTACAATCCCCTCTTTCCCTTCAGCATCAGGGCCTGCTGGAAAATGTTGAAACATTTCTGAGTGGTACTCCTAGGGCTCTCCAGTGGAGCTCTCGGGACCTCTGATTGCACACACCCCACGCCTGAGATTGCACAGCTTCTTATTCTCTATGTGGTCATTTGCAACTTATTTTTAGCAAATTAGCCTTTTTGATACACAACCCTCAGACCTGACAATACAGATCACACTTCTCTGTTTATACATCTGTCTCCCACTCGAAACTATGGGCCTCTTAGAAACAGGAGCTCTGCTTGTCCTGGTATCTCTACTACCCAGGGTCTTCTCTGCCACCTGGCAAGCTTGTCCCAAATGTCAGTTGTATGGTGAATGGGTGCAGGCTGGATATAAATGAGTGAGGTGCCTGACCTCCAGAAATGATATTCTCATCTTCCATAGGAGAAAGTATTCCAGTCACTAAAACTCCGTTACCCAAGATGGATAGCGCTGCACCCTGGAAAACACAGAGTGACACAGACTACAAGCGGCATGTCCTCTTCTGTGGGACAGAGGTCATCCAGGCCAAGGCCACTTGCTCCGGGACTGTGAGAGCCGTGGTGCTGCAGACCGGTTAGTGCCTCCTCCTGGCTGTTAGAGTTCTTTACATAATTGTGGCAAATTTGGCTAGTGCCTTAAATTTATTAGGCAAGGAGCAGTCTTTAGATAACAACCCAAATATATGTAAATGAATGTCTTAACTGGAAGATGAGCTATGGCATATGCTGTTGAGTAAAAATGATAATACCAAGGACAAGAATGACTATTTGTGTGCTTTGCCCATTTTTCATTGATATCCACACAGCAAACTGGCAGAGCAAAGATGCCTCCTCTCTTTGCTTTGCACATCAAAGGCCATGAATTTCAAGTGAACTCTAAAAAAAATGACACAGCCAGGGACATAGCTGAACTGGAACTCAGGCCTTCTAATCCCAAATCCCAAGTTCTTTCTATGTAGGAATAATCAGAACCTGAGAACACAGAAGAGGGTTAGAGAAGCAAGTGCATCAGTATTCACTGGGTCATTTACTTTTTTTTTTTTTTTAGATTTATTTTATTTATTTGAAAGAGTTACAGAGAGAGGTAGAGACAGAGAGAGAGGTCTTCCATCTGTTGATCCGAAGCCAGGAGCTTCTTCTGGGTCTCCCACGTGGGTGCAGGGGCCCAAAGACTTGGGCCATCTTCTACTGCTTTCCCAGGCCACAGCAGAGAGCTGGATCAGAAGAGGAGCAGTTGGGACTAGAACCAGTGCCCATATGGGACACCGGCGCGTCAGGCCAGGGCGTTTACCCACTGCACCATGGCGCCGGGCCCAAGGGTCATTTAATTTTAATTGAAGTGAGGTGTGTGTGCACACTCGGGAGTCAGTTGCTTAAGATAATACTGTATTTGGAAGAGGTACACTCTGTCACCAGTATGGTGCTTCCCTGTTTCTGTAATGCACTGAAACGGGAAGTAGACACCAGGAAAGCCAGGGAGACTAGTAAACTCTGAGAGGTAAGATAGTTCCATTCTAGCAACCATGCATTTTCCTAATTATCCTTCAATTGCCTTTGAGTGTAAACACTGCCTAAACACCTGGAGAGCAAAGCGAAGGCAGAGCTGAGGTTTAAAAGAGAGCCAGCAGTAGGCTTTGTTATCCTGAGAGAGGGCTGCCTGTGTTTGCTCTTCAGGATTCAACACTGCAAAGGGCGACCTCGTGAGATCAATTTTGTATCCCAAGCCAATGAACTTCAAGCTCTACAGAGATGCCATCAGGTTTCTCCTGTGCCTCGTAGGGACAGCCACCATCGGCATGATCTATACTCTGTGTGTCTATGTGCTCAGTGGGGTAAGCTACCTTTGCTCTTTTTTTAAAAAAAAAAAAGATTTATTTATTTGTTTGAAGTTAGAGCCACAGTGGGAGAGACAGAGAGAGAGAGAGAGAGACAGAGAGAGAATAGACAGAATGAGAGAGAGATGAGAGAGATCTTTCATTTTTCAGTTCACAGTTTATTGAATATCACCATGTTTCTACCCTTGAACATTTTCTTCTTAATTTTTTTAAAAAAATTTATTTTATTTACTTGAAAGGCCAAGTGGCAGAGAGAGAGAGAGAGAGGGAGAGAGAGAGAGGGAGAGAAGGGGAGAGGAGAGAAGAGGGGAGGGGAGGGGAGGGGAGGGGAGGAGAGGAGAGTGGAGGGAAGGAGAGGAGAGGAGGGGGGGAGAGGAGGGGGGAGGAGAGGGGAGAAGAGGAGAGGGGAGGTCTTCCATCTGCTGGTTCACTCCTCATATGTCCTCAACAGCTGGGGCTAGGCCAGGTGGAAGCCAGGAGAGAATTCTGTCTGAATCTCCCACATGGGTGCAGGGGCCCATGCGCTCGGATCATCTTCTGCTGCTCTCCCAGGTGCATTAGCAGGGAGCTGGATCAGAAGCAGAGCTTCTGTTTTTTTGAAACACCATTTTTTTACATTTTTAATCTGAGAAAATATTTCCATTAAGCATTATTTTATAGCTATTAAATGAAGAGTTGTAAATAAAATCAGATACTCAGTGTGGTGAGGTTGTGGCAAGCAGGTACATTATCCTCTGCTAGCAGTAGTGTGGTCATCATAAGCCTTTTCATGGACTGTGGAGAAAGATATTGAGCGCTATTAACATGGTCATACTCTTTGACCTGCTGATACCATTTCTCAGAATTCAACCTAAAGAAGTAAACAAAAAGAAGGAAAAAAGTCATATACACAAAGCTGTTCGTCGCTGGCTTGCCTGCCTGTTGATTTCCACTGTCTTCCAGGAACCTCCTGAAGAGGTGGTGAAGAAAGCCCTTGATGTCATCACCATCGCGGTTCCACCAGCTCTACCTGCCGCTCTGACCACGGGCATCATCTATGCCCAGAGGAGGCTGAAGAAGAGAGGCATCTTCTGCATTAGCCCCCAGAGGATCAATGTATGTGGACAATTGAACCTTGTCTGCTTTGACAAGGTATGTGTGTTTCATCTTCATGCCCATTGCTGCTTTTGTTGTCATTGTCATCCTGGATAGGTACTTTGACCCTCATGGGAGGCAGGAAATGTGATGCAGGTTTACCTGACTTTGTTTTATCTCTGCTTGGTGTGTGTGTGATCTGGGACAGCTATTCTCTTGTGCTTTCAGATTCTGTGGTTTAGAGATGAGGTAATAGGTATAGAATAAGTGACTCTTTAAGGGACTTCCAAGTTTTGATATTTTCTGAAAGGCAATTAATTAAAATAGCAACCTGTTGCTTCACAGTCAAAGCCCTCATACAAAAAACAAAGTTTAAACTCTTTACTGTGGCCACTGTTGTATCCTTGATGCTAAAAATATTGCTTGCCATATAGATAGTGCTCAATAAATATTTATTAAATTAATGAGTGAATAAAAAGGAAGAATTTATTAAACTGTGCCTTGCTATGAAATTTGATTACAATAATGCCCATATGAAACCCTTGCTCAATTTTCCCATCTGTAGTTCATTGCTTATTTGCCATTATGGGCCCCTCATTCTACCTCTCTTGAATGTATTGTTATAGTCTGCAGACATAGGTGCTGGGATGAAAGTGGGGAGGGGCAATGGAAGTGGAAGGTATTGCAGACAGGTGACCACAGGCAAAGGCACAGAGTGTGGTTTTGACAGGAGAAGGTCATTAGCAATGGAAAAAAGTGTCTGTGGGCCTTGGATCCCTGTGTATGAATTTCTACACACTCCAAGCGGTGGGGAGACATTGAAAGCTATTGTTGTTGGCATATTTTTTCTTTATTTTTTATTGTGGTAAATACATCATAAAATTTACCACTTAAACCATCCTGAGTGTCTAACCTATTGGCATTAAGTACATTCTCACTGTTCTGCAGTCATCACCATCACCCATCTTGAGAAAATGCCTTCATTTTCCCAAACTGGAACTCCATGCTAATTAAAGGACATCTTGAAGGTTTGATAGCAGAGAACCAATGGGGTCAGAGTTCTATAATCCTTGGAGTATCCCAGCGTACTACTTCACCATTTTTGTTCTGTAAATTTGAAACTATTCTTTTAAAAAATTTATTCTCTAGGAATTTATTAATATAGTGGATTCTCAGTGTATCTCACAGCACATACATGGTAATTACTATGACGCAAATCTCACACTAATGTGATGTTAATAAAAACAGAACAGAGTCAATGTAGTTCATAGATATAATTCTAGGAATATAATAACACCTCTCAATTTAAAACTATTCTAAAACAAAAAGTTAAAAATGTCTGCAGGGAACAGAAGGTTAACATGGCTCTTGGCATCATTTCCATATTTTATGATCATAAGGAAAGACATTCTATCTATATGATGATATCCTTGGAATTGGAAAAAGATACAGAGGTGGGAGAGACAATTGTGACATGCATTTGAATTAAAAATGACCAATAATTATGAGTTATCATTATTACTAGCTTTTACTGTATGTCAGACAGTAACTGTTATCTATACTATCTCATTTAATCTTCGTAACAACACTATGAGATTATGATAACGTTACAGGTCAGGGTACTGATGTTCTGTGGACTTAATTTGCCCTGGGTTATGCATCTGGTGTTTGAACCTAGTCTGAACTCTTTCTTAATCATTATACTGCATTGAGATAAATACGAACAAATACCTTTAACCAAACAAGTATTATATAGTGAACCAGGGTGTGGGTGTTTGTCCCAGCCATTGAGATACCTGCCTATTATGTGCAGATCCTAGGAGACAGGAGGTAATTGCTCAGGTAACTGAGCTCTTGCCATGTACGTGGGAGACTTGGGTTGAAATCTGCCTTCTTCTGGCATCAGTCCTGCTCTGTCACAGCTGTTGCAGGCATTTGGGGGAGTGAACCAGTGAGTGCGAATTCTCTCTCTTTGTCTCTCCCTCTCTTTCAAATAAACAAATACATACATTTTTAAAATAGCAAACCATTTCTTAAGAGTCTTTTCACACACTAAATTGATCTTCTGTGTATAAAGAGAATTGAAAATGAATCTTGATGCAAATGGAAGGGGAGAGGGAGCGGGAGAGGGGAGGGTTGCGGGTGGGAGGGAAGTTATGGGGGGGGGGGAAGCCATTGTAATCCATAAGCTGTACACTGGAAATTTATATTCATTAAATAAAAGTTAAAAAAAAAGAGTCTTTTCACACACATTGCCATTTAGGTAAAAAGTTCTACTCTGTTATGATGACCTACTTTTAACTTCGACTATGGAAACTAGGACGCACCCATTTTACACCTGTCACAAGCTGACCAGGGACTTTCCCATCCATTCAGTCTACCATTAGAACCTCAACACAATCCTTTGAAGTGTCTAAGGGAGTTAGTGTTTTCTTCTATTTGCCATGGAGGACAAGTTCAAAGAACTTAAGGGCCAGCTTGTCAGCCACTGGATGAATCCCTCAATCTTCCACTTAAAACTCTATACCCCTTTTTGCCGTTCCCCTCCTTGAGGAGCTGATCTTTTTTTTTTTTTTAACTTTTATTTAATGAATATAAATTTCCAGTGTACAGCTTATGGATTACAATGGCTTCCCCCTCCCATAACTTCCCTCCCACCCGCAACCCTCCCCTCTCCCGCTCCCTCTCCCCTTCCATTTGCATCAAGATTAATTTTCAATTCTCTTTATATACAGAAGATCAATTTAGTATAAAGATTTCAACAGTTTGCACCCACATAGACACACAAAGTGAAACATACTGTTTGAGTACTAGTTATAGCATTAAATCACAATGTACAGCACATTAAGGACAGAGATCCCACATGAGGAGCAAGCGCACAGTGGCTCCTGTTGTTGACCCAACAAATTGACACTCTAGTTTATGGCGCCAGTAACCACCCTAGGCTGTCGTCATGAGTTGCCAAGGCTATGGAAGCCTTCCAAGTTTGCCGACTCTGATCATATTTAGACAAGGTCATAAAAGACAGAGTGAGGATAGTAACCAATGATCCTAAGAGTGGCATTTACCAGGTTTGAACAATTATACAGCATTAAGTGGGGAAGAGGACCATCAGTACATACAGGTTGGGAGTAGAGCCATTGGTGGTAGAGTAGAGGTTATGATTACAAAGGAATGAGGCCCAAGTGCACTAGACAGGGCCTAGAACAAAGGACAGAGTCATTATTAGAGGAGCTAAGAAAGGTGCTAAGCTACAAGTAATTTTTCTGATTGAGAGGCAAATAGAACCTGATAGAAGGGGCTTGATAATAATCTGATGGGCTTTAGGCCTTGTAAATTCAGAGGCCCAGACCTATCTATCTCTTCACATGGGGTATATCCTAAGGGAGGTGTGAACCTCCTAGGGGAAGGCACTCTGTTGACTTTCATTACTTGGCTGGCCTGGGAGGAGAGCTGGCCAGGTAAAGGCAGGGGGCATCTCTAACAAGAAATTTACAGTTCTGCCTGCAATGTTGCTGTCCCTACTTGACCATCCCCTCAGCTGCAATGGTCACTTTGGAAGTTGGGCTGAGTGAAGGGCTTTTCAGCTTAGAGCCAATAAGATCTGTAGGAGCTGATCTTGATGATGTGTTGTGATGTACATCTTTCTATGCAGCCCAGCTTGTTCATCTTCATTATGGGGTCTCGCTGTAGGGCAGCCGGAGCTTCAGAGTCAAACCAGTGTTTGTTTCTGTTCAGACAGGCACCTTAACCAGGGATGGCTTGGATCTCTGGGGAGTCGTGCCCTGTGATAGGAATGGGTGAGTAGCTTGGACTAAATGCTTTATAGTTTCTCTTTTTCCAGCTGAAAACACTTAATGGATGCAGTTGGGCTTCAGCTCTGGTGAACAATGACTGCCAGAATACCTTCATTTAATTTCTCCTCTTAGATTCTTCCAAGTCTCACTAAAACATGCACATTTCCTCCCACAGGTCTGTGGTCCCAGGGCACTCACAAGCTTAGAGGATGAAGGGGAGGTTTTGGTAGAGCATGCAAATCCTCGCTGGAGTGTACTTTGCTCTCAGCTTATTTTTCAGAGGCCTGAAGTTGGCACAGTCTAAGTAATTAGGACAGTGCCAGGACCTTGCCCTCCAGGGAGCTGGCACCTTGCACAAACAGAAGCCTTGCAGTGACTTTGTAACCTGAATTTCAGGAAGAGGAACATCGGTGGAGCCAGAGCTACTGTACTCATTTTTCCTTGGTATTCTGGTTCTGGGAACTCCATTTTTCACTGCCAGAAACTCCCTTTTTTTCTAGCCAGAAAAGACTCTGTGTTGGCAGTTTGAGTTTAGGGAGGCAAAAGTTTGCCCTCCTGTCTTCTGGGGCCCCCTTGTGGCCATGTGTGAGTTTACTGCTCTGCCTGCTCTCTCCGGTGCCACCTCCAGAATGCTAGGAGCACAACAGGTGATGCCTTTGGCATTTATGCTTCTTAGGAAATGAAAATACTTCCCTCTCACCCTTACAACCTGAACCACAGAGGATTTTATACAGAACAGGTTCATTGTCATTCTTTTGCATTATGCAGATGACATAAAACTTGTCCACAAAATATTTTTAAATTACACACGGTTAAGACATTGTCATATTAAAATACTACTGATAGACAAGTCAGTTTCCTGGGTTGAGAAATAATCTTGATGTTTACAGAAGAAGGCTTTTATGGGAATAATGCTTTCCAAGTTCCTTTCAGTTTTCCTAGAGCATGGATTTGGAAAGCACCCGGTCCCCTCGTGTAAACTGTTATGCACAATGGTTTTTCTGCTGCAGCTTCTACAAAAAGTGCATGCATTTCTTCAAGTGTAAGAGCATCTTAAGAATAGTCTTTTTCTTGTTTACCTGTGTGTCCTCAATGCCATAGCACTGTACCAGGCACACATAAAACGTGAATGGTCAAGGTTTGTTCATTCCAAATGAACTGAACATGTCCTGTCTTTTGAATGCTTTATTTAGGGAATTGCCATCATAACATCCACTGAATTTTGTAAGCTTTCTATTTCTAAGAGTGGCCTGTTACATTTCTATAACAACAATTGATACGCTGTTTGGGTTACATTGTTCAATTAGGTCTGCCTCCCTTTCTGCTTCCTTCTTCCCCTCCCCTTCCTCCTTCCTTCAAAAAGGTCAAAGTTGACACAAGTGGCTAAGAATTGATCAATTTCATTAATAAAACGAGAGAAAATAGATTTAATTGTAGGTAAGAAGACAGTATCTGCCTTATTGGCCATTAAACATCTTAGTAAAGATGTGCTCTTCTCTGATCATTCTTACCTTTCTCAAAATGGCCTGACCAACGTCCCAGGTCCTTCCAAAAGCGTTACAGCTCCCCAGGCTTGATCCATCATAAATACCCAAATAAACTGCCAGGGGCAGGGATGCCAGAGAGCTCCATGTGTTTGTTGTGCTAAACTGGAGTCTGGATCAATATGTGAGACTCAGAATTATCTAGTTAGGATTCCAGACTGATGACAGGATGTGATTATCACCATAAAAATAAGATTCGTCTCCCTTACCCCTCAATTTGTGTTTTGCTTTTCAGTGTCAGGTTAAGCCTCTGTGTTAACTGCACTGCTGGTGATCTCTTTCTCTTTTAGATTTTCTCTCATATCACAGGACATGTTGCAAAGTGCTAAGAGGACTTGTTCTTTCCATGTATAATAATCACCCACAATAATTGGACAAGGTCAATAATTGGACAAGAGGTTTTAGAACTCTTAGTGTTGCAAAAGGAAGCTCGAATGCAAAACACATTTTGCAGGACAAAATGTGTCTGCAGTACGAGTTCACACTGAGATATGGATGCTTTCCAAGACAAAAGGCTAGAACCACTTAAGGTCGGAGTTAAAGAAATGCACTGTCCATGTGATTAGAAGCCTTATTCCGGTCTTGGAGACCGTATTAAAGGCAACTAATGACAAGTGCAAACTGGGAAGGTGAGAGGTCTGATACAGCTGTGTATTGGAGGAACAATGAGAGGGTGGTAGGATGAGAGGAGATATGGCCGAGCTGATCCACACATCTGAGAGAAGCTAGCGTGTGGAGGAGGAGAGCATGTAGATGCTGAAGACCACCAAGAGGCAGATTTTGCCTTGGTACAGAAGCAGCTTCTGGCATTCAGAGGTCTTCCAAACAGGATGGAGTGCTTTGTACACTCACCGCTCTGCTGCACTTGACCCCAGGACTCTAGAGGACACTCCTCTAGTGGGCCTGAGGCTGATCCCAGGGACCATACTCTGCACTAGCGAAGGAATCACACAGGTCATTGTTTTTGCTATTTTTATTTGTTCATATTTATTTGAAAGGTAGAGAGAGAGGGAGAGAGAGAAGAGAGAAGAGAGAGAGAGAGATACTCTCCAGTATCTCTCATCTATTTCCTCACTCCCCAAATGCCTACAACAGCTAGGACTGGGCCAGGCTAAAGTCAGAAGCCTGGAACTCAATCTGGGTCTCCCACAGAGGTGGCAGGGTTCCATATACTTGAACCGTCACCTGCTGTCTCCCAGAGTGCACATTAGCAGCAAGCTGGAATTGGAAGTGGAGCTAGGACTCAAACCTAAGCACTCCAAAATGAGATGTGTGCATCCCAGGTGGAATCTTAACTGGTGCACCATATGACATTCCATTTTCATTTCAGTGGGAAATGGTGAGGGTAGTGGTTACAATGTGCACCCTGGATGTCGGGGTAGAAGAGAGGGATGTAATGTCCTTTCTGAAAATGTTTTTGATGCTCACTTATTTCCCACTGTGGTATTGCAGTTTTTCAGAAACCACTCACTCACTCATCCATTTATTGAGTGTCTACTGGGGGCCAAACATCAAATATGTTAGGAGAGAGACGCAACCCTTCCCAGAAGGATGGATAGAGTGAAACTCTCATAGTAAATAACTAGTATGAGCTGGTCTGTTCTGCAGAGGAAGTTTCCTGGTAGTTGGGGTAGAACTGGAAGAGCACAGAACCAGGGGGGATACTTCTCAGTCCTGCCATGCCTCTGGAATTAGAACAGTTAGGGGAGGAATGAGGAAAAGTGGGGCAAGAGAGCTGGAAAGAACCTCAAGACCTTTCCTACCTTTCCTGCACTCAACGACTTTACCCCAGGATGAGGCTGCACGTAATGTGTGAGGAATGTGGGGATTGGAGAGTGGGTGTGTGTTGTAACAAAATAGCATGTAGGTAACGTTTTAAAAGAAAATCCCTTCAAGCAGTTCCATTTTGATGTGAGAGGCTAGGACTGAAGCTTTTCCCCCTTTCTCCTCTAGCTTCCAGGAAGTCCACAGCTTTGTCTCAGGCAAGGCTTTGCCGTGGGGCCCACTGTGTGCGGCCATGGCCAGCTGCCACTCTCTCATCCTCCTTGATGGGACCATCCAGGGAGACCCCCTGGACCTCAAAATGTTTGAAGCCACCACCTGGGTAAGCCTCCGCTCTGCAGAGAACATCAGAGACTTCTTCAATGCCGAAGCAATGCAAGCTTTATCATGGTTATTTAATATTTGCAAAATGCACGGTGTCCAACAAGGAGCATACAGCAGAGAAGGGAAAACTAGTTTAAGCCTGGTTTCTTTGTCTGTTCAATGCAGCTGATAAAAGTAGCTAACATACATTGTAGGATTATTGTGAGGACTTAAATGAGATAAAACGGGCCGGCGCGGCAGCTCACTAGGCTAATCCTCCTCCTGCGGTGCCTGCACCCCGGGTTCTAGTCCCGGTTGGGGCGCCGGATTCTGTCCTGGTTGCTCCTCTTCTAGTCCAGCTCTCTGCTGTGGCCCGGGAATGCAGTGGAGGATGGCCCAAGTGCTTGGGCCCTACACCCACATGGGAGACCAGGAGGGGGCACCTGGCTCCTGGCTTTGGATCAGCGCGGTGCACTAGCCACAACGCGCCAGCCATAGCGGCCACTTGGAGGGTGAACCAACGGAAAAAGGAAGACCTTTCTCTCTGTCTCTCTCTCTCACTGTCTAACTCTGCCTGTCAAAAAAAAAATGAGATAAAACATTAAAAAATTAAAATCCTTGGTACAGTGTCTGAATTCACTAGCTTGAATGAATCTTTCTAAAAGGTTTTCCTAAATCTAAACATCACATTATACCCCATAAATATATGTAATTTTTATTTATCAATGAAAAATACATAAATGGAAAGAGCACATTTTCTAGAACTAGAGCATTAGGAAACACCACTGTCTGTCATGCTCAGGGTAGCTCACAGGCTCACCATGCCTAGGAGTTTCAGTCCTGTTAATTCAGTATTGGTTTCATTTCTAAGACAGGAAGCAATGAAAGGAAATCCATTACAGAGCTTTGGCTGAGACTCTGCACTGGTTTAGGGGAAATGCTGGCACTTGGGGATCTGACTCTCCTGGCTCTAGTTCTGGCTCTGCTCTAACTGCTCCACCCGTGTTCTCTCCTGTGTTGGGGCCTTGGCCCTCTTGACCATAAAATGGCAGGATTGAACTAGACCAGCTGTGTTCAAAAGAAACAAAAAAGCACAAAATGCTGGAATCTTTTTTGAAAAGAAAACCTTATTCATAAGCACCCTTTAAAAACTGAGTAGTTGGAGTTGATCCTTTGGAAATAGAAGGTAGAGATTAGGGAACACGCATCCTCAACTGCTTAGTTACTGACTCACGCTTCTCCTTGCATCTGCACACAGCTCTGGGTCCCAGTGCCAAGAGCACTGCTGGGAGACTATAATTATGGTTCTTCCTACTCTACCCAAGCGTGATTCTGTAGCAGGCTGATGTAACTTGGCCAATCCCCCATCCTTTCTGGATCACTGTTTCCCGATCTTTAAATAGGGAGTACAATTTCTTCTATGAGACTTTTTTTTTTTCTAGCCACTCGATGAGATGCTTATAAAGCAATTGGACATATTTGGTTCAATGATTCTTTTAACTCTATTCTGTGTTCATTACTATAGCAATTACTGAACATTAACCATGTCTACTACAGTCCCTGTCCTGCACTGTCCCACCCTGAGGACCATCAATCCAAATTAGACAGACTGGGAATAGCAGTTTCAATAGTGAATTCCAGGGAAAGAAAGATGTAAGGTTTTTGCTTCACACAAAGAAATCCGGCAACCTGTGCTCACCATTTTCAAGTTAGAGTCTTCAGAGAATGAGCCTTTATACTCGTACAGCACATCCTAACAGAGAAAGCAGGACAAATTGCATGAATAAATCAGAAGTGTCTGCCCTCCAAGTTCCATAGACTTTCCGATGCATTATATGTTTCTGTGCTGGAACAAGTCTGATTTGCCTCCATCCAGCTGAGGGAGGAGATGTGGAGAATACACAGAGCTGGTATGAGGATTTTTTTCAGTGGGAGGATTTGAGCACAGTGTCTGAGGACAAACAATAAATAAATATCTATGATGAAATATTCCATTTACGAAATAGGAAATGGCTATTTCTGGGGAGGATTTCCACATCAACGGAGTACCCGCACATGCCATGGTGGTTAAGCCCTGCAAAACAGCCAGCCAGGTAAGCCTTACTTGCCAATCCCACCCACTGAACCCAGACACAGAGGGGAACTCCCTTTTGACCCATGGTGTGGAAAGGTCAGAGATGTCTTCGAATTCCAGAGGTAAAAACTAGTAGCCGTTTCCCCCTTATTTGCTAACGTAATTAGAAGCAATGTCAATCTGCCTCTCTCCACTCCTCTTTCTTGACCCAGGTCCCAGTGGCAGGAATTGCAATCCTGCATCAATTCCCGTTCTCATCAGCACTGCAGAGGATGACAGTGATCGTCCAGGAAATGGGAGGTGACCGGCTGGCATTCATGAAGGGAGCACCAGAGAGGGTGGCCAGCTTTTGTCGTCCTGAGACAGGTTAGTAAACAAATGGGCATTCAGATAAATCAAATATGCATCCCCACTCTGTGTCCCTGCAGCACTTGTTATATGAATCCAATTACTTGATGGCCATGACAAATTGGGTGACTCATTGGTATTCCAAACTCAGTACCAGAATCAAACCTACTTTTCCTACTTTCTGGATTTTCTAATTTTCCATATTGGTGAATGGTGCTACCATGCCCCCACTCATACAGTTCAGGAGTTCCATCTGAGCCATCTCTCTCCCTCAGTGCCTTTATCTTGTCACTTGCCAATCATGGTCCCATCACTGTATCAGCTCAGGCTCTTACCGTCCCTGACTACTTCAATAGCTGGTGAATTGAGCCCTACCTTGCATCTCTCTGAGTCACTCTCCATACTATGACCAGATAGGTTTTTTCCAACACAGCTGTGTTGTCACATTTTTTGCCTTGTTCCTTCTGTTGCTTCCCGTGTAATCTCACACTACTTTGGGATCGTATATAAGGCTTTCGTAATCTGCACCATCAGACTTTCCAGATGTGCCTGAGCCCTCCTCTCCTCCTCTCCTTCTGTCCTGTACTTCCTTAAGCTGAGCTAACTACACAAGGTTTCTTGTTACATGCCACCACACTTGAGAACATGACATTCCCACCATCAAAAAAAAAGCATTTCCTTCACCTACCCGCTTCCTCCAAGTCCCAAGTGTGCACACCAAGTACTTTGATAACTTACTGCAATTGCATGCATCATAGCAGTGATCTTATTTGATTTTATTGGTAGCACACTGGCTGTTACTCAGTTAGACATAAACCCTCAGAGTATAGCTCACAGTTTGATCTCTGCGTAGCCCGTGCCTGGCAGATAGTAGATCCTTAATAAATGTTTGCTGAATAAACTGGAGAATAGAAGAATTCTACATGTTCCCCATCCTGCTTCCCCCTCACCCCCCCCCCCCCAAATACTCCCTTTATTCCTCTTCAGCTTCACCAGATCCCAAGGGTGTCAACCCTACAATGTAGATATGTTTACAATTCTCATGGACTCGTTAGTGTACCTTTTGAGAAGTATGTGTTCGTGGGCAAGAGATGGATGTTTACAAAGAATCCCTCTGCCGATACCAGCTAAATAAATATTTCCTACTAATCCTGTGTTATTTTCTGAACAGTACCAACTAGTTTTGTTAGTGAACTTCAGATTTACACGACACAGGGTTTCCGAGTCATAGCACTGGCCTACAAGAAGCTGGAAACTGACCATCACACAACTGCCTTGACAAGGTGAGTGGACACAGAAGGGTAGCTTGCTCAGCCTGTGTCCACAATATGTCTCTGAACGTTGGTAATGGGGGTAGAGCCCTTCCTCTGTCTAAACTGCAAGGCTGCTATGAATGCTGACTGGGGGAATTTCTGAGGAACAGGTGTATAGAATGTAAAATATGGTGTGGTTTCACATCTTTGTGAAAATGGACATATGACTACAACTACTGTTTCAGAGTTTCAAATTGTGGTCTTGCCTTTATTATTAGGATTAATAGATTATAGTAGGTGAATTGGCTGGAAAGTAAAAATCCTAATATTTTCTTGGGAAATGTTTTTCAGGATTTTTTGGATTGTGTTTAATTTATTTTTATTTACTTATTTTTAAAAAATTTTAATTAGTCTTTAACACATTCAGTGTGCTTCGTAGATACAGTTCTAAGAACATAATGACATTCCCTTTCTCCTTCCCCCTCACTCCCTCTCATCCTCCTTTCTTTTCTGGGAAAATTTTTGATAATAAATATACAGCTTAATGCAACACATAGCTGTAGCTTGGACTTACATAACCTAGGTAAACATTTGCAGAAAAAAGTGAAGAGTGCTTTTGCGGGACCACGCTAGAGGAAGTTTGTAGACATACAGATTACAATAGAAACGCTCCACAGTTAAAAGGAAGGATCGTGTTTATGAGTTCAGCTTCATTTGCTGTGGTTCTTTTTAAAACTTTCCATCGTTTTTAGGCTATCAAGTTTATTTCACTTTCAATACAATCTCCAATATTCAGTGTCAGTCACTCCTGCTTACACTGCTGTGGAGATAGCCAAGGCCTGTTTTGTTATATAGGATTTTAAATTTGGAAAGTCCAGTATATTTGTTTGCAACCTTGTCAGACTCCACATTCTCTCTTTTTTGAAGGTTTTTATTTAGTGAATACAAATTTCATATGTACAGCTTTTAGGGATATAGTGTTCCATACTCTTGTTATAACTGTATTTCCTACTCCTTTGATATAGTAAACTAAAATTCTTATGTAATAATATCTGCACATATTACTTATAAAACATAATTGCAGTGCCATCCTATATAGTAAGAATTAATCCAAAAATTGTTATCACTAAAAATAAAAAAAACCCAAGTCATCTCTTGGTGTTTGTGGGGGACTGGCTCTAGAAGACCCTGCAGATACCTAAATGTAAGGCTGCTCGAGTTCCTTGTGCCCTGGACAAAGGTAACAGATTTCTAACCTTTAACAATCTGATAGGGACTAAACACAAATTCACTACTGAGACTCAATCTTGGGTTATCAATTTGCATCTCCTATTAGTGTGACATATCCCCGTAGCTAAGTTAGTTTTCTTATCCTTTGTTCATCCTTGGTTAGGACAAAACATTCTTTGTGTGTGTGTGTGTGTGTGTGTGGTTACAGAGTGTGTCCAATGCTGTTATCACAATCTCTTTGAAGGTTATTGGCTCAGTTTATATACAGTTCGGCCTTTAAAAGCCATGTGGAGTGTCACCATGGGGGTGATAAAGCTCCCTTTGTATTATGTCCATCATTTTATCATTCTTAGAGGCTTCAGGAGGGGGCATGCTGTCTGTGAGTAGCCAGAAAAGATAGTATGCTACTCCAAGTTGCAGAACCTGAGACTCTGCAGGGGCTTACTCCTTTTTGTGTGTGTCTTGGAAAGAAGAACCACAGAAGGTTAAAAGTAGAGGCCTTGGAGATCCAGGAATGCATTAAGCTGACCCGACAGGGATGGGATTTGCTCATGGTCACACAGAAAGGCAGGGGTAGGACTGAAATTAGGACTTCAGTTTCCTGATTATTTTATAGTGAACCCCACAAAGGCCCTATGCCAGAGGAACTAGAGATTCTGGTGCCGGCAAAGGCCATAGCTGTGTCAGATGTTTGGTCTTGCAGTTGTTTTCTCGGCCTATCAGGCACCTGTGATTGGTTCATATATATCATCTTTTTTAATTTAAATATTTCATTTATTTATTTGAGAGGTAGGGTTACAGAAAGAAAGGGAGAGTCAGAGAGAGAGGTCTTCCATCCATTTGTTCACTTCCTAGATGGCCACAACAGCCAGAGCTGGGCTGATCCAAGGTCAGGAGCCAGGAGCTTCTTCCAGGTCTCCCATGTGGGTGCAGAGGCCCAAGGACTTGGGCCATCTTCTACTGCTTTCCCAGGCCACAGCAGAGAGATGGATTGGAAGTGGAACAGCCAGGACATGAACCAGTGTCCATATGGGGTGCCAGCACTGCAGGCAGAGTCTTAGCCCACTGTGCCACCATGCCAGCTGCCGTATATATCATCTTTAAAAATACATCTTTTAAAAAAATTCATTCCTGAATGCCAGAGCTACTTGAAAGATTAGAAGACCTCAATCAGGCTTCCGCTAGGTTATCCTTCAAAGATCAGAACAAATATCCCTTCCTCCAGGAAGACTTCTCCAAACACTCCATCCAGAAATGATTGTACCATCCTGTCCTACTCTGTGGGACTCTGCTTTCTACACCTGCCATGGTTCTGTTCCCAGCCTTCCATACAACCATGATAGTCCTGTCTAAACTTTTCCTCCTCGTTGAAGGTGAGATTTCTAAGGTCAGAGTCTACTGTCATCTTCGCACTTGGTCTCTCCCCCTTTCCTCAGTCCTGTTATTTGTGTATATTTGGCATTTGGAAAATGCCCATGGGCCTGAGACGCTTACTGTGTGGTTCCTCAATGAGAACCCTCAAAGAGGAAATGCATTGTCCTAGATTACCTGGCAAGAAACAGTCTCAACAGTGCCCAAGCATTTCAAACAGGCATGTATTTGCTGAACGCTTTCCTTGTGCCGTGGATGTGGTCGAACACAGCATTGAACACAGGCAGACATTCCTTCGAGGAGTTGAGACAGAGATCTGAAAGCCGAGAATGATAATACGTTAACAAAATATAACCTAAACTGCACTAAAAGTACACATGCTGAGAAAGCAATGATTTGTATCTGGGGAAGCCTCTTTTTGGGGAGATAGTATTTGAGTTGGGCCTCAAGATACAATATAGTTTCAATGGCAGAACATGGAGAATGCATAACCTTCTCCATGAAACAAGGAAGAATGTCTCATAGCAGCATGTTTTAGAATATGTCTATGGTAAGTAGTTCAACTTGGCTGCAGGTCAGGGTGGGTGATAACACAGTGATAACTGAAGCTGCAAAGATAGTTTGGAATGAGATCATACAGAGACTTAAACACCAGACTCAAAGAACAGGAAATGCCATCCTTGTACCTACTCCGAGGTAAGTAGTACAAATGATCTACTTTCTTCTGCTCCTTGGGTGTTGGCAGTTTCCTGGAAGCACCACCAACTCTGTTCCATGACCCTGACTGTGGGACCCAGCATAGAGAACATAGGGCAATCAAGGCAAGGAGGCTTCAGTGGGTGCTGTTTCTACCTGTACTGCAACCAGAATTAGGCAGTGCTGGTGTCTTCAGTCTGCTCCCAAGATAAGTGATTTGTATAAGCATCTTTGAATCTCCAACCCCAGATGTACTCTCCTGCACTTGATCCTGCAGAGTTCTGACATGATTAGAATTAGATTAGAGCCTCAGAGGCCTCACTCACTTGCAAAAACATCCACACTTGGTGCCAAAGAGCAAAGCTACTGGTGAGGGACAGAAGGAGGGAGGAACTTAGCTTCAATGGAGGGGTTTCCTTGAAGAGATTATGACCTCATACCTCCTAGATCTAAATAGTAGCAATTATGGCCTTGACCTTGGGAGAGAGTGGCATTTTATTTCCTTTCTCTTGTGCCTCACTTTTTTTGCACCCTGTTTTGTATCAGAACTAGAAGTCCTCTTTGTGAGTAACACATAAGATCATGGACATAAATATAGTCTCTACACATGGAAAAGCCCTTTGCAGTCATTTAGCTCATTCTCTACAAAGGTTGAAGCAAAGCTATTGCTTAAGAAATACTGCCTTCCCGTTGCTTCAGTCAGAGTACATGTCTGAACATCCTCTTCTTTCTGGATCATTCCTGACATGCTCAGTGCCTAAGGAATGGTGCTTCAGTGAGTGAGAGGCACCTCTCTGCCAGAGTCTTTGTTGTTTTGCATCACTTCCTGCAAGAAAGCTCTAATGTGCTGTCCCCGTCCAATCACCCGTGTGTGTCCAGGGAGAAGGTAGAATTCGACCTCATATTCCTGGGATTACTGATCTTGGAGAATCGGTTGAAGGAAGAGACAAAACCTGTCTTGGAAGAACTCATCTCAGCCCGGATAAGGACTGTAATGATCACAGGTACTGAAAATGGTGTACAATGAAAACAATGAGAATTTCATGTGGGATACATGGGGGTCCACTCACTTGACAAAGGTTGTTGGCTAACAATGGTGGGCCAGCTCTCATTCTCAGTGCTGGACAGAAATAGCAGAGTGACAGAAAAATAGCTGGACAGAAAATGGCAGAGTCACCAAGCTTCTGAAAACCAGACACCAATCAAATGGCAACAAATGTTTTGAAGTACACAAAAAGAGAGTTGTGGGACAGTGTGGCTGACTATCTACTATGGAGGATGTAGTTAAGAGAGGCATCTCCGAGAAGTGACACTGGAGATAAGACCTGGATGGCAAGAAGATGTACCGGTGCCATGGCTTAACAGGCTAATCCTCTGCCTTGCGGCGCCGGCACACCAGGTTCTAGTCCTGGTTGGGGCGCTGGATTCTATTCCAGTTGCCCCTCTTCCAGGCCAGCTCTCTGCTATGGCCCAGGAAGGCAGTGGAGGATGGCCCAAGAGCTTGGGCCCTGCACTCCATGGGAGACCAGGAGAAGCAGCTGGCTCCTGGCTTCAGATCAGTGCGATGAGCCGGCCACAGCGGCCATTTGAGGGTGAACCAATGGCAAAAAGGAAGACCTTTCTCTCTGTCTCTCTCTCTCACTATCCACTCTGCCTGTCCAAAAAAAAAAAAAAAAAAAAAAAAAAAAAAAAAAAAAGATATGAGCCATACCCAGATGATGCTTTTTATTGTCAAACATGAGAGGAACAAGAATCTTTAGTCAATGTACTCTATAAACTACACTGAAGTCTCCTCAGTAAGAAAGCTTATACTTCTGGAGATTATACAAATGCTGTCCTCTCTACCCCTAACTCCAAACTCCATCACAGAAACAAAGGAGCAATGAGAAAGGATCACAAGAGAAATGTGTGAAATATTTTAATGAACACTTTTCAACTGATGCTATAATTTTCTAATTGTGAAAGAGACTAGAGATGAATGAATGATTTTCCTAGTGAATTAATATTTGTTGAGGATGTGTTGGCTTCCTTTTCCCTACTCTCATACTCAGATTTTTTAAAACTCTACTACTTGTGTCACTAAAACACAACGTTTTCCTGTCAAAGCACATCTCCTCATCCCTGCTTCTCCCAAACTCCATTCCACACTGGGGACTGTGAAATACTTTCACTCCCTGTTCTGTAAAGATCCATCCTCAACTCCAGCCAACCAGGAGACCTTTGGATTACTTTTGCTTTCTTCCTTTCTAGCTCTCAGTTCAATCTTAAGGTATTGCTGGGTTAGTTTTACTACTCTTTAGAATTTTTCTTATACCCTGACTCTTTTATTTCAAAAATTATTATTTAGCACATGTGTGACACATATTCATAATCTGTAACCTTTTAGATCTATGCACAAAGAGTTCATCACTCTCCACCCTCCCTCTTCCTTACCTCTTTCTGCCATTTTGAAAAGTCTGCTCTGTTTCTTTCCTGGCTTGTCTCTAATTTTCTTTTCCTCAATGCTTTCTTCTTAATGATCTGCATGTGGGTGCTATTCTTTTGCCTTCTGACTTTTGGTATTGCACATAACAAACCCAGTGCACATTCACTGTGGGTAACTTGCCCTTGTCTGCACATAATCTTTGTCTTTGAAGCTCAGGATCATGACCATGGCATGCATGTCTACATGTTTGTCTTTGTTTTCATTAATTCAGTCAGAGTGCTTTTTTTCTGGACAGGCAAAGTGGACAGTGAGAGAGAGAGAGACATAGAGAAAGGTCTTCCTTTTCCGTTGGTTCACCCCTCAATGGCTGCTGCGGCCAGCGTGCTGTGGTCGGCACACTGCACTGATCTGACGCCAGGAGCCAGGTGCTTCTGGTCTCCCATGCGGGTGCAGGGCCAAGGACTTGGACCATCCTCCACTGCCCTCCCGGGCCACAGCAGAGAGCTGGAGAGGAAGAGGAGCGACTGGGACAGAACACGGCGCCCCGACCGGGACTAGAACCCGGTGTGCCAGCACCACTAGTGGAAGATTAGCCTATTGAGCCAAGGCACCGGCCAGAGTGCTTTTGATCTTTCTTCCTCTCAGGAAAATTTTCTTTATTGCTCATTTAATTACTGCCTTTGTTCTTTGTCTTTCCTTTTTTACTTTTGGAATTTCTATTATTGACATGACAGGTATCCTGGATCCTTCCTTTCAGTCTGTGATATTTTTCCTTGTGATAGTCATGTATTTTTTTTCTAATTTTTATTTAAGGTATACAAATTTCATGCATTTCATATGTGCAAATTTAGGAACATAGTGATTCTTCTTACCATTCCCTTCCTCCCACCCCCTCTTCCATCTTTCTTCCTCCTCTCTCTCCTAATCCTACTATTAATTTTTACAAAGATCATTTCAGTTTCCATTATACTGATAAGATTCACTCTAAAGTAAATGAAGAGTTCAACAAATAGTATGAGGAAAAAAAAAAAAACCACTGTTCTTCAACAGTATAGCAAGGCTGTAAACAATCATTGCATCTCAAAATATCAATTTTGCTTCTATATTTTGCATTTCAAAATATCAATTTTGCTTCTAAATTTTAGATACTTTTGTTACCTACTACAGATCAGGGAAATCATATGGTATTTGTCTCTTTGGGACTGGTGTATTTCAGTAAGAATAATGATTGCTAGTTGCATCCATTTTGTTGTAAAACATAGGATTTCATATTTTTACTGCTGAATAATATTCCATAGTGTATATATGCCATCATTTCTTTATCTAGTCATCAGCTGATGGACATCTGGGTTGATTTCATATCTTAGCTATTATGAATTGAGCTGCAATGAACATGGGGATATAGATAATTCTTTCATAGTCTTATTTCTTTTCCCTTAGGTAAATTCCCAGGAGTGGGATTTCTGGGTCATATGGGAGCTCTATTCTCAACATTCTGAGTTATCTCCATACTGTCTTCTACAATGACTGCTCCAGTTTACATTTCCATCAACAGTGGACTAGGGTACCTTTTCTCCCACTTCCTCGCCTGCATTTATTGTCTGTTGATTTCTGTATGAAAGCCATTCTAACTGGTGTGAAATGAAACCTCATTGTGGTTTTGATTTGCATTTCCCTGATGGCTAGTGATCCTGAGCATTTTTTCATGTGTCTGTGGCCATTTGGATTTCCTTTTTTGAAAAATGTCTGTTTAAGTCCTTTGCCCATTTCTTAACTGGACTGTTTGTTTTGTTGTTGAGTTTCTTAATCTATTTATATATTCTGGTTATTAATCCTTTATCAGTTGAATAGTTTGTAAATAATTTCTCCCATTCTGTTGGTTGCCTCTTCACTTTCCTGAGTGCTTCATTTGCATTACAGAAGGTTCTCAATTTTGTCTTTGATTGCTTGTTCCTCTGGAGTCTTTCCATAGAAGTCTTTGCCTATGCCAGTGTCTTGCAGGGTTTCCCCAGTGTTCTCTAACAATTTAATTGTATCAAGTCATAGATGTAGGTCTTTAACCCATTTTGAGTGAATTTTTGTGTAAGGTATAAGGTAGGAGTATTGCTTCATGCATCTGCACATGGAAATCCAGTTTTCCTGCATAATTTGTTGAAGAGACCATCCTTGCTTCTGGGATTGATTTTACCTCTTTTGTCAAATATAAATTGATTGTAGATTCATGGATTTATTTTTGGCTTTTCTATTCTGTCCCATTCATCTATTCATCTGTTTTTATACCAGTACCAGGCTGTTTTGACCATAACTGCCTAGTACTATTTCTTGAAATCTGGTATTGTGATGACTCCTTCTTTGTTTTTGTTGTATAAAATTGCTTTAACTATTTGGGCTCTCCTGTGTTTCCACATGAATTTCAACGTCATTTTTTCCACACCTGAGAAGAATGTCCTTGGTATTATGATTGGTAATGCATTGGATATGTAATTTGTTTTTGGTAGTATGGGCATTTTGATGATATTCATTGTTTCAATCCATGAACATGGAAGATTTTTCCAATTTTTGTGTCTTCTTCTATTTCTTTCTTTAATATTTTGTAGTTCTCATCATAGAGATCTTTGACATTCTTGGTTAAATTTATTCCCAGATGTTTGATTTTTTATAGCTATTGTGAATGGGATTGATCTTAGAAGTTCTTTCTCAACTATCTATGTATATAAAGGCTGTTGATTTTTCTTTTTTTTATTAAACTTTTATTTAATGAATATAAATTTCCAAAGTACAACTTATGGGTTACAATGGCTTCCCTCTCCCAAAACTTCCCTCCCACCCACAACCCTCCCCTTTCCTGCTCCCTCTCCCCTTCCAATCACATCATGATTCATTTTCAATTCTCTTTATATACAAAAGATCAGTTTAGTATAAATTAGGTAACGATTTCAACAGTTTGCCCCCATATAGCAACACAAAGTGAAAAAAAAATACTGTTGGAATACTAGTTATAGCATTAAATAAGAGTGTACAGCACATTAAAGGCAGAGATCCTACATAATATTTTTTTAAAAATTAATTAATTTTCTATGCCATTTCCAATTTAACACCAGGTTTTTTTTTTTCATTTCCAATTATCTTTATATACAGAAGATCAACTCAGTATATAATTAGTAAAGATCTCATCAGTTTGTACCCACGCAGAAACACAAAGTGTAAAAATACTGTTTCAGTACTAGTTATAGCATCACTGCACATTAGACAACACATTAAGGACAGATCCCACATGGGATGTAAGTACACAGTGACTCCTGTTGCTGACTTAACAATTTGACACTCCTGTTCATGGCGTCAGTAATCTCCCTAGGCTCTAGTCATGAGTTGCCAGGGCTATGGAAGCCTTTTGAGTTTGCTGACTTCGAACTTATTCCGATAGGGTCACAGTCAAAGTGGAAGTTCTCTCCTCCCTTCAGAGAAAGGTACCTCCTTCTTTGATGGCCCCGTTCTTTCCACTGGGATCTCACTAACAGAGATCTTTCATTTAGGTCTTCTTCTTTTTTTCTTTTCCATGGTATCTTGGCTTTCCATGCCTACAATACTCTCATGGGCTCTTCAGCCAGGTCTGAATGCCTTAAGGGCTGATTCTGAGGCCAGAGTGTTGTTTAGGACATCTGCCATCCTATGAGTCTGCTGTGTATCCCACTTCCCATGCTGGATCTTTCTCTCCCTTTTTGATTCTATCAGTTAGTATTAGCAGACACTTGTCTTGTTTGTGTGATCCCTTTGTTTCTTAGACCTATCCAGGCCATCGAATGTGAACTGAAATTGATCACTTGGACTAGTGAGATGGCATTGGTACATGCCACCTTGATGGGATTGTATTGGAATCCCCTGGCACATTTCTAACTCCATCATTTGGGGCAAGACTGATTGTGCATGTCCCAAATTGTGCATCTCCTCCCTCTCTTTTTCCACTCTGAAATTTAACAGGGATCACTTTTCAGTTAAAATTTAAACACCTAAGAATAATTGTGTGTTAATTACTGAGTTCAACCACTAGTACTAGAACAACAACAACAACAACAACAAATACTAAAAAGGATAAAGTATTACATTGTACATCTAGAGTGAGGACAAAAGCTGATCAGGTCATTGTTTCTTATAGTGTCCATTTCACTTCAACAGGTTTCCCCTTTGGTGCTCAGTTGTCGCCGATCAGGGAAAACAAATGATATTTGTCTCTTTGGGACTGGCTTAATTCACTCAGCATGATGCTTTCCATATCCTTCCATCTTGTTGCAAATGACTGGGTTTCATTGTTCCTTACTGCTGTATAGTATTCTATGGAGTACATGTCCCATAATTTCTTTATCCAGTCTACTGTTGATGGGCATTTGGGTTGGTTCCAGGTCTTAGCTATTGTGAATTGAGCTGCAATAAACATTAATGTGCAGATGGCTTTTTTATTAGCCAAATTAATTTCCTTTGGGTAAATTCCAAGGAGTGGGATGGCTGGGTTATATGGTAGGGTTATGTTCAGGTTTCTGAGGAATCTCCAGACTGACTTCCATAGTGGCTTAACCAGTTTGCATTCCCACCAACAGTGGGTTAGTGTCCCTTTTTCCCCACATCCTCTCCAGCAACTATTGTTGGTAGATTTCTGGATGTGAGCCATTCTCACAGGGGTGAGGTGAAACCTCACTGTGGTTTTGATTTGCATTTCTCTGATTGCTAGTGATCTTGAACATTTTTTCATGTGTCTGTTGGCCATTTGGATTTCCTCTTTTGAAAAATGTCTATTGAGTTCCTTGGCCCATCTCTTCAGTGGGTTGTTTGTTCTGTTGTTGTGGATTTTCTTGATTTCTTTGTAGATTCTGGTTATCAACCCTTTATCTGTAGTATAGTTTGCAAATATTTTTTCCCATTCTGTTGGTTGCTCCTTCACTCTCCTGACTGTTTCTTTTGAAGTACAGAAACTTCTCAATTTGATGCAATCCCAAATGTTAATTTTGGTTTTGACTGCCTGTGCTCCTGGGGTCTTTTCTAAGAAGTCTTTGCCTGTACCTATATCTTGCAGGGTTTCTCCAATGCTCTCTAATAATTTGATGGTTTCGGGTTGTAGATTTAAGTCTTTAATCCACGTTGAGTGAATTTTTGTGTAAGGTGAAAGGTATGGGTCTTGCTTCAAGCTTCTGCACATGCAAATCCAATTTTCCCAGCACCATTTATTGAATAGACTGTCCTTATTCCAGGGATTAGTTTTGGATCTTTGATCAAATATAAGTTGGCTGTAGATGTTTGGATTGATTTCTGGTGTTTCTATTCTGTTCCATTGGTCTATCCATCTGTTTCTGTACCAGTACCATGCTGTTTTGATAACAACTGCCCTGTAGTATGCCCTGAAATCTGGTATTGTGATGCCTCCGGCTTTGTTTTTGTTGTACAAGATTGCTTTGGCTATTCGAGGTCTTCTGTGTCTCCATATGAATTTCAGCATTATTTTTTCCAGATCTGAGAAGAATGTCTTCGGTATCTTGATTGGTATTGCATTGAATGTATAAATTGCTTTTGGGAGAATAGACATTTTGATGATATTGATTCTTCCAATCCATGAGCATGGAAGATTTCTCCATTTTTTGGTATCCTCTTCTATTTCTTTCTGTAAGGTTTTGTAGTTTTCATCGTAGAGATCTTTAACGTCTTTGGTTAAGTTTATTCCAAGGTATTTGATTGTTTTTGTAGCTATTGTGAATGGGATTGATCTTAGAAGTTCTTCCTCAGCCGTGGCATTGCCTGTGTATACAAAGGCTGTTGATTTTTGTGGATTGATTTTATATCCTGCTACTTTGCCAAACTCTTTGATGAGTTCCAGTAGTCTCTTAGTAGAGTTCTTTGGGTCCCCTAAATAAAGAATCATATCATCTGCAAAGAGGGATAGTTTGAGTTCTTCCTTCCCGATTTGTATTCCTTTAATTTCTTTTTCTTGCCTAATAGCTCTGGCCAAAACTTCCAGAACTATATTGAATAGCAGTGGTGAGAGAGGGTATCCCTGTCTGGTACCAGATTTCAGTGGAAATGCTTCCAACTTTTCCCCATTCAATAGGATGTTGGCCGTGGGTTTTTCATATATTGCTTTGATTGTATTGAGGAATGTTCCTTCCATACCCAGTTTGCTTAGAGTTTTCATCATGAAAGGGTGTTGTATTTTATCAAATGCTTTCTCTGCGTCTATTGAGAGAATCATATGGTTTTTCTTCTGCAGCCTGTTAATGTAGTGTATTACGTTGATTGTTTTGCGGACCTTGAACCATCCTTGCATACCAGGGATAAATCCCACTTGGTCTGGGTGGATGATCTTTCTGATGTGTTGTTGCATTCTATTGGCCAGAATTTTATTGAGGATTTTTTCATCTATGTTCATCAGGGATATTGGTCTGTAATTCTCTTTCAATGCTGCATCTTTTTCCGGCTTAGGAATTAAGGTGATGCTGGCTTCATAGAAAGAATTTGGGAGGATTCCCTCTTTTTCGATTGTTCTGAATAGTTTGAGAAGAATTGGAGTTAGTTCTTCTCTAAATGTCTGGTAGAACTCAGCAGTGAATCCATCTGGTCCTGGGCTTTTCTTTGTTGGGAGGGCCTTTATTACTGTTTCAATTTCTGTGTCAGTTATGGGTCTGTTTAGGTTTTCTATGTCTTCCTGGCTCAATTTAGGTAGGTTGTATGTGTCCAAGAATCTGTCCATTTCTGATAGATTTCCCTGTTTGCTGGCATACAAGTCCTTGTAGTAATCTCTGATGATTCTTTTTATTTCTGTGGTGTCTGTTGTTATGTTTCCTTTTTCATCTCTGATCCTATTGATTTGGGTCTTTTCTCTTCTTTTTTTAGTTAGTTGGGCCAATGGGGTGTCAATTTTGTTTATTTTTTCAAAAAACCAGCTCCTCGTTTGGCTGATTTTTTGTAATGTTTTTTTTGGATTCAATCCTGTTGATTTCTTCTTTGATTTTAATTATTTCCCTTCTTCTACTGGGTTTGGGTTTGGTTTGCTGCAGATTTTCTAGATCCTTGAGATGACTTGAAAGCTCATCTATTTGGTGCCTCTCCAATTTCTTGATGTAGGCACCTATTGATATAAATTTTCCTCTTAACACTGCTTTTGTTGTATCCCATAGGTTTTGGTATGTTGTGCTTTTATCCTCATTTACTTCCAGAAAATTTTTGATTTCTCTTTTAATTTCTTCTATGACCCATTGTTCATTCAGGAGCATGTTGTTCAATCTCCATGTGTTTGCACGTGCTCTGGGGATTCCCGAGTTGCTAATTTCCAATTTCATTCCTTTGTGGTCTGAGAAGCTGCATGGTATGATTCTAATTCTTTTGAATTTGCTGAGACTTGCTTTATGGCCTAGTATGTGGTCAATCCTAGAGAAGGTTCCATATACTGCTGAGAAGAATGTAAAGTCCTTAGATGTAGGATGAAATGTTCTGTAGATATCTGTTAGATCCATTTGGGCTATAGTGTCATTTAAATCTGCTGTCCCCTTGTTGATCTTCTGTCCTGTTGATCTGTCTATCTCTGAGAGTGGAGTATTGAAGTCCCCCAGTACTATTGTATTGGGGTCTAAGTCTCCCTTTAAGTCCTTTAACAAGTCTTTTAAATAAGCTGGTGCCCTGTGATTAGGTGCATATACATTGATAATTGTTATATCTTCCTGTTGAATGGATCCCTTAATCATTAAATAGTGCCCCTCTTTGTCTCTCCTGACAGTTTTTGTGGTAAAGTTTATGTTGTCCGATATTAAGATGGCTACGCCCGCTCTTTTTTCATTTCTGTTGGCATGGTATATCTTTTTCCAGCCTTTCACTTTCAGTCTGTATGGATCATTGTTGGAAAGATGAGTTTCTTGTAAGCAGCAAAAAGATGGGTTTTGTTCCTTAACCCAATCAGCCAATCGGTGTCTTTTAACTGGACAGTTCAAGCCATTAACATTCAATGTGACTATTGTGAAGGAGTAACTTTGCCCTGCCATTTGCCAAAGATATTTTCTAATATCTGGTTTGAGATTCTTGTGGTCTTTTGCTGTGAGGTTTCCTTCCTTTACCTTCTTTCATATTGGTTACCGTGTTTCTGTGTTTCTGTATGTAAGACATCTTTAAGCATCTTTTGCAGGGCTGGACGAGTGGCGACAAATTCTTTCAATTTCTGTTTGCTGTGAAAGGTCTTTATTTCACCTTCATTCACAAATGAGAGCTTTGCAGGATCTAATATTCTGGGCTGGCAGTTTTTCTCTCTTAGTACCTGGGCTATATCTCGCCATTCACTCCTGGCTTGTAGGGTTTCTGATGAGAAATCAGCTGTAAGTCTAATTGGAGATCCTCTGAGAGTAATCTGGCGTTTCTCTCTTGCACATTTTAGGATCTTTTCTTTGTGTTTCACTGTGGTGAGTTTGATTACGACGTGTCGTGGTGAGGATCTCTTTTGGCCATGTTTATTAGGGGTTCTATGAGCTTCCTGTACTAAGATGTCTCTGTCCTTCTCCAAAACTGGGAAATTTTCTGCTAGTATCTCACTAAAAAGGCCTTCTAATCCTTTCTCCCTTTCCATGCCTTCAGGAACTCCTAGAACCCGAATGTTGGGTTTTTTAATAGTATCCTGTTGATTCCTGACAGTATTTTTTAGATTTCTGATTTCTTCTTCTTTTCTTTGATTTGACTGTTTCCTTTCCTGTTCTCTGTCTTCTAATTCCGATATTCTCTCTTCTGCTTCACCCATTCTGTTTTTAAGGCTCTCTAATGTGTTTGCCATTTGATCTATTGAGTTCTTCATTTCATTGTGGTTTTTTGTCACTATCTCAGTTTCCTGTTCTACTAGTTGTTTCATTTCATTTTGATTCCTCCTTAATATTTCATTTTCACAGGAGAGATTTTCTATCTTGTCCATTAAGGATTTCTGTAGTTCAAGAATTTGTTTTTGAGAACTTCTTAATGTTCTTATCATTTTTTTGAGATCTGCTTCTTGCATTTCCTCTATCTCTTCATCTTCATAATCTTGCATTGGCGTGTCTTGTTCACTTGGGGGCGTCATAGCGTCTTCCTTGCTCTTGTTACCTCGGCTTCTATGTTTGTTGTTTGGCATGTTGGAGATAATTTATGGCGGTTTTTTTTTTTTTTTTTTTTTTTTGCTGTGGTGTTTTTTTTCTCGTTATACTATTCCTCTAAGTGAGCTGTCTGCTTTGTTGAATCCTTAGGGGCTGTGATGGGTGTGGCCAGAGAGCTATGCTTGATTTTTCAGGTTTAAGGCTGTGTAAAGAGTGATTCTCCCAGATTGCTCACTCACTTGCTCCTTGCTGGCTCTCTCTCTCTCTCTTCTTTTTTTTTTTTTTGACTCAGTTGGGAGTGGAGTTGAGGGTAGTTGAAATCTGGCCTCTGTGAGTATTTGTTTGATCTACCCCTGGGACCACACAAAGAGTTTATGCAGCCCTCAATGTGTTCTCGAGTTTCGCTAAAGTTACTGAGTTTGGCTGCGCTTTACATATGTAAAATCGCAGTGCTCTTTGTTTTGCTTGGTGAGTGAAGGGAGAGGCCTCTGTCCCCCCCCCCCCCCAATGTCTTGGGTTTCTGAGGTCTTTGTCTTACCCTCCTCGGGTTCCCGCACTGGCGAGATTCTGTGGCTCTGGCTCGTCTCCCGCCGCTCGTCTCGTCTCGGTTGGTTTTCCACGCGGTGGGCTCCCTGTAAGTCCTCTGTTTCACATCCACTAGATCCGGAAGCATTTCATCTGCAGTTTTTTTCTTGAGTCTTTTCCTGAGGCTACAGTAATTCCACTTTTATGAAATTTTATTTTCCCCAGCTAAGGTGCACGTCCTCACTATCCGCCATCTTGGTTCCGCCCCCGTCGCTGTTGATTTTTCTGTATTGATTTTATATCCTGTGACTTTACCAAACTCTTCTCTGAGTTTCATTATTCTCTTAGTGGAGTCTTTTGGATCCCCTATATATGGAATAATGTCATCTACAAATAGGGATGGTTTGATTTCCTCCTTCCCAATTTGTATCCCTTTGATTTTTTTTTTCTTGCCTAATGGCCCTGGCTAAAATTTCCAGGTCTATATTGAATAGCTGTGGAGACAGTGGGCATCCTTGTCTAGTTCCAGATCTCAATGGGAAAGCTTCCAACTTTTCCCCATTCATTAGGATCACGGCTGTGGGTTTGTCATAAATTGCCTTGATTGTGTTGAAGAATGCTACTTCCATACCCAATTTGCTTAGAATTTTCATCATGAAAGGGTGTTGTATTTTATCAAATTCTTTTTCTGCATCTATTGAGATAATCATATGACTTTTGTTCTTCAGGTTTTTTTTTTTTGACAGATTTATTTATTTGCTAGTCAGAGTTACACAGAGAGAGGAGAGACAGAGAGAAAGAGAGTGGTCTTCCACACAATAGTTCACTCCCCAATTGGCTGCAATGGCCAGAGCTGTGCCAATCCGAAGCCAGGAGCCAGGAGTTTCTTCTGGGTCTTCCACACAGGTGCAAGGGTCCAAGGACTTGGGCCATCTTCTACTGCTTTCTCAGGCCATAACAGAAAGCTGGATCAGAAGTGGAGATCCAGGTCTCGAACCAGTGCCCATATGCGATGCTAACACTTCACTGCCAGGGTGTTAACCCACTGTACCACAGTGCCGGCCTCTTTTCAGTTTGTTAATGTGATGAATTACATTGATTGATTTGTGAATGTTGAATCCCCCCTGCATAGTAGAGATAAATCCCATTTGATCTGGGTGAATGATCTTTCTGATGTGTTGTTAGATTCTATTGGCTAGAATTTTGTTGAGGATTTTTGTATCTACATTTATCAGAGAAAGTGGTCTATAGTTTTCTTTCTCAGTTATATCTTTCTCAGGTTTAGGAATTAAGGTGATGCTGGCTTCATAGAAAGAATTTGAGAGGATTCCCATCATTTCAAATGTTTTGAACAGTTTGAGAAGAATTGTAATTAGTTCTTCTTTAAATGTCTGGTAGAATTCAGCAGTGAAGCCATCTGGTCTGGGGATTTTCTTTGTTGGGGGCATCTTTATTACTGATTCAATTTCCATCTTGTTTATGAGCCTGTTTAGGTTTTCTATGTCATCATGGCTCAATTTAGGTAGGTTGTATGGGTCCAATAATCTATCCATTTCTTCTAGGTTTCCTGATATGTTGGCATACAGCTCTTTGTAATAATTTCTGATGGTTCTTATTATTTCTGTGGTGTCTTGCTCGGCGCCGTCCTCGTCCAGCAAGAGACAGAGACCGAACACTTTGCACGGGGTTCCTTTATTGCTCGGCAAGCAGGAGATCCAGCTTCGATCTCTTCTGGGCAGGAACTTCCCTTACACCCGCGTAGCAAGGGTTTATATGCACAATACACGTCACAAATCAGGTGATAGGCTAGAAGCGCGGGGATAGGACAATCTCGTGGCAAGGCGGGAAGGAGCGAGCTAGAGCGGGAAATCTAAGGCGGGAAGGAGCGAGCAAGAGCGGGAACTCCCTGAGATGAGGAAGAACCCGGAAGCAGGGAGTCGGCGCCATCTTAGGGGCACGGTTCCTCCGGTCTGGTTCCCTACATCTCCCTCCTTTTGTTTTTGCACAAATCACATCCCCGACGGCCCTGGCTCATGAGGGCCGGGAGAATATTTACTAGGCAGAGAGTAGAGGTGCATACCCAGCGTGCTTGTGATCCGTTAGTTACGGAACTTCAAGGGCCTGGCCACAACCCCTGATGTCTCCGTTAGGGATCAGTTTTTATTCCCTTTTGCTGGGGCAGGCTGGGAATTGAACCTGCATGCATATGCATATGCTCTCCCAGGACCCCCGGAACCCCCGGGTGGACTCCTGCTGCAGTACCTTTGGTCTCGCATACCCAGTTTTCGCTCCCCGTCAGGGATGGGTGATACAGCCCAATGAATGAGAGGGGGAACAAGACAACTCGAGGAAGGTGTGTGCCTGATGGAGGCATTGTCCATATGTGAGGCGTGAGTAGGGATGGGGGGACGAGGGTTTTAATCGCTTTGTTAGCTGTTGGTGGCGGAGCTGGTCCTGTGGGCCTCCGCCATCAGAGATATGCACGGGTGCCGTAGTGCGCCAGCACGCCCACTGTCCAGGCGTACCAACACAGGGGGCTGAGAGGTAGGGGGATGAATGGACTACCTGTGGCAAATGGTCAGGACTAGAGGACCTGCGAGTACTTTGTAACTGGGTGGCATAGTACGACTGACCGCCAGAAGTGCATTGGAAGTATGAGGAATCGCAAGAGCTGTGCATGGATTCTTGAAAGGTCAAGCAAGGACAGGAGTGGTTTTTGCTATGGGGATCAGAAACGCGGGGTTTGGGCACACATATGTAGCCGCGTGGTAGGCCGGGGATCCCCTGGAGGGGCAGATATGCAGTTTTGTCCCCACAATCAGCTGTGGCGATGTGAGTACGCTGCAGTACGGTGTTGCTGGTCCCCCCCTTGCAGTCGCAAGGGTTGCCTACGTTCTGCAGTAAAGCAGTGGGGTTGGAGTTAAAGCCCGCATAAGAGCCAGGGAGCAAAGCCGCTGCCAGTATGAAGAAGCGGAAGGGGTGCATCTCACGTCTCGTTGTTTTGTTGCAATTTGTCGTCCTGTGAGAGCGTGGTAATCTCGGTTATCTCGGGGGAGATGTCGTCCGTAGGTGATAGAGGTGTATCTTGTGGCGGCGGGGCTGTTTTTCTGACCAATCTTTCCGGTATCCAGAGAGGTTCTCTTCCAGATTCCTGTGGGAAGACACAGACCGCGCCTCGGTTCCAGCATAATACCGGATCCGGGCCGTACCACTTTCCCGTGAGGACATCTTTCCAACGGACATAGCCTCGTGAAGATGGCTCCTTTAACATGTGTCTCTCAGCGGGGGACATAGAATGATCTGTCAAATTCAAAAAGTTTATAGTAAACAGTGCAAGGGAGAGGCGCATTCGAGGGGTTTTGCCCGTGGCAATTCCCTCCTTTTGTTTTAAGAGAAAAGCCTTGAGGGTTCGATGAGCCCTTTCAATTATGGCCTGTCCCTGAGGGTTATAAGGGATTCCAGTTTTATGTTGTACCTGCATACGGGTGTAGAAATCTTGGAATGATTTACTTGTGTATGCAGGACCATTATCTGTTTTTAAAGTTTTTGGTTTGCCCCAGGCTGCCCATGCAGCAAGGCAGTGATTAATGACATGGGTGGTACGCTCACCCGTCTCCAGAGAAGCAAAAATTACTTGGGAACAGGTGTCAACTGACACATGAACATACTTTAAGGTCCCAAACTCGGATATGTGGGTGACATCCATCTGCCAGATATGTCCTGGTAGTAATCCTCGGGGATTAACCCCCACCGAAGGCACAGGGGTTAAAGTAGGGCATGCGGCACAATGGCGAACAATATCGCGAGCGGCAGCACGAGAAAGACCGAATTTGGCGGCAAGGGTTTTTGCGTTTACATGGAACTCTGAATGAAACTGGATAGCCTGCTCTTCTGGGGAAGAAAATTGGAGTATCCAAATGGGGCGTGTGGCTTGATCAGCTATAGCATTGCCTGTGGTCATGGGTCCAGGTAAGGAAGAATGAGCTCTAATATGAGTAATAAAGAAAGGAGCAGACCGATTCCAAATAGATTTTTGCAGGGTGAGGAAAACTGTCGCTACGGAGGATGAAGAATTGACTAGTCCTGCGGCCTCAAGGATAGACACAGAATTAACCACATAGCGTGAATCAGACACAATATTGACAGGTCCGGGGAAATCAGAGAAGACTTGGTTAACTATAAGAAGTTCAGTTACCTGGGGGGAGTTAGTAGCGAATTGGAATGTTTTTGGCACAGATCCTGAAACAACATATGCACCGACTCCTGTTTTAGAACCGTCGGTATACACTACTGGGGCTCCCTGTAAGGGCTTTTGGGATGTGGACTTTGGAAAAATAACTGGGTGAGACTGAACAAAGGTTAGCAAAGGATCAGAGGGTGTTCTGTTTGTAATAGTTGCGGAAGTGGAGCAGACTAAAACCGCCCAAGCATCAGTACAAGCGATTAGCACACGTACCTGTTCCATGGAATAGGGGACAACAATGGTGGATGGTTCGCGTCCAAAATGTTGGATAGCCCTCTGAATGGCTAGGAGAGTTATCTCCGCCACTGCCACGGGATAGTAACTAATAGATCTAGTAGATGACATTGAGGGATGGATCCAGAGGAGAGGCCCATCCTGCCATAGGACCGCGGTGGGCTGTTTAAGGGTGTCGAGGACCCAAAGAGTAAGGTCTCCCGCAGGGTCCCAACGTTTTAGGGCAGCTTTACTAAGGGCATCGTTGACAATTGACAGTGCTTGTTTGGCCTCAGAGGTGAAGGTTCGGGGGGAAGCAAGATCCGGGTCTCCTTTAAGTATATTAAAGAGGGGCTGCAATGCAGCATTAGGAATGTTAAGGTAGTGCCTAATCCAATTGATATCCCCTAAAAGTTTTTGTAAGTCATTTAGAGTGGAGATAGCATTGATTTTTATTTGAATTTTTTGAGGTCTAATTTGAGTAGGGGCGACTATAGCCCCAAGATAAGAAACTACAGACGACAATTGCACCTTATTAGGTGCAATATGCAGCCCTGCCCCTTCCAGCACTTGTTGGAGTGTACTGTATAAGGCCAGGAGCCTCTCTGCTGTGGGGGCTGCACACAGTAGGTCGTCCATATAATGTAGGCACCTGCAGTCGGAATATCGGTCTCTAAGAGGTTTTAGTACTTGGGCTACATAGACTTGACACATGGTGGGGCTATTAGTCATACCCTGAGGCAAGACTGTCCACTCCCAACGCTTGTCCGGTTGTTCCTGGTTCTGGGTGGGGACAGTAAAAGCAAAACGTGGGGTATCCTTTTTGTCCAATGGAATGGAAAAGAAACAATCCTTAAGATCTATTACAATAACAGGCCATTGGTTGGGAAGTGCCGAAAGCAGAGGAAGACCACGTTGCACAGGGCCCATAGGCTGCATCTGTGCGTTGACTGCCCTAAGATCATGTAAGAGTCTGCATTGACCTAATTTTTTGCGGATGGCAAAAATAGGCGTATTCCATGGAGAGGTGGATGGGATCAAATGACCAGCGTTGACCTGCTCCAAGACCAGAGTGTTGACTGCCTCCAGTTTCTCCTGAGATAGGGGCCACTGTGGAACCCAGACGGGTACGTCCGTTAGCCACGAGATGGGTAAAGGCTCCACTGGTTTAGGAGGCGAAACAGTGACCCCTAGGAAAAACCCAGGCCAACTTTACTTGGTCTTTGTTTTGGTTCAATGGGGGAAGGGTGGCCCTGGAGCTGGACACCGAGTCCCTTGCCTGGGACGTAACCCATATTTTGTAGCATAGATCGTACTGCAGGGGAAGTGGTGACCAAAGCAACATCCATTTCGGCCAGGACGTCTCTCCCCCAAAGGGAAATGGGTAGAGGTAAAATGAATGGAGAAAACTGTCCTCTATGACCCTCGCTATCCTGCCATGACAACAAGGCTGCACTGATTTTTGGGAAATGAGCAAAACCAAGTCCTTGCAAGGTTTGTTCCGCCACATTTGTAGGCCATGTACTAGGCCAGTCCTTTGTTGCTATAATGGATTTGTCGGCTCCTGTGTCTAAAAGTCCCTTAATGTCCTTGCCATTAATCTGCAACACTAAAGTGGGACGTTCATTTAAAAGCATATGTAAGCCGGTAAAATTAATGCCAGAGGACCCAAAGTTACCAGCGCCGCGAACGTGGTTTTTAGCTGGGATTAAAGAGTGAAGACTGGGCAGTAATAACATTTGTGCGATACGGTCTCCAGGATTGATTACTAAAGGTCCCTGAGGGGCCTGAACCATGATCTTTACTTTACCAGTGAAATCAGAGTCAACTACCCCGGGGATCACAGCTAGCCCTCGGAGGGCGGCGGAGGACCGACCCAACACTAATCCAACCGAATCCGGGGGCAGAGGACCGGAGCAGTCGCTCTCCACTAATTGTACCCCCATCTCCGGAGTTAAGAGGAGAGGGGAGGTGGCGCGGAGGTCCAGGCCTGCGGACCCGTGAGTGGCACGGGCTGAGGGTGCACTGGGTGTAGCGCAGACACGGGAGGTGGAACCTGAGAGTAGATTTGATTTTGGGGGCTCCTCGCTGGGTTGGGGAGCCCCCTCTGGCCGTTTTTTGGCCCCTGGGCGCTACCTGTAAGTGGGTTGCCATCGATATCGAAAGCAGAACGGCATACCTCTGCCCTATGAGGGCCCTTGCGGCAACGGCGACAAGGCTCTATGCCTGAAGGCTGTGCCGTGGAATACCCATGGCTGAGATTGGGGCAATCGCGTTTTCTGTGACCCGGTTGATGACATTGGAAGCAAAGTCCTGAAGATATGGGGGGTCGGGTCGATTTAGATTTTGGACTGTTTTTTTTGACTTTTGCCAGCATCGCAGCTAGGCCCGCATTAGTAAGTGGCCCACCGGTATCTCTGCAGTATTTTAACCAGGAGTCCAGAGATTTATGTCTATATTGTCGAAGAATGTTTTTGCACTCTTTATTAGCCTGCTCAAAAATAATTTGTTTGACCAGTGGCTGAACGTCAACCTCGGAAGGGAAAATACGCGACGCAGCCTCAAGTATGCGAGCGACAAAATCAGCGAAGGGTTCGGCCGTGCCCTGAACGATCTTGGTGAGGTGGCTAGCTGAGTCACTTGGATTGGACGCCTGCCTCCACGCACGTTGGGCACAGTTGGAAATTTGCCTGTATACTTGTCTAGGGAATTGGGTCTGGTCAGCCTGATAAGGTCCACGCCCTAAAAGCATATCAGCATTCCACGTAGGGTGGCCGTCCTCAGCATTTTCATCTGCCTGGTCATGACAGCACTCTGTATTCATAGATTGCCACAAAAGAAAGCCGCCTGGACTTAAACAGGCCCGAGCCAATTGGGTCCAGTCGCTAGGTGTTAAAATGGACTGGCCGACTGATTCAAGGAGTGACAATGTGAATGGGGCTGTGGGTCCATAGTCATGGACCGCAGCCTTAAGTTGTTTTAATACTGTCATGTCCAATGGTTCGTGCCGGGCCTCTCGCGTGCCCAAAGCCAAAACAGGGTAAGCCTGAGCGGGGGCAGCGGGAGCGCCAGTTCGCAACTGTTTCCAGGCTTGTTGATGAAACTGTCTGCCTGAAAAAGGTGGCACATTTGGGACGTTTAATGGCCATGGCGGCACGGGTGTTAGATGGGGCTGAGGCACGCCTACATGACCGCCAGTAGGAGGCGCTGCGTCTTTAATCTGATGGGCGGGCACGACATCGATAGGAGGAGCCGTAGGCACTAGAGGGCGTAAACAGGCATCTTTTAACTTTTGCCGCAGCTGCGCATACGTAGGAGGCGGGGATTTAGGATCGCCGTCCCCTTCCCCCTCAGACTCAGAGGAGGCGGAGCCACATTCGGAGCCTGAGGCCAGTGAGGAAGTCTGGCATCCCGTGTCCTTAAATTGTATGAGGTCCCGGGCGCCGTCCGAGCTCTGAGAACGAACTTCCTCGAGAGCCTCGCGAACCGCCGTAAGAGTCGGGCGGTCCGCTCCCACCGACCTCTCCTCTTGGAGGCACGCCCGCAGTAGTTCCCATAAGGGGAGAACAACGGGGTCGATATCGGGTTCCTGGGGATCGTTAACTGTGCGCCGGAGATCCTTTCCTAATTTCTCCCAAGACTCAAGAGTTATTTGGCCCTCGTGGGTGAGCCACGGCGCAAAGAAATCAACACTTCCAAGGAACCTGACAAGTGTGGTCTTAGAAACCTTAATCCCTTTGCTACGCAATAATGCTTTTAACGGATTAAGCAACATTGAATGGCTAGATGAATTTCCCATTTTCAGTTTAAAGCGGGAAGACACGTCCGCTATCTTATTTTCAGTTTAAAGCGGGGGAACAAGTCTGCTATTCTTTCAGTTTAAAGCGGGGAAACACGTCCGCTATCTTAGGGTGCGTCCACCCTCCAACCACGAGATATACCTCACTCGCGGGGCCCAGACGGTAAGACTGACCTCGCTTACCTTCTACTTACCGGGTAACGTAGAGGAAGTTCCCCGTACGGGCCACCAGCTGCTCGGCGCCGTCCTCGTCCAGCAAGAGACAGAGACCGAACACTTTGCACGGGGTTCCTTTATTGCTCGGCAAGCAGGAGATCCAGCTTCGATCTCTTCTGGGCAGGAACTTCCCTTACACCCGCGTAGCAAGGGTTTATATGCACAATACACGTCACAAATCAGGTGATAGGCTAGAAGCGCGGGGATAGGACAATCTCGTGGCAAGGCGGGAAGGAGCGAGCTAGAGCGGGAAATCTAAGGCGGGAAGGAGCGAGCAAGAGCGGGAACTCCCTGAGATGAGGAAGAACCCGGAAGCAGGGAGTCGGCGCCATCTTAGGGGCACGGTTCCTCCGGTCTGGTTCCCTACAGTGTCTGTTGTTACATTTCCTCTTTAATCTGTAATTTTATTGATTTGGATCTTCTCCCTTTTTTTTAAAAATTTGGTTAGTTGAGCCAATGGTGTGTCAATTTTGCTTATTTTATTTTGAAAAACTAGCTCTTTGTTGTTCTCATTTTTTTATTGTATTCTATGACTTTAGTATGGAAAGTTCTGTAGATACCTGTTAGATCCATTTGGTCTATAGTGTCAATTAACTCTGTTGTTCTCTTGCTGATTTTCTGTCTGGTTTATCTGTCTATTACTGAAAGTAGGTTATTGAAATACCATTACTATTGTATTTGAGTCTATGTCTACCTTTAGATCCATTAACATTTCTTTTAAATAGATGCCCAAAATTAGGTTCATATACATTTATAATACTTACATCTTGCTGTTGAATTTATCCCTTAATCATTACATGGTGCCCTTTGCTTCTTTTAACAGTTTTTTTTTTCTGTTAAAGTCTATTTTTTCTCATATTAGGATGGCTACACCTGCTCTTTTTTGGTTTCTGTTAGCATGGAGTATCATTTTCCATCCTTTCACTTTCAGTCTGCATTTATCTTTGTTAGTGAGATGTGTTTCTTGTAGGCATCAAATAGTTTGGTTTTGTTTTTTAATCCATTCTGTTGGTCAATATCTTTTAACTGGAGTGTTGAGGCCTTTAACATTCAAAGTGACTATTGAGAAGTATCAACTTTGCCCTGCCATTTTGCCAAAAATATTCCTGTTGTTTACTTTGGATATCCTTTGTACTTTTACTAGGAGATTTTCTTCCTTTACTTTCTTTTGTAGTGATGACCATGTTTCTGTGTTTCTGTGTGAAGCACATCCTTAAGCATCTTTTGCAAGGCTGGAAGGGTGGTGACAAATACTTTCAATTTCTTTATTTCACCTTCATTCCTAAATGAGAGTTTTTCAGGGTACAGTATTCTGGATTGACAATTTTTTTCTCTTAAGACTTAGAACATATCTTGCCATTCTCTCCTAGCCTGTGGGATTTCTGACGAGAAGTCTGCTGTGAGTCTAATTGGAGATTATCTGAAAGTAATCTGGCATTTTTCTTGTGCACATTTTAGAATCTTTTCTTTATGTTTTTCTGTGGAGAGTTTGATTACAATGTGTTGTGGTGAAGATCTTTTCTGGTAATGTCTTTAAGGATTTCTGTTCCTCATGTATTTGAATGTCCCTTTCTTTTTCCAAATTAGGGATGTTTTCTGTAATTATTTCACTGAGTAGGCCTTCTATTCCATTCCCTCTTTCCATACCTTCAGGAATGCCTAAGACCTATATGTTGGGTCATTTGATAGTATCCCATATATCTTCAACACTGCTTTTAATTTTTCTAATCTCTCTCTCTCTCTTTTTTTGGTCTAACTGAAAAATTTCCAAAGATATGTCTTCTAGCCCAGTTACTGTTTGTTTTGCCTCACCAAGTCTGTTGTTAAGGCTTTCCACTGTACTTATTATTTGACATGTTGAATTCTTCATTTCTAATATTTCATTTTGATTTCTTTTCAAAATCTCTATTTCATGCGAGATTTTTTATTCCTGTCATGTATTGGTTTCTTTAATTCCTGAATTTTATTCTCATTGCTTCTGAGTAATCCTATTATTAATCTTTTGAATTCTGTTTCAGATATTTCATCAGTCTCTTCATCTTCACATTCTAATATTGAAGCATTGATCTGTTCCTTTGGTGAGGGTCATGTTGTTTTCCTTATTCTTGTTTCTCGAATTTCTGAATTATTTTTAGGCATTCATGGAGATACTGGTTGGTTTTTTCCTCTGATGCCTTTTATCTTTGGACTATGCCTCTGTGGCTTTGTGGAGTGTCTGCTTTTTCAGTTAATACCCAGAGGCATGTGTTGAGTGTGGCTAGGGAGCTCTATTCAGTGCTCTAGGGTGGGGTGAGTATCCTGAATGACACCTAAGTTGGGAGTGAGGGATCTGCTTTCTTATCAGAAAGGAAAGTTTAATCATCTCTGTTGGCATAGTCACACTGTCACCTCCTCTTTTCCAAGGTGATCAATGTCCAGGTGTTAGCTCACAGTGGGTACAGTACTCATGCATGCTACTGTAACAACCACACAAAGGATCTGTGCAGGCCATCTGTATAAGCCTGGATCCCATACCAATAACTTAACTCAGGCAATCAGGGAGCTCTTAGTGTGTGGAGCTGCTTACAGTGATTGCCCAGAGACCCAGCTACACCCTACACCCTCTCATGCAGAGTTCCCACAGTCTCATCACAGAAGGTTCATATAATCATGGGGTACAGAGGATCTTCCCTGCCCTACTAGACTGTGACATTCAAACAGAGGCAGAGATGTTCCCAGAGCAAGTTGCGTGTGAGTGCTCCCCCCAGGCAGTTTGGGCCCCAGAGCCTGTGATATGTTGAGAAGCTGTGGTCACCTCACAGTCCCATGTGGGTGCCTAGCCCCCTATCATTCCTCCCAGCCAGACTCGAAGTCAGTGGGGAGCGCACATTTTTCTCTTTGGTAAAATCCCTGGATCACACATATACACAAGAGCTGTGGGTTGCAGCCCCTTCCTGTGCCACAGTGGTGCTTTCTTGTTGCTGACTGCTGGGTGCATGGCCCCCAGCCACTGCCACAGCTAATGACAAGATGGCTTCTCATCTTGGCCAGTGCTGTGTGTGCCACAAGAGGTGGCACAGTTGTTACATATGTCCAAAAGGTGCCCATCCTCTCTCAGCCAGTTGCCAGACACCACTGTGGAGACAGTGGGGGGGGAGAGAAATGTGCTCCCTTTCCCCCCAATATGTTAGCAGGTACCCTGTCCTCAACAGGGCTCCAGGCCAGACTCATGCCCAGCTCTCCCCCCAGCTGTATCTCCAATGGCAAGGGTTGCTGCAGTCTGATCTTATGATGGTCATATTTTTATAAGTTTACTTTGTGCTTTAAGTTTTTTTCAAATCCAGTTTTTGGATATCCAAACTTCATTTCTCAGCAATGATCAATATCTCCTTCAAATCATCTATTGAATTATCAGAGTTCTTAAGTCATATGTTAAGATGAGAATTTCTCTAGGAAACCTTTTTTGTTTTCTTTTTTGGTGCTGCATTTGAATTTCCTTACTATTTTGATTTTAGCTTGCACCTGTTTCCAGGTGTGTTACTTCATCAGGCATGGATTCTTGTTGTTCTGCTTGATCTTTTCCTATCCAGCTTCTGGGGCCTCACAGAGAGGTAGTTACATTTCTCCATCAGGTGACTGAATCCCAATGGATCAGTAGATCTTTCCCAGGTGGTAGAGGTAGAATGGGCCTCTGTTGCAGAGCAGTCCTGTCAGTGCCCTGAAGTGCCCTGATGAAATGTAGCCACATCAGAAAAGTAGTCATGGAATCACAGGTCAGGGCTGAAAAAGACCTTAGATATGATTTCCCCTAGCGCCAAAATAAGGACTAAATTTTTTTTCTTTTGTGACAGGCAGAGTTAGACAGTGAGAGAGAGAAAGAGAGAGAGAAAGGTCTTCCTTTTTCTGTTGGTTCACCACCCAAATGGCTGCTACAGCTGGCACACTGCGCTGATCCGAAGCCAAGAGCCAGATGCTTCTCCTGGTCTCCCATACGGGGGCAGGGCCCAAGGACTTGGGCCATCCTCCACTGCCTTCCTGGACCACAGCAGAGAGC